>NC_057402.1:2005630-2305630 GCF_019320065.1 Cervus canadensis | reverse complement strand
CCATACTTCCAGCAGGAGTGCAGAAAAGGGGAAGGAAAGTAAAGGAAGAGAGAGAGAAAGGTTCTCAAGCGGAGAACTTAACCAACATTCAGCCTCAATTATTATTATTATTATTAGGATTTTTATTTGACAGTAAATAGTTAGCAGTTGACTTAAGTTTTTTATTAGCCTTTTGACTGCTGCCCCCCCCATCCCCTAATTTTCATGGCTGACTAATGCATAACCAGCAGCTCCAGAATCTCTCAGGAGTGGGCTAAGACAGCTCCATAAATAAGGCAGCCTGGATGTCACCCCGTGCCCTTGGATTCCTCTTTCACCGAGGAGACAAAAAGATTTGAGTTTTTCGTATTTGGGTTTTTAATTTAACACATCCTTATTAGAGCTCACAACGTGCCAGTCACTGTTTGAAGGGCTTTACACGTATTAACTGATGTAATCCTCTCAGCAGCCTCACTGTGCAGAAGAGGAGGCTGGAGCACAGAGACGTGAAGTCACTGGCCCAGGGTCACACAGCCAGTGAGCAGGGGCTCCGGGTGTGAACTCCGGCAGTCATGTTCCTTCCTGTGGTGAAGCGTGTGCTGCCCGTGGTCACATTTCATCCCGAGTTCCCATCCACCGTCTCTGCCCCACTAGGGCGGTAAATCAAATACTACTTTCATTTTGTAGATGAGGAAACCGAGTCACAGCGAGGGAAGGCGCCTCGCTCACCCACCCTGCTCTGTGCTGAGTCGGAGGGCGAGGGACGGTGCCTGCCTAACCCGCCCGGTCCTGTGAGTCAGCGGCATAGTCGTGTCTAGAAACCAGGCTCCTGACTTCCAGCCAGGAAGTGACCTTCACAGGGCGGTGTGAGGGGTCCTCACCCGGTCATCTCCAGGGAGCCCAGGCACCCGGGGTTCCTGTGGGTCTTTGTGGCTGGCAGGGCCCCTTCTGCTCCCAATTTCCTAAGGGTGAAGCTCTGTGACGGAACCTGGGGTGTAGTGTGGGGTGCACCCCACTGCCGTCCTACACATGTCTCTGGAATTTTTGTGCCTTCTATCGTCTGTACAAAAGTCATCTTATTAGGAGCTGACCCCCAGGGTCAGGACTGGGTTAGCAACAGGCCTGTGGGCTTATTGCATGAAGCCTGGGGAGAGGCAGGCCCTAAACCTGCGGCCTGCATGTTGTGTGACCTTGAGCAGACCCTCCCCCTCTCTGGGCCCGAGCTTCCTCAGTGGAAAAGGAGTGACCAGCGCTTTCTAACAGATGCAGGAGCCTGGCGGCAGGGTGAGGGGTGGACTCCAACTTCCCACCTAAATTCCCTCCCCCCCCTTTTTTTAAAGAAGCCTAAAAGTTTAGTTTTATTGAATAAAGAAAGTTTATCCCAGGACTTTCCTACATAGTGGGCTTAGGAAATAAGTTTTCTTTGAAGATATTGGTCACTGAAAATGAAAGTATCACCTTAAAGGATATACGGGGTCTCTTTCTGCTCCAAGCTGTGACGATTCTTCCAGGAGGATTTGGTGCTGCCCTGTGACAGGCATCCAGTTTAGACTCCGGGTCCCTCGAGTGACCAGGCCCCCTCTGGGCACTGTCCCTCATCCTGTAGATGTGGGCTGCTGGTGTGGTTGTTAAGAGGACCTCTCCTTCCCCAACTGTATAGACCTCAGGCCCCACAAAATCTGGACCCACCTGGCCCAGGCACTGCTAGGCGGCAACCAGTGACCTAAGTGGGCAGGAGTGTCAGCTTTGCTGGAAGTGAGCCCAGGGAGGCGCTCCAGATGGCACAGGGGATCAGGTCTCGGGGGTGGGGAAGGCCTTTTTGGAGAATGTAAGGCTTTATCTTGTTTGTGTGCGGAAGTGTGCAAGATCCTGGTTCTGGACCAGGGGTCCAACCTGCACCCCCTGCGTTGGAAGCACAGAGTCTTAACCGCCAGGGATGTCTCAAGGCTTTGCTTTATTTTGTTTTTAAGTGGGTTTCCTTAGGGTCCTCTTCCTCATCCACTGGTTTTGATCTGGAGGGGGAGGGGCGGCCCCCAGGAAGGAGGAGTCTGTGGGGAGGCCGGGTCACGTGGGAGGGGGGAGGCCTGGAGCAGAGAGGTGGGACCCTGTGAATGAGAGACTCCTCTGGGAGAGGGGTTGCCCATTGCTGCTCAGACAGCATGGAAACTGGGACCCCAGGCTCCTTGGGGTGGAAAAATAGCAACGAAAGTGTCTTTGGTTGGAGGTGAGAAGTCAGAATCCTCCCTTCCTTGTGGAGAGGAGAAGGCAGTTCCTTGGATGTGCCTTCAAAAGCAGGTGGATCCCCCCCAGCCTGTGACAGCCAGCTGGTTCTAAGTCAAGGCACTGTTTGATCAGGGCAGCTTCCATGGCCTTCACGTTGCCAGTGTGGACACAGCCTTAGGTGTAGGCAGGTGAGTCCAGACTCAAAGGTGTGAACAGGTCCTTGCCCACCCATGATGAACCTGCGTGTGCAGAGACCCGCAGCCTGTCAGCCCCAGTGCCTGGGCTGCAATGGTGTGTGGGGGAGTACATCTGTCTAACCCAGCCGTGTCCAAAAAACATGCTTGTCACCCCCCCACCCCCCCGCCCCAACACCAGGTACCAAAGGGATCCAGGAAAGTAGCAGAGAAAGCACTGGCTTTATTTCAAACAGTGAAGGGACCAGGGATCTGACCCTCATCCCTTGCATTGGAAGCAGGTAGCCCGCCTGCTTTTTTGGTACCTGGTCCTCTGGCTTTTTTGGGCCAGAGCTTGCTTGGCATCTGGAGAGTTTAGCGCCCCCCCCCCCCCAGCAGGGTTTTAGGGGTCCTCCCCTGGGGCTGGGGGTCAGGGACTGCCTTTCCTGGGTTTAGTATGACCACAGTCGTCTAGGGTCCTTCCTTTCCCTAAAGGAGAAGCAGGACAATCCTTTGATGGCCCCCTCCCACCCCAGCGACTGGCTGAAAAGGTTGAGGCTGGTAGACCCCACAAAACCAAGTTCTCCAAGGGAGCCAGTGGAGTCTTTCCCCCTCCCACCCCGAGTTCAAAGCCAGCCAATTAAGAAATCTAAACAGTGTGGTCTTCTCCCCGCTTCGTTGACATCACTGGCTTGTAAAACTTTCCCTGCAGAAGGAGGCGAGGCGTCTTGATTCCCCGGGGAAAAAGAAGTATGTAATTTTCCTGACCTGGCCTTTGCTTGGGATCAGGAAGCGGGGAAAGAGACACAAACGGGGCCTAAGACACAAACAAGGTCCACGCTCTGGCGTCGGGGTCGTGCCACCCGCGGCCCCGCGGTCCCAGACGTGTGCGGGCAATGCCTGGCTCCCCCGGTCCGGCGAGGCTGCCCCCGCAGTTTAGGGCCGGGGTCGCTTGTGGGGCCTGGGTCATCGGCGCTTTAGCGGGGAGGGTGGGAAGATGGATATCTTAACTCCGCCCAATTCTTGAGACTGAACCCCTTTCCCGCTCTCCTGAAACCGGGCGCCACCTGCCCCACCACTAATGCAATTGTCGGTGAGTCGGGACGGTTGCCACGTGTAAGACACCTCTGGCCGCCCCCCTCCCTCGTCCCGCCAGGATCTCCAGTGACTCCTCCACCCCAGGCCTGGTTCTCTCCCCTACCCCCGAAGGCGCCCACCACCTGCAAATCATCCCCTCCGCCGTGGGAGGGGGGCGGGGACAGCACTTGAGGCCCCGCCCCCTGGGGGGCCCCTCCAAGGTGGGGGTCCCTTAGTCCCTCTTCCCAGCCGAGACCAGGCACACAATAGCCTTTTCCGTGGCGGGTAACGCCGAGCTCTGGCGGGGGCGCAGGGCTCCACCCCGACCCCTTACGGGAAATGGGCGGACACTCTGGCAACTTCTTGATGGCTCTGGGGCCTCCCCTGTGGCCGGTGCCCCTCTCCAGATCGGGCATGCCAAGGCTCCGCTCGAGGGTCGTTGGGCGCGTCTGGGTCCCGCTGGGGGCAGCCGGGCTGGCCGACTCTCTCGCGGCCACTCCGGCCTGCGCCCCTGGCGCGCGGGCTGTGCGACCATCAGCCCTTCTTTCCTGCCCTCCAGGTCCCGGGCCGCCGCGGCGCACGTACGCTGTGTCTTCCAGGGGCGGGAGGGCCGAGGGGGGCTCAGGCCCATGCATAATTCGGGGGCTTAATGGACCAGCTGCCCGAGCTGGGCGGCAAGGGGCGGGCGGAGGAGGCGCAGCTGACCCTGCCCACGTCTGGCCTCACCGGGAAGGCGCGCTCCTTTCTTCCTCCCGTGACAGCTCCCCTCCCCCCTCGGGGCCCGGGGTCCGAGGAGGGCGGAGGGCTGGGGGCGGCCGACTCCTCGGGTCGGCCTAGGGGAAGGGGGCTTCCTTCGCTCTTCCAGGCCACTTTTCCCTGGGGGCGGAGGCGTGCAGTGAATCCGAGACCCACCAGGACCCGGCGCCCGAAGGAACCGGGGGGGGGGGGGTTGGAATGCAGGTTTCTTGGGAGCACTTGGCTGCCCCGGAGTCTTTCTTTCCGAGACCCTCCCCACCCCGCCTCCCAGTCCCCAGGCAGCCCCCTGCTCCGAAGCCGCCCAACGAGCTCGCCCCTGGCCCTGGGCCAGCCCCCTTCCCTGGCAGCGCTGGAGATGGATGGAGGCGGAGACCCAAGGTCAAGGGCGGGGAGGCCGCCGGCCGGGGGGCCCTTTGTGCTCTCTGGGCCGCCCCCTCCTCCCACCGCTGCCGCTGCCCCCTCCCCGGACCCCCGGCGGGCGCCCGCGCTGGTGACCTTCCTGGGGGCGTGGGGAATTGCATTTCAGGACCCAAGAAAAGTCCTGCGAGCGGCTCCCCCTCCTCGAACCGCAGTGCACAGGGGGCGGGCCTCCTGGGCTGGGGTGGCGTTCCTTCGCGGGCTTTGGTCCCGGATCTTGGGGAGGGGCTGGTGGGGGGGTGTCCCCTCTCCTCCTGCTGCCTAAGCTCTGGAGGGTCGTGCCGCCCTCATCCTCCCGCCTTGGCCCGACAGAGCCCGGCGGTTCCCTCGATCCAGGTGAGGCTCGGTTGGAAGGCGCCTTCTTCAAAGAGTCCCCTTGTGCATAATTTGTGTCCATTCGGAGCCAAAAAGCCCAGTCCAAAAGTGGTGTTCTTCGGAGCTTTTTTTTTTTTTTTGCGGGGGAGGAGAGGGAGCCTGTTTTTCTAGAGGGAAATCCTGGGGCTGGGATTTAAAACACTCAAGAACAAAAGTGTTTTCCCAATTGTGTGGGAATGCAACCCTCCACCAGAATGGGGCACAAAGCCTCCTGGAATTACAGGGAATTAATGTCAGTCCTTCCTCCAGGCCGACCTCTTACAATAACTCCCCCAAAGAGAATTTGAATGCAAATGGTCACCTTGCTAGGAGTCTCTCTTTATTTTTGCTTCCTAAAAATTGGCCTCCAATTGTTTAAAGCACTCCAACAGGCCCTTAAAGACCCAGAAAAGCATTGGTTGGACGCCCAATGTATTTACCACAAAGCTCTTAAGAGAATGTTCAAACATTTTCCCAAAGCTGTTGCTCTGGAAATAAAAATGTATGCTGTTTGCCTATAGAAGATTAAAAGTTTACCTTCACCATGACAGCTTTTCTAGCTAGAATTGGAACCATGTCTCTATTTTCCATTATTTCAGAAATAGGTCTATATCAAGCGGAATATATTTGCTGTAACGAGAGTCAAGATAATTTGAAAAAATATGTATATACATATATATTTATGATTTGGGCTGACCCAAATCATAACAGAATATTAATATGGCACTCTCTCTGCTCTCAGAGGCTAATGTTTTTTGTAAACAGTGCCTTCGTGGCATTTTGAGTAAGAGTTGATCTTAAAAAAAAATCTCAGATTTAGCTTACCCGAACTTTTGAGCAGCTTGCTTTTTTTCTGCTGGAGGAATCTGACGGCATTTGTCAATTTTTTTTTGAAAGGCCTACGGAAAAGGTAACAAATTCAACACTTGGGAACTCAAAGCCGCTGCCAGTCCTGGACAGGAAGGTTTTCTTATGTGCCTGGACTTGCTCGTTGATTTCTCAGACGTCCATTTATAACAGTTCTAACAAGATAGAATCTGCCTTTGAATATCTGTAAATACGGGTAAAGATCACAATCCCGCACGCATAATGGTCCAAGACTGAAGAGGCAGATTCTCGTGTTTGATTAATATTTATGTTACCGGATTCCTTTACAGAAAGAAAGAAGAAACACTAATTATGGGTGTGTGTTCCAGGGGCCCCGTGCTGGGTCTGTGCAGTTCCTTTAGAGAGATGTCCATTTCAGGATATTTGGAGACAAGGTGTGTGTGTGGGGGTGGGGGATGGGGGTGACTTCAGGTTTTGCTTGCAAGACAGGTAAATGTGCAATTGGTGATTTAATGACTGTCACAGGGAGGAGGAGGCCACCTTATTTCTGTTTTCTTTGACGACTCAACAGTGATGAAAATTATGAGTGATTTCTCCCTCTTGATTTCGGTTAAGGTTTGGGGCAGAGTGGTGGAAGGCTCTCGTTCAGAATCCTCAGAGAGAGCCCGCAGGCCCCCGAATCCTCGTCCTCCTCTAGCGGACACACACCTCTCTGTGTCTGAGTGGCCGGTGGGCTGCCTTTGAGGCGTGTTGTTCTGAGCCATGGGACAGGTCTGCAGGGCCCAAGTGGCTAGCCTTGTCACGTGTGGAAGCTTTGCTTGAGAATGAGGGATTTTGTGGGTTGGATCGTGTTGAAATACCCGTGGAATTGGTAGCCGGAGGGATCCCAGGGAGGCCTCCTCCAGAGGTACATTAAGCATCTTCAACATTATTACTTTGAGCAATCTAGGTTTTCTTAGAGGGTTTTCTAGGAGCGTGGCCTCCAAGGCAGCATCTGACTCTGGGTTAAATTTGTCTCTGCCCTTGCTGATTATGTAGGAGCACCCCTGATGTAGAGACAAAAACACCTACAGGGCTGAAATGGGTTTGTTCTTAAACAACCCAGGGCAGACCAGGTCATCTCTTCATATCTTCATCTGTGAAATGGGGCTATCCCATTGTTTACGCTCCTGCCACCATCCAGATATGAAAACACACCATTCTGGAGGAGTGAAGTACGGTAATTGCTGATTGCAAAGACATCATGAAAGTGTCGACTGTTTTTGTTTAGTCCACGGGGGCAGGGTGACTAATTTGCAAAAGGGAAGGGAACCAAACAGCTACTTGTGCAGCCTGTCATTCTATACAAGGGGAAGGAACTAGGGGGTTGAGGAGGGGTGTGAGAGGCAGGACCTGAATTTCCGATTGAGGGACCTGATACCAATAGGAGACCCCTTTCCTCATCCTGTTTCATTTTAGGGAGCTGCCCCCTCTCCCTCAGCTCCTGGTTATTGTTTGGGACTGCCGTATGATTCAGAATCCGAGTACAGAGCTGTTGTCCTTGACCTGAACACCCCAGAAAAGGTGTCTTTCCTGATATGTGTTGTCTGGCCCCAGGAGAGGAGCATAAAGGGAGTGTAGATTTGGGAGGGGGAGGAATGCATACAGCAGGCAGCCTGTAAGTGCATAGTCTTGCTTGGTGCAGGTGAGGAAAGTCTCGGTTTGCGATACCACCGCATTGCAAAGCTAACAGAAATTGTGTATGCCCACTGAGCACACAGCTGGCTGCCCTGAAATGGTACCTTCACAGGGGAAATGGGAGGCCCACGTGTCCTGTTGGAGCTTCGTCTTACATTTTTGTTGTTGTTTTTCTTTCGATGAGGCTTTGAGTCTTTTTTTCCAGCAAATCCTGAATGACCTGAATTCGATTTTTAATAGGAATCACCTCTGGCAAGGCCCCAAACCTCTGGCTTAAGTTTGCTCGTTGGAAAATACCAATGCTTTCTTTGTATATCTGGTTGGTTCCCTCTAGGAGGGCCAAGACCCCAGGCTTGAGGGTGGGAGTGGGGGAGTGTGGCACTCTGCCTTCTCCACAGGGGATGCGGTGGAGCCCTGGTTCCCTGGCATCGGCGTGGGAGCTGCAGTCGGGTGGCGGGGGCACGGCAGATCCGCGTAGCCTGTGTTGGTGCAGGCTTGGAGCCAGAAGCTGGCTGGTGCTCCTTAATTGAATACAGATCTCAGTCTATTCCACGTGGGCATGCAAGGGTGGGCAGTGAAGGCAGTGATATTTTCCTTTGGACTTGGAAGTCCAGAACCCCCCAACCTGGAGAGCTTCCTCCCTGGTCCCTGCACCCAGCTCACCTGGTTTTGCAAAAAGAGGAAGGCAAATGGGTGGCTGGGGGCGGGGGGCGCGGTGTACAGGATCTTGCTGCACCCGTGTAAATATTGTTTGTGTGAACTGTGTCTTCTATCTTTGTTCGTGGCAGCTCGTTAATTAACCAGCCGATTACTGCTGCCTTCTTTTGACACATGCATGTATTTTGGGGCAAAAAGATTCTTGTTCTCCTAAAACTCTGAACGGAACCATTCACAAAGTCCTCATCTATCCTGGGTTCCGGGCTGCTCCCCGTCTTCTCTCTGTCCCCCACGGTCCCCCTGCCTTTCCCCCACCCCCAACACCGTCCCCTCCTCCCCACCCTTCCTTCAACCCAAGTGGGCTTGTAGTTGCGTGGAGGACAGACGCTAAACACAGCTAAATAAATCATGTTTACGCTTGGCGTTCTTGGTAGTGAAAAATCTGTTGGCTGTTTTTACTTCCTTATTTCTCAGCATTTGCTTCCTACCTGTTTTTGAGCACATGCCCAGAAATAGTAGTTTTGTCAAACGAGGGGATAATGCCAGCCAGCCTCTCTCTCTGCCAAGGAAGCTGCTGCATTTTGCAAAACAGAGTGACGTTTTTTAAGTGACACTAATGTTTTTTTTTCCTTTCCCCAAAGAAATTAGGATGTAGACTGAGGGTATTAAAATGCACTTAGGGAAGGGGGTGGGGGAAAACCCACCCAGTCACTCCCACCCCACAGCATGGGGACCTGCGGCTGGCAGGTTTAGAAAGGGTCTCACTTTTGTGTGCACTTGGCCGCTCCAGGGGCCAGAGGCAGCCGACGGATGAGAAGGGGCTGTCTCGACCCCGAGAGCTGAGTCAGGTTCATTTCAGCCCCAAGACTTAATTTTCTCTGCCATTTTGGATGATGTGGTACATGATTTTTTTTTTTTTTCCCGTGTTTTCTGGTTGGTTCTGTGTCTGTTTAGCTTCAGAGGCCTCCTGAGCAGTGCTGGCTGTGATTACCCTCAGGTTGTAAGCTCAAGTCTGGTCCAGGTTCAGAGAGGGGAGCTTGTTGGGATTCTAGCTAGACTATCATTGTTTATATAGAAGAGCAGCCAGGGAGGCGTCCCTTCCTCTGGGTTTTTATCCACGATGCTGTTTGGGCGGTCTCTGAAAAGTCATTTTCACCATGTGAGGCTGTTTGCTGGGCAGAGAGTTACAGCCGAATATATTAACTACAGATTTAAAAAAATACATTTTTTTTTTAAACCGTTTCAAAATCAAAACAGTGGTACAGAAATGTTGGGTGTTCCTGCCAGGAGGCGAGGCTGGTCTTATCAAGGAGTCTTTGCAGTGAATTCAGTTTGAGTGCAGGACATCGGCTCTGCTTCAAAGAGAGCCGAGGGGAAAAAAAAATGACAACAAAATCAAAGTCAGCGTGCTCTGATTCCCCCCCCCCCAGTTTCTAATGGGAATACTCTGCAACAGAAATGATATTTCCATTGAGGACCCCACTACCCGTTTCTTTAATTACATTAAATAGCGGTATAAACCTCAGCTGAACATAAACCCCTGTTACAGTGGCGCTGGGAGTGAGGCTAGATTGAATCGCAAGGAGCAGTGTTACTGGTGTTAATGTGCTAACAATCTTTATTAAATTAATCCTGCGAAGTGTTAATTTTTACAAATTTTGTT
The DNA here is from genome assembly GCF_019320065.1 of Cervus canadensis. Taxonomy (NCBI): domain Eukaryota; kingdom Metazoa; phylum Chordata; class Mammalia; order Artiodactyla; family Cervidae; genus Cervus; species Cervus canadensis. The sequence continues at coordinate 2,295,826 of NC_057402.1, read as the reverse complement.
GTGCACACACTGTACGTCACCGTTGGTGTGTTGGGAGAGGAAAATGATTTCGTGTCGAAAAGGAAGTAAGAAGGTGGCTGTCAGACGGCTCCCTTAGAAGGGAAATTTGTGATTTTCGCCGTCAAATGCTACCTGCGCTGAAAGGAAGGCTCACAATATGTATGTGAAATGCCATCTACATACAGAAAACTCAGTTAAAGGGAACTACTTTGTTGAAAGTAATTACAGGCCTGTTCATGTTTTAGTCAGTGACATTTCAGACTTGGCTTAGAAATATAAAGAGGCCATAGAAAGATTTTGTTCTTACGTGATGCAAAGCATTGAACCTCATATTCTATATGTCCATTAGCAAAAGGTAAAAAAGAAGTGAAAGGAAAAAAAAATAGATTTAGTCAACAACAAATGCAGGAGGGAGCTGGGGTTTTTATTATAGCAGTAGAGATCAATTGCATGTAACTCTAATAAATAGAACTAAAACCAGAAAAAGCATTTTTGCTATAGCAGGTTTTTTTTTAAATACAATTAGATTTTTCTGTTTTTTTTTTCCTTTCCCTTACTTCCTCTCTTCCTCCCTTCCTTTACTATTTATTGTTTTTTAAGCATTCCACTAATCGAGTTAAATTTCTAGTCCTTATAAAACAAGGAACTCTGCTGGCCCTTGTGGTTGCATATTCCCTTACTGCCCAGGTAGAGAATTTTATGGTTTGCTCATAAAAAAAAAAAAAGGTCGATGATGCCTGTGTGTGCAAGCATGTGCTCAGTTGTGTCTGACTCTTTGCGACCCCATGGACTATAGCCCGCCAGGCTCCTCCGTCCATGGGATTCTCCAGGCAAGAATACTGGAGTGGGTTGGCCATTCCCTTCTTCAGGGGATCCTCTCGACCCAGGGATGGAAGCTGCATCTCCTGCATTGGCAGGCGGATTCTTTGCTATTGAGCCAGCTGGGAGGTTCCCGACGCCTACCTTCTTCAAATCCACCACTCCGCCTGTACCTGCTGGCCCCTCCTGCCCACTCCTCTCGGGCTGAGTGATTGTGGGAACTTCCTTGCTGGGCTCGGCGTTGACTTGAGGGTCTTCTCATTGGATGTGCTGCCTTGTTTTCGTTCTTAATTCTCTGGGACTCTCACAGTTCAGACTCGGTCTTTGTGATTCCATCGTGCACTCTTCGCATGGCAGAGCCAGTGTTGGAGTTGGTGGGATCTGCAAACCACGACCACCTGTGAGCTCAGCAGTTTGTGAACGAGTGTCAGGATTCAGTACTCCCAGGGTTCACTCACGTGCCAGGCCCAGTGGATGCTGACGCAAAAGATAAACATGCCCTTAGTTTAAAACCCACTGTAGGCACCAAATCTGAAGAATCACTTCCTGGCTTACTTCCCTTCATGTGACACGTGACTTCTGTCTTGGCTGTGGATTCCTCCCCACCCGTCCCTTCTGCCTGAAATGAATGGGGACGTGTCTAAGGCCTGCCTGGCCAAGCTGGTCATTGGACCCTGGCCATCAGGGAAAGAGTCACAGCGTCCTGACCCCAAGTCCCAGATTCTTCCTGCTTGAGATCCGAATGATCTAACCGGTTTCTGATTTCCACATGTAGACTGAGCTTTTCGGCCAGGGGTGCTTCGTGAAGATACATGTATTCGACTGTGGCTCCTGCTGCTGCCCAAGAGAAAATTACCGGAGGCTCTTGGGTGTGTCGTGTTTCAGGGCAGAAACGCTAAAGATGGAAGCCACTACCCAGCTTCTGATCAGAAGGCCCAGATCAGGGGGAAGGGGACATTCCTCTGCTAGGTATTGGTTGGCTGTTTTTGCTGGCGAGACTCATAGAGTCTGTCAACTCGGGTTTGTCCTTGGCCTCTGTAGTTTGCATGGAATGCATGCAGACATTTTACCATGTCCATGTTGCTGGTGTATGCATGCGTGCGTGTATGCATATGTGTATAATCTCTCTATAATAGATGTGCATGCATACATTTTTCTAGCTAGTGAGACACGTGGCTTCACCTTCTGTTGTCCCCAGGCCTGCCCATTCCAGGATTGTGGGTCCTCCTTTGGCTGACCCTCCCTGCTGAGGTCGCCCCAGAGGATTCATACCTGTTTATCTGTGTGTGGCCGGAAGCCATGGCACACAGGCCTCCCCTCCCGGCTGGAGGTCGAGTGAGTGTGTTTACTGGTGTGCCGGCAGTTCAGAGAGCTCCAGAGATTTCCGCAAAAGACAGCAAAAGGGGAGTCTGAGCCGTGTGCTCTCTCCTGCTGGTGCCCGCTAGGGGCTGGCATGGTCAGCCTCGAGTACTTGGTCAGCTGCCTCTGTCTTATCCCGAATGGTCCTTAGGGTGTGGTTCAGCCTGCCTCCCCAGCAGCGCCTGAAGTCTCCGCTGCTCCCTCTCTGGGCCCTTTGGAAGGGCCATCGAAGGTTCTGGAATTTGTGATCTAAGCTCACCAATCCTTGACGCAGGGCGTGGGAAGGGTTTTGCTGCCTGGTAGTATTTTAGCTGTTGGCATCTTGTGGAGATTGGGATTGGAGGCATTGGAACAGTTGCTTTTGGACCTGGCGGGGGCGGGGGGAGCCATGTGCCCGCTTCTAATTGCAAGACGCAGCTGCTTGGGGAGGGGGGTGTTCCATTTTTGAGCCCTGGTGGAGGGAAGATAGTGAGTTTGGTGGCGGGGTTGGGGGGCACGGTTGTTCCCGTCCTTGCCTCTCCCTTTTCTGGGGTGTGGGGAGCAAAAATAGTTGAACTGGGTGATTCAGCGTGTCGGATCTCAGGAGCGCACGGGGCGGGGATGGGGCCACGCACAGCGGAAGGCTGCCTGGCTTTCGGGAGTCAGGAGGGCTGTGCTTCTGACATCCTCTCAGAGGCTGGGTCTTCTTGAGAATGTGTGGGCAGGAAGATGCCTCGAGGTCACTGTGGGCTCCAAATGGTCTCTGGATGGTCCTTGGGGGTATGGCAGTGGATGGGGCCTTAAGCCCAGAGATGTTCTTGCAGGCTCCTCCCTCTCTGCTGCCTGGCATCAGGTACCCACGGTTGTTCCTCTCTAAACCCAGCCCGGCCCAGGCTGCGATGAGGGATGCCAAGCAGCCCCTTCCACCTGTGTTGGGATTCCCACCTCCCAGCCAGGTAGAGGACGGCTGTTTGCAGCATGTGGCCCCAGTAAAGGCCAAAATGGATGGGAGCTATGTTTTTATGGCCCCCTTGGAATGACCCTGAAGGAAGGCTTGAAACACAGCTGTGCAAACCCCTTGAGACTTCATTTCTCCTTTTCCTTGCTTCTTTTCAAAAGGATACTTACCCATGTATCCCCAAGCCCAAACCCACGGTAGTCAGGCCTTCCTGATGGGTGTTCAGACTCGTGTGACTAAATTTGATTCCAGTAGTGGGAACTGGGACTTGGGGAGTCCCAGCTCCCATAGAGGGTTTCACCTCTCTGTGCACCGAACACTCTGGTGCAGTGACCCAGCCGTGCCTCACACCCACTCATCCAGGGCTGGGGACCTGACCTTGGGCTTGAAGGTTCTCATGGTGACTTGCCGTGTCCACTTCCCTTTCTGCTTTGACTTACTGTTACATATTTTATAATGAAATGCAGAACAAGTTCTAGTCTTTTCTGGTTCCCAGAACTTGGTTATTAAAAACTAAGAAAAAGACATGAAATAATACCTGTAGAGTGAAGGAATTTATCCCCCACCCCACTACCCCTCCCCGGGGACCCATATAGCTCTGAAACTGAGTAACAAAGAAGACTGCTTAGAATCTGTCTTGTCTCTTCCCCCTGTCTCAGCCACTCCCCCACTCCCTACCTCCTCCCTTGTTCCTCCCCAAAAAGGAAGAGAGAGAAAGAACACAGAGGATGGGAAAGCTAGGGCTTGTCGGGTGAGTACCGGCTGCCTGTCTCATTTAAGGTAGCACTCTGCTTCTTTCAAATAGGAAATTGCCAAAATGGATGTCATCGGCTGCTAATTAGATGTATTTTAACTGCAGGATCGTTTTACCAGCTAATACCCTTATTATGTGCTTCACTGTGAACCCGTGGTGGAGCTGTTAAAATAGGAGCCTGTGGCCCTGGCAGAAGGCTCAGGGAGGCTGGGGGATCCATGGAGCCCTTTCCCTCTGTGGCCCCACAGGGGCCACACCGGACTCCGTGCTGGAGGCTGAGTCCACTCGCCTCCCGGAGAGGTCCCCATCTTCCCCAGTGACTACCTGTCTTAGGTGATTTGACCAGGGCCTCAGTAGAGGAGGCCGTGAGTTCTCTGGGTTGAAGACCCCGAGAATCACACCCTCTCTTGTTCTAGACATCATGGTCCCCTGCCTTTGGCCTCGAAGCAACAAATGACCATGTACTGTAGATAGACCTGGCAACTCAAGGCCGTATCCTCGTCATGAGGTGCCCCAGATAGGCAGGCCAGAACCTCCAGCGCTGGGTTTTCAAGTCTAAGCTGGCCTCCCTCCGTCTTCCCTCTACCAAACCAGACCGGTGGCTTGCTCAGTCGGGTCCAACTCCTTGCGACCCCATGGACTGTAGCCCACCAGGCTCCTCTATCCATGGGATTTTCCAGGCAAGACTACTGGAGTGGGTTGCCATTTCCTTCTCCACTACCGAACCGGAAGGAGTCCCGATTCCCCATCAGGGTTGAAGGGGGGCTGGGCTAGGACCAGAATCAGGATTCTTCAGTGAGAGCACAGCATTTGACTTCTGTGATTTCTCTCTTTCTCTCTCCTCTCGACCCCCTCTGCCCTGCTTAATACATAGCTTTTTTTTTTTAATCATCCTTAAGACAAAGTAGCTGGCAAAATATTGAAGCGATCAGAAAGAAATGTTTTTATTTGCCTGGGTGCGAATTGGGTTATCTGCCTATCTTGTTTATGAAATTCGGGGCTGCCTTTCCTGCAGTCTGTTCGCCTCTCAAATCTTTCCCGGCTCCCATTTCCATATTTCTGCGTGCATGTTCTTTGTTAATCACTTGGCAAGTGCTTATTTGAATATTAAAAATTTCTTTAATCATCAAAGGCAGGAGCACAGTCTCATGAATATTCATATTTTCCCCCTCCTCAGACTGGTGTCTCGTTCATTACCCTGCAGTAAAAGCCAAACAGCCATCAATCGCCCTCATTATAGGCTCTGGCCGTTGTGATTGGCTGCTGCTGCCCAGAGCTTTTTTTTTTTTTTTTTTTAAATTTTTTTCCTCTTCTCCTATGAGCTGTCTGTACCTGCCAGCAGCAGCCCCCCCACCTCTAAAAAAAAACCAAAATCAACAATGCAAGAATAAATTTCTCTGGTTGAAAAACAACTCTGCAAACTTGTCAAACAGTCCTCGTGGTTTGCTGCCACTGAAGTGGCCACCAGCGCTACCTGCCCCCACCTGCAAAACAAAACAAAACAAAACAAGAAAACCAAACCAAACAACCAGGAAAAAAAAAGTGTGTGTTGTGGTGGGGGGTGGGGTGGGGAGAAATTAAATAAATAAATAAAAAGGAAGAAACTTGAGCCTCAGAGATGAATATTTGTCAAGAGAGTTGACGTAAGTCTCATTTGCATAATGACTTTGTACTTCTGCATTAATAAAATTTGCATATGAAGCCATGTTAATTACTCCTGATCATGCTTTTTGCATTCATGCATAGTAATTTTCTCCGACTTGTGAGAATTAATGTCTTGGCATGGGGGGAGGGGGCGCGGGGACCATCAGGTTTGCTTGCCAGTGGTCCGCACTCACACACACTCGCTCCCTGTCTGTCTCCCCTCTTTGATCTATGACTCATTTTTGCACTATCGGTAGGAGTTCTTGGCTTAAAAAATGTATCAATTGAAAGGCAGCAGTAGGGAGAAAAATATACATCTCCTGTACCCGTGTATTCTAGAGCTCCTCTTTGCTAGCTAGGGATCTGTAACCCTCCCATGTGGGAGGGGATACGAGGATGCAGCGATGGGAAAAAGGCGAGCCTTCGCCTCGAAACCAGGCTGGGGCTTTTCCAGGCGTTTTTTTGTGTGTCTGCCTCGGTCGGTGTGGGCGTGTTTGCTGGGTACTGCGCATGTGTGCGGAGTGAGGGCGGAGGACCATCTGCAGGGCCCCCCCGCCAGAAGGGACATGGTCACAGACTCCCCCACCGGAGGGAGGCATTCAGAATCACCCGGATTTGGAGCTTCGGAAACGTTTTAGGGGTCTTGTTTCTGGACATTTTGTCCCTCCTTGTTTGCATGGAGCGACAGTCCCGCCCCTCTGGGCTTGGTGGTCTCGGACATCCAGCCTCAGTTTTCCTTGTTTGTGGACAGGAGGCTCCTGATAGCCATCTGATGGGAAAGCTATTGGGCTTCAACGAGATGACGTGTGCAGCCATTGTTGGCTTCTCTTTCCTGTAAGGAAAGTGAACTTCCACGACAAGGAGTGAGCCAGCAGAGGTCTTATTTCTAAGCCACCTCGGATCCCTCGTAAAGCCGAGATGGCGTCTGGGCGTCCCTCCACCGCATACCTCGGTGCACGTGTGTCTCTAACAGGTCCAGAGGGGAGCCGGCCTGGACCTCAGAAGAAAGCGTCTTTTTAAAATGAGTGCCTTGCAGGGCTTTGTAGGGGGCCATCGCTGCCGGGTTGTGGCGGGGGGAGGCGGAGACCCATAGGGAGTTAGGGAAAGTTCCAGAACGGAAAATAAATGCATGATAGTGACGGTTATTGGGTGTTTACTGGCAGCCTGGCTCTGGCCAGGCGTGTCCTGACCTTCCTTAAAAGGCGAGGCTCTGAGACGGTGACTCAGCCCGGGTCACGCGGCCGGGAGATGGCAGAGCCGAAGCCGGACTCTGAGGCAGCCGGGCCTCTGCGCTCCGGGCTTCCTCCGCCTGTCTGTAGGTGTATAGTCTGGTCACAGGGTCGAGTGCTCTGTCCAGGGCATTCTGGATTCCCTGGCTGCATTTTGCGAGGTAGCCACCCCCAGGGCTGGGAGGTGGTTTGGGACAGATGCTGTGGCCAGTCTTCATGTCGGGCTTAAAACAAAAAAACTGAGATAAGGTTCACATAATGTACGATGCACCGGTTTGAGGTGCGCAGTCGCTGGTTTTGAGTTTGTTCACAAGGATGGCCGTGCAGCTGTCAGCACACGGAGGCCAGAGTGGCCCTGCTCACTAGCCCTGACCTCCCGCCGCCCACCCCGTTCTGGGCCCCTGATAGCCACTCCTCTCCTTTTCTGGCGTCTCCCTGAATTTGCTCTTCTGGACACTTCCTGTCATCATACAATAGGTGGCTCCTCGTATCATCTTTGGCTTTTGCAGCTTCAGAAAGAGGCTGTTTTGGAGTTCCGCCTGTGGGCGGGGTTCTGGTTTAAGCTGCTCTGGGTGGGATAGGGGGACCTCCCCCAGGGCAGAGGGGTCTTATGAGAGCACCCTGAGAGGCCTCTGCGGGCTGCTTAGGATTGGAAGCCCCCGCGCCCTTGCTGCGCCCTCCTCTGCCTCCATGGAGCGGCTCCTCGGAGCAGGTGGACTTCGAGGAGGCCAGAAGTCTAATGACGACACCCGGGAGCCCCTCTGGGGGCGGCCCGGCCCCCCACCCCTGTCGGAGTTGGAGGATGACTTTGACTGTACAGACTCTGGCCTCACGAAGCCCGACCTTTCCAGAAGGAGAGGGGTGTGGCTGGACCTGCCCTTTGGTCTTTCCTCCCGACCACGGACACACAGGCTCTGCTCCCTTCCAGCTTGGGACCGGGCGCTTGTTACCTGGGCGCTCCGGCTGGTTTTCTCAGCCGTGGGAAACGGTGGTGGCTGTGTGCTGTGGCCTCACCCAGAACCTGGGGGCCGGAAGTTGTTCTTTGCAAACTCCGGAGGCCCGACTCAGCCCAAGGACCCTCCGGCTTCCTCCCAACCTTCATGGCCTTGCCTCTCAGGATCCTGGGGCGCCCTGGTCCCCCGCATCCCTGCTGCAGCCCCCCCCCCACCTCCCAGAGGAGGCAGGGCACTTCCACACTTGGGAGACACTCCGGGTTCAAGTCCAGACCTCCCCAAGCCTCAGTCCCCCTCACCCCCGCCCCCTAGATTGGAGGTGGTCTTCCCTACGGAGCGGGGTGTTCGTGGTGAAGTGAGTCCAGCTCCTTGTGACAGGTGCTCCGCACAAAGCCACTGCCATCCGTGGTGTGAAGGCAGGTGTGGGCAAGGATGAACATACTGTCTCCAGCGCCGGGGAGTTTCGGGCAAGGGTCAGGCAGGGCAGGCTTCTGGGAGGAGTTCGGGGACACTGGTTTCAGATTAGCTGACCTTTCTTGAGGTTCCTGCATCAAATCTGGGGCATGGCCTTCCGCTCAGCATTTGTGGCTGGAACAGCACACCAGGTCTTGGCCACACCTTCCAGGGCTGTCATGGGCTCAGAAATGGCTCGGCCCAGAGACTAACCTAGCACACGGTCTTCACTGGCCTAGAAGGACCGGGTGTTGGTATGGGTGTTAAGCTTTGACCTCTTGGCAGGACACATGCAGGTGGTCTTCACATGCTCTGATACTCCTGGTCCAAGATAATACCCGTTTTGGAGACCCAGGAGGTACTGAGTTCTGGAGCCCCAGTTCTGGAGCCAGGCAGCCAGCAGGGTTTTGGTGGGTCTGGCTGCTGGCGTCTGCAGTTTTCTGCGGTCATGTCATCAGTTTCCTGGTCTGTGCAATGGGCCTGCTGAGCCCTGCCCCCAGGGCATGCTGGGAAGCTCACTCCTGATGAAGATTGGCAGGCTGCTGGCTTGCAGAGAGTTTGCAGGGCTCTGTGGCTCCCTCGTGGTGGCTGTAGAGTGGGCACATCCCCACCCCCCCAGACCTGTGCGGGGCCCTGAGCAGTCTGGGGGTGGGGGGAGCGTCCCTGGCAGAGCCGCCCCGGAGCCCAGCTGCCCGTCATCTTGTTGATGTTTTCCTTTTGTCTCTCTGATGCTTCCCTGCTCAATTATTTACCCAGGGAATTTGGGCTTCTTCACTTGTGGTTTTGGCAAGGGCTTCACACAAATGTTTTGCCCTGGTGGTCTCTTAGCCATTTAAGATAAACGGCCAAATCAAACGCAGGCCTTGCCGGGGAGCCCAGGCGAGCTGTGGGGCTGGGCGGAGACCGGCAGGCCCTTGGCCGGGCGTCGCGGCTGTCAGACATGGGGAGGTGTGAAGAGGGGGTGCCGAGCGGTGCCAGGGCTCTTTGGGGCGGCGGAGGGGGGGCCAAGGTTCAAAGCCTTTGAAAAGACCTTGGGGCTTGGGTGCTGCGTGTCGGTGTCAGTTGCTCTGGGTTGTAAAGGGCACCGGCTGGCCCTCCTCCAGGCGGGAGGCTGGGCAGTGCCCAGGCGCTGGGAGGGGACCACCTGGAGGTGTCCCAGGCTTGCACAGACGGCCCATCCTGACAGAGCGCACAGTGGCGGCCTGGGACTTCCCGGCTCTTCCGGGGGAGGGGGGGTGGCCCAGATGTGGGAGGGAACAGATCCCCCAGTGGAGTCTGCTCCGGGACACACCAGAAGCCCCGACCTGGGGAGACCTTCGCGGGATCAGGGGTCCTGACTGCCCCTGGGTACCCCAGCCCCGGCCGTTAGACCTCCCCGGGATGGGAGTCTGGTATCCGCATCGCAGCTGTAGCCTCAGGACCCCGTCAGGCCCCGCCCACTTCCCTGGCCCCGCCCCCAACCCTGGCTGCCCTCCACCCCCACCCCGCCCCCACGGCAGGGGCTGGCACCCTGCGCCCCCACCCCACAAGGGCGGCCTGCAGCCCTCTGCCCCGGGCCCCGTTCCTTCCACTCCCCGAAGCCCTCGCACAGTCCAGGGTCCGACTGACCAGCCTTTTCTATTGTTTTCTCTCCAGGGCCGTGCAGGCCTGCCCAGCTGCCAGCGATGGCCCCCATAGCTGCCTCCTCCTCCCACCCTCACCCATCCGCGATCACTTCGCCTCTGCGCGCCCTGGGCGCTCTGCCGCCCTGCGTCCCCCTGCCGTGCTGCAGCGCGCTCCCTGTCTCGGGTGACGGGACTCAGGGTGAGGGTCAGACGGAGGCTCCCTTTGGATGTCAGTGTCAGTTGTCAGGTAACCGACCGCCGCGGTGGAGTGGGGGGCGGGCTCCCGGGGGGTGCGGGGGTGCCCTGGGCAGGGCTGGCGGCTGCCTCTCTCGCAGGTGGGCTGGGGCAAAGGTGTGGGGGCCCACGGGAGAGGTGCCAAGGATGATGACACAACTCTACGCCGTGCCCCGGTCCCCATCGGTCAGGAGGTCCCCCCACCCCCATGCCTCCGCCCTGTCCGAGATCTCACTGCCAGCCTCCGGCTGTTTAGCTAAAGTTTAATTGGATAACGCTTAACATCTGAGGTTTTCTTCTGCCCTCGCCACTGCTCTCCCCACCCCAGCCACTACCCTCCCCACCCCGCCAAGACACGGCCAGGAGATGATTCTTTGGTTGTCTGTGTACATCGCCGGAGCCCTCCAAAATGCTGAGTTTCTCTTTGCGAGAATATGTTGCCCATTAACTTTTAGAAAAAAAGTTTCTCTGGAGGAGCCTTTTAGCTTTGGCTCTGGGAGGGGGTGAAACATTTTGAGGTGTGCGGGGTCGGGGGGGGTGGGGCGCGCAGGGCAGGGGTTGAGTGCCCAGCTCTGGGGTTGGCGTGGCTGCCCATTATACAGATGCGCAGACAGAACAGTGCGGCGACCTGACCTGTGCTGTTACCTCCCTTCTCCCCCCTCAAACAAAACCCAAACTCCTGTTCCGGCCTGGGGTCCCTGGAGTGTGCAGGCCAGGACTCCTCATCCCAGCCTCTCCCGCTTAATATCTCGGCAGAGCCTGATGTAAGACACTGAGGCCGCAGGAGCCTTGATGCTGATACAGACATGGGTGGTGGCGGGTGCCCGGCAGGGACCAGGAAAGGACAGGGTGAGTGCCCCGCCAGGGCAGGTTCCGTGTGTCCCTGCTTTGGCACCAGGCGTGTTGCTGGCTTTCTCTGACTTGGGCAGTGAAAGGGAGACTTGTGGTTTTTTTTGGAGGGGGGGGCAGGTTTTACTTTTAGCTGAAGCTGTCCCAAGGGGTGGCCCCTGTTAGAAACGCAGCTCTGCAGAGGGCCGTGGGCAGCCCAGCTCCACGCCTTCCTGCTGGTGGGCTGGTGGCCTGCAGCCTTCAGCGCCCCTTCCTGTGACAGATGGTGATGTCATAGGTACCAGGCTTGGGTCTTGAATGCACAGAGCAGAGACTGAATCACCCAGGAAGGCGTCTGCACAGTTTGCAAAGAGGGCGGCTCCCTGTCCCGAGCTGCCCGGGTGCCCAGGGCAATGGGGCATCCTGTCCCGGCTCCGTGGGTCTGTGCTATAACCCCTGCTTGCTGAGTGCAGGGCACCTGCTCCGTCCGGGTGGCCGCATGGCTCTAGTGACTTCCTGTAATTCATGCTGCAGCTGTTTGGTGGGGGAGGTCGTACTGTCGACGGTCAGCCTGAGTGTTCATGACTGGACTCGGTCAAGTTGGTGCAGGAACAGGCTCTCCCTGGCCATGGAGTTGCCTGGGGCTTGGCTCAGCCTTCCACTGTGCTTAATCTCTGGCTCTGCTTAGAAGCTATGGCTGAGTGCGAGTTAATTAACCCGTTTTACTGATGGGAAAGCCAAGGCTCAGGGGTTGGGGGGGGCAGTGGCTGGGCCCGGGCTGCAAACTGGGATTTGCCATCAGGACATCTCCCAACAAGGCCACCCTGCTTCCTGCTGGGTCGTGCACCTCTGCCTACATCCTGGGGAACGTTCTTACTCTGTCCTGCTCAGCCATAGTACAGCCCGCTTTCCTTGTAGGGAATGTAAGTTGAAGGCCTACTGTGTGCTGCCTTGTGCTAGGCATGTGGTGTACCTTGCATTTAATCCTCACGGTCACCTTAGGAGGTAGCTTTCCTGTTCCCACTTTGTGGTTGAGAAGATGAGCCCCGGAGACAGGAGGTTATCAAGGCCCCCATTCATGCACTCACTCATTCGTTCATTCTTGTGCAAACCGAGGTGCAGTTCAGCACGGCCGGTCCCAGCCCTCCTGTAGCTTGCAGTGTGATGGGTCAGGTGGTGGAATGGGAATAGGGACCAGAGGGAGCAGCCGGGAGGGCAGAGGTGGGCTTTGATCCTGGGCCGCCCATCCTGCACCCGCTTCCCCTTTGGCCTTGGCTCGCCTGGCTCAGTGGCCTTCCTGGACTTTAGAATTTGATGCCGTCAGGGCTGAGAGCTTCTGAGCAGCCCTTGTGGTTGTTGGCAGTGCCGGGGAGGGCGGGCAAGATGGGGCCGTGTCTGTTCCTTGGGTCCCTGGGCCTCTCCTCCTGACCTGCTCAGGGGCCAGCTCTCAGCTTCGGGTGCTCTGCCCTGATCCCTAGCCCTGATCTTTCCTCCTTGGGTCTGCGGTAATTAGCCTGTGTCAGTTTGCGCCATCATATTTTCAGATCAGTGTCAGTACCTGAAAAAAATCCCATTCCAGTGGTTTTTGTCCCTTTGTGGCTTCTGTCCCTGGCACTGGGCTGTTTGCTAAAGTGTTTTTAGTGCCTGTTTAATTAGTAGTTTGAGTGGAGTCATTAAATTCCCAGTAACCCGTTAGGAAGAAGCGGTCCTCTGTAAAGGCGGAAAGGGGCTGCCGGCCTTAACTTTGTTTTGTCCCTTTTTGGATCAGGATGCACTGAACCTCTGTCTTCAGCTTAATATGGAAAACCCCAGTGTAACCATGTTCATCAGGTTAATTGCATGCCTGTGAATGCATTCGAGGTTCTTTATAGAAGGATGTGATTTTATGGGGGAGAAAACCACACAAGTATGTGTGTTTGTGTACCTTTCCCTCTGGAAGCACCCTAAACAGCCCTGCTCCCGGGACCCCAATCCCAGATCTTCTGCTTGTCACAGTAGGGAGAAGGGACTTGGGGTCCCCTTTGCTTTATGACTGTTGAGTTGGGGGTGTTCCTGGAAACTGAAATGTTTTCATTGGGAAATTCCACATACAAACTTCTCCAAGGTGCCTGGGGAGTCAAAGGTCTGGGGCTCTGGTCCGGGCCCTGACTCCACCTGGCTGGTGACCTTGAATAAGTCATTTCCCTTCTCTGGACCTCAGTTTCCCCTTTTGGCCTTGCCAGGTGGCGCCTGTGGTAAAGAACCCACCTGCCAACGCAGGAGACGTAAGAGACTCAGGTTGGATCCCTGGGTCGGGGAGATGCCCTGGAGGAGGGCATGGCAACCCACTCCAGTATTCTTGCCTGGAGAATCCCATGGACAAGGGAGCCTGGCAGAGTTGGACACTACTTAAGTGATTTAGCATATACACACACACACACACACACACACACACACACAGAGTACAATGTTGTCGTTCAGTGGCTAAGTTGTGTCCGACTCTTTTGCGACCCCTGGACTGTAGCCCTCCAGGCGCCTCTGTCCATGGGGGTTTCCAGATAAGAATACTGCAGTGGGTTTCCATTTCCTTCTCCAGGGCACTTTCCCAGACCAGGGATGTAACCTGCGTCTCCTGCACTGGCCGGCAGATTCTTTAGCACTGAGCTACCAGGAAAGCCCATGTGGTACATACGTAGCATTTAAAAACAAGGCTTCTCTCTCACACTGATCTTCAGAGCAGAACATACTGATCAATTACTGAGATGCTGGGGTTACCTGTGTGGGATTTGGCTGGGGTTCCCGAGGTGGGGGTGGGGTTTTCAGAGGACCATTGGGTTTTGGACTCCCAAACCTTTTCCCTGTTCTGAGGCTTCCATGATTGGGAGGCAGTCATTAGAGACAGTGTCAGACTGTGGAGTGAAGACTGCTCTATCCTGTATTGGCTGTGTGACCTTGGACAAGTCATTTCTGCCCCTCTGCCTCAGTTTCCTCACCTGTAAAATGGGGTCACTGAAAGCGTGTTCTGAAGTTTGGATGAGGTCATGCACGCCAGGTGCTGAGAACAATGCCTCTTGCTGAGCGAGCCCTCCAGACATTCTGATTCATGCACGAGCAGGATGAGTCTCACATCATTATATCATTACCTGCCTGGCTCCATCTGGAATCTTACTTGAAGCTGGATCCCTAGTTTCCATTCTTAAAGGCATTTAGCCTCTTGGCTGGCTCAGGTGGTATACCAGCTTTGGGAGGTGGTGAAGGAACTGAGAAACTTCATTGCATATTTAAAAGCCGCAAATGGTCATCAGCCACAGTGATTAATACATGCGCTTGGTGAAGTTCAAGGTCTCCAGCAAGAACACACAGGATCCCGGCTCGGGGAAGTGAAGTGTTTGGATTTAATAGAAGGAGTCAGTTGCAGTCATTAGTATATGCTGAAATCACAGGGCAATCTTGTAAAGTTAAATTCAATTTACTTTTCTACTGAAATTGTGCTTGCTGTGTTATTTAACCAGTCTGGGGTTTCTTGGCATGGGTTAAAAGGACAATAAAGATAAAAGAATACCTGTAAGTAAATAGTAGGGTTTCACAGTAGAATCTATCGTTTTTCTCCTCCTTCAATTATATCCCAGTGTTCATTTTGTGTTGGTTTTTATAACTGGAGCCTTCCAATGGGACGCCGTGAAGGAGACCACCCTAGCTGTGGAAGCTTGATGCAATTAATACAGTCTGTCTGGAAAGTGGCCTTATTTCTGGAAGTTTTATGTTAATGATATGGTCTGCGCTTTGCACATTTCATACTAGAACGAGAAGCAAGCTGTAGTTTCATTTCGGACTGGGTTTGATTAACACCGAAGGATCATTGGGCAGCTACAGGGCGACGTGGACAAGATGGCAGTGCTCACCCGGCCCCCACTGGGGCACCGCCTCCAGTCTGGGGCGGGCGGCGGGGTGCAGAGGCGCCCCCTGGGGCATGGGGGCCTCCATGGAGACCTTGGAGGGAGGGGTGAGTATGGGGTGAGGAAGAGAGGTTGAGTGTGGGCGTGCGCGTGTGGACAGAAGCCCTCCGTCCAGGAAGGTTCCAGACACGCCCTTGCCTTTCTCCTGATTCTCTCTGCACAGTCGCGTGCCTTACGGGGTCTTTCTGGGCTCACCAGGTCCCAGGGGCCGTGGCGGGGGGTTGGCTCGTTGTTGGAGGAAGGGCTCTCAGGGGAATTATTAAAAATGTAAAGAGTCATCTGTCCGCCCTGACTGATGTCTACATCACTGGAGGGGCCGGCGGTCCCACTTGTCGGTGGTGACTGGTGTGTGCCCCCGTGTCTGTCTGCCGACTTTCT
Organism: Cervus canadensis; assembly: GCF_019320065.1. Lineage (NCBI taxonomy): Eukaryota > Metazoa > Chordata > Mammalia > Artiodactyla > Cervidae > Cervus > Cervus canadensis. The sequence continues at coordinate 2,280,699 of NC_057402.1, read as the reverse complement.
GGGAACACATGGCTGTAGACGGAAGGCTGCATGGCTCCCCTGGTCGGAGGGAGCCGCCCCTCCAGCCTGGCAGAGGTGGCCAAGGGTGGCAGGGCTTGAGTGGACTCCAGGGAAGTCCCCTGTCCCCCAGAGCTGCAGACCCCAGATCTTGTCCGGCACCACGAGGCATCAGAGGGGGCTTGGGGCACCTACCCCCCATGCTGCCTAGTGGGGGGCTGGGGCACCTACCCATGTGACTGTCCTTAGATTAAAGGGGGGTCCCAGCAACATCCCCGGTGGAGACCGCTGCACTGCCTCACCAGATTCCACTTGCCTCTCCGAGCCGGCCCTTCAGACGTTCTGAAGGCAGAGCTAAATCAAAGAATTCTGTTCAAAATCCGCACAAGATGTTGCTGTTTTTCTGCTCTGACAGGAGAGGCATTTGGAAGTGCAGTTTCTTTCTTTCTTTCTTTCCTTTTTTTTTTTTTTTTATAGCTGTCTTAAAAAGGAGTTTGGCTGTTTAGCACAGCTGGTGCTCATTACATTATGCACTGGCAATAAAATAGCATGTGTAATTAATTTTTAATGCAGCGCTGGGTGCAGCGCTTTAAAGCTGTTAGCGGATGAGAAGGACCAGCACTGGCCACCGACATCACAGATCTCAGAGCAGGGCGGCCACGTTCTGCAGCTTGAAAGGAGATCCGAACGGGGCGGCGGAGGCTGGGCGCCCTCTGCTTGGATGGAGTGGCCCAGAAATGGGTCTGCCTCCAGTGACCCGAGGACTCAATATTTTAATGATCTAGGACCAGAGGTCCTGAGAGATCGTCTTACCCAACCCCTTCATCGTCCGGAGGGGGGACACCGAGGTACAGACTGGGGAAGAGGCCACAAGATGTGTTGTGCCTCTGCCCACTAAACGTCACTGCCCCTCTTGAGTTCATATTGGAAACTGGACAGGGAAGTTCGTCATCTAGCTGAAGCCATGTGATATGTGCAGTTAGATTTGGCCACTTCTAGAATTTTTGTTTTGGGGAGCCCTGAACCTAGCCTCTTGGACCCTCAGTTTTGCCACCTGCAGTGGGGACCTGCATCCATGTGTCCCAGCTTTGATACTTTCTGTCATTGTCCTTTGATTGCTGGCTGCTCCATCCCTTCTGTGGCCTGGATTTATGCTTGAAATTAAATGCCATTGTGGACACACATTGGTGGAAGTGCTGCAGGCATTGTGGGAGGCTCCAGAGACGGGACCGTGCTCGCTCCTTGTTCTCAAGGTGGGCTGGTGTTAATGTGTGTCTCTGGGCTAGCTGCTGTCTTTCTCTAAGCCTCAGTTTACCCATCTGAGAAATGGGACTCCTAGAAGTACCCACTCATCATCCCTGCCTTGGAGGGTCCCCTGATTGGCCTCCATCCTGGGGTGGCCACAGCTGATTGCCAGCACGTGGGGAAGCACAGGCAAAAGGAAGTTTGGAGGGCAGGAGGGAGAAGCCCGGCCTTGGGTGCTCCGTACCCTGGTGACTTGGTTGCCATCTCTTTGAACGTCTGTCCTGGGAGGTTTTCTTAGCAGGAATGAAGGAGGGGGAAGGCCCAGTGCCACCACTGCCCCTGAGACTTGCCACTGTGTCTCAGGGCCCTGACAGGACCCAGCAATGTTCTGGGCACCGTGCGTACCTCACTCAGGCACCCATCCTCATAACACCTGGAAGGAAAGGCAGCCCCATCCTTTCTGTTTTGCAGATTTTTTTTTCTTTAATGGCCACGTGATGTGACATGTGGGATTTTAGTTCCCTGACCAGGGATCGAACTTGCAGCCCCCTGTAGTGGAAGTGCAGCGTCTTAACCGCTGGGCCACAGGGAAGTCCAGCCCCATCCTTTTGCTCATGAGGATACTGGGGCTCAGAGAGGCTACGCAACACACCAGGGCTCACACAGCTCACAAAGAGCCGAATTGAGATTGGAACTCGGGCCTGGCCTGCCCTGAAGTTGTGTTCTTGGCTGTCCCTCCGGCTTCACGTCGGTGGGCCACTTGGTGGCTCAGAGGCAGGCAGCAGAAAGGCAGGTCACCCATGGGAAACCAGGCTGCGTTCGGATACGATCCTGGGAGAGTCCCCTGTGTCTTCCTTCCTCCACGGGTCATGCTGCTGCCTGATCTGGGCTGGACGTGGAGGTCCAGCGTCCTGGACCCCAGATGAGTGCCCTGGGGTCTCTGCCCTAGAGGACCTCGCAGTGGTGGTCGGGGTGGACAGACACTGGGAGGTACACGCTCCTTAAGGCCTTTATCTGCTTAAAGGAAATAAGCAGCTGGGCTCGTGGGAGCTGGGAGGGTCTTGGAGGACCACCGGGGTTCTCCTTGTGGAGGTGAGGTGGGTGGGGGGAAAGACTTCTTCCCAGGCATGGCCGGATGACAGATGTGTGCGTGGGTATCCCACTGACCCCATGAGCCCCCCTGTGGCCCCAGCTGGCCCCCAAGGGGTCCGACTTGTTAGTGACTTATGAAAGCACAGAGTATCGGACCCTCAGACCTCCCAGGGGGAAGTTTTGACATTGAAGAAGAGGCCTGGAGTATGGGGGAAGATTTTGTCATCAGATTGCCCTCGAGTTCCTTCACGTGCCGGGTTGACTTGGAGCCCCTTCTGTCTTCCCAGCGCTTGAGTCGGCCCAGCCTTCTGGAGCTGGTGGACGCTGAAGACCCCGCAAAGGCGTGTTCACGTTTGTGAGAGCAAGCAGACCAAAGCACATGGGGAGTGCGATGCACTCCTGTTTTTGCACATGGTTTCCTGGAAGCAATTTCTCCTCCAGAAGAAACCAGCTTTCATCGTCCTTTATAGCTGGAGGTGTTCGTGGCTGCCTTTTTTTTTTTTTTTTTGGTGGGGGGAACAAGATGTCCTTGACTTTTCAAACCCGAGGCCCAGGCGGAGCAGAGGAGGGACTGCGTGCTGTACATATTTCACAATCAAACCCAAATCGTCTAAACCATGAAATAAAGTTTATCCAAACATAATCAGGGCTGGCCAATTTAATCCAGAAAGCAGTGGGAAGGAACCCTTGGCGGGCAGGGGTCCCTCTGTGGTGTTCTGCCACCCAGCGTCATACCGGCGGGGGTGGTGGGGTGGAATCTGTAGCCTGCCCGAGGCTCCCACCCCCTCCTTGGGGGCGTTATTGAATAATAATCTGAGAGCCCGGGGTGGGGGATGAGGTGTGACCATGTGTGTGGTCGGGGTGGAGGATGTGACCACGGTGAGTTCCTCTCCCATCAGGGTCCTTACATGCAGCAGGGGACCATCAGGTCACAGCCAGGTCATCATTTCTGTGTGTCCCCCTCCCCCCTACTTCCCAGCCTCAGGCTCTCTGCTGGGGGCCTTCCCGCATACTTAAGCATCTCTCTTAGGAAGGTAACCTATTCTGTAGGTCACAGGTGAGGGTGAGGCGACCTTGACCAGAGAGGTGATGTGACTTGCCCGACATAGCACAACTGCTAGAGGGCAGAGATGGGATTTGAACCCAGGACTCCTCGGGTGTAGGGGCCACACGCTGCTCTTCTCCTCGCTTTCTGGTTCCAGACTGCCCACCCCGCTGGCCTTCCACCTGGCAGGTGTGGGGCAAGGTAATGAATCAGGGGAGCCGCTCAGGACTGGCCCGAGCCTGGGCCGATTGGAGGACCTGTGTTTTTTGATTTCAGGACAAGGGGTCAGACGGCTCGGAATTTCTTCTCCAAGGAGGTCAATGCAATACTGGAGTCACTCCCTGCAGAGACGGGGGCAGTTGGAATCTTTTCATAAGTCCAGACATTTTTAATGATGGCCTTTTGTTCACGAGAGGCAAGGAAGGGCTGGTGGGACCAGGCCCTCGGTGCCCGAGTCGGCCTTGGAGCCGTGTGTAGCCGTGCTTCCTGATGCAGGTGCCCTCTTCATGAATTTCCTGCTGTTTTGTGAACCAACATCTAGTTTTTTCTTGCTTCCCTGGTGGCTCAGTGGTAAAGAATCCACCTGCCGATGCAGGAGACGCGGGTTCGATCCCTGGGTCGGGAAGGTCCCCTGGAGGAGGAAATGGCCACCCACTGCAGTATTCTTTGCCTGGAAAACTCCTGGGACAGAAGAGCCTGGCGGGCTACAGTCCATGGGGTTGCAAAAAGAGTCGGATACGACTTAGTGAGGAGCCGACATGCACAGTTCTTTCTTGCCTTAACAGCAGGGAAACCACGGCCTGAGGGCCCACTGTGTGCACGGGCTGCATACAGTCGTCTCCACCGATTCTTTCTCACAACAATGTGAGGCTGTGTGTGTTGAAAATACATGAAATTTAGCATCTTAATCATTTTTAGTCAAGTGGCATTAAGTCCATTCACCTTCTTCTGCTACCATCACTGCTAGCCATCGCAGGCAATTTGTCACCCCAGATCGAAACTCTGTACCCGTTAAATGCTCACTGCCCATCCGCCCCGCTCCCAGCCCACAACCACTGTTTTACTTCTTCCTGTCTCTGTGGGCTTGACCGCTCTGGGGGCCTCCTAGGAGTGGAATCATGCAGTATTGGTCTTGCGGGTCACTCAGCACCGTGTCCTCAAGGTTCATCCACGTTACGGCATGTGTTCGGATCACCTTCCTTTTAATTTATCCTTTTAAGTTTTACTTTATTGAAGGATAGTTGATTTACAATGTTCTCTTAGTTGTGGGTGTCCCGCTAAGTGATTCAGTTGTACGTATGCCTATACCCATTCTTCTTCAGATTCTTTTCCCGTATACGTTATACCTTCCCGTTGAAGGCTGAGTCATGTTCATTGAGTGGATGGACCACAGTTGGGCCATTCGTCCTGTGATGGACACTGGTTTATTTCCACCTTTGGCTGCTGTGAATACTGCTGCTGGGAATGTGGGTGTGTGCGTCATGGTTGGAGACCCTGCTTTCAGGGTGGTGAGTACCCAGGGTGGAATTGCTAGATCACATAGTAATTCTGTTCGTAGAGGAAACCCCCACCTCTTTCCCACGGCGTATGCATCCTTTCACTTTCCCACTGGCAGGGCTCAAGGGGCCCAGTATTTCCACCTCCTCACCCGTAGCTGACTATTGGGGTTTATAGTTGAGGACTCCAAGCCTCAGGGGTGTGGACTCCAGCTGGCCCAGGTTACCTGGTTAGTAAGCCTGAGAGTCTGGGCTGGAACTGGCCTCCAGACTCAGCCTTGGAGCCTGTGGCTGTGGTCCTGGGCCACTGTCTTCAGCCCCTTTGAGGGTCTCTAGCGTCATTTGTAAAGGCTTCCTCGCAATGGCCCCATCTCCCGGGGTACTGTTTTTCAGCTGTCAGCTAAGCATTTCGTTAGCTTGAGCCTTGGGGGGAAGTAGATTTTGCAAATGGACAGTTTTCACTGTCCTTTCTGCTGTGTCCTCAGGGCGTTGATATGGGTCCAGTTCAGCAGGAAGAGTATTTATTTAGGGTGGGGACCCTTGGGAGCCAGGGAGAGCCGGCTGGTGTCTGAGGGTCCGCACGGCCCCTCTCTGAGCCTCTCCTGTCTGCAGGGGGTCATCGTCACGCCAACCTTGCTTGTCCCGGCTGGACTGGGAGGGGTTGGAGAACAGGCATCCTGAGTTGGACTCCCTGGGTCTGCAACTCCCCGGGTCTGCTCCTCTGATCAAGAGGCCTTGGGTCCTTGTTAAAGGGGAATAGTGGAAGTGTTGGTTTCTCAGTTGTGTCCGACTCTTTGTGACCCCATGGACTGTAGCCCGCCAGGCTCCTCTGTCCATGGGGATTCTCCAGGCAAGAATACTGGAGTGGGTTGCCATGCCCTTCTCCAGGGGATCTTCCCGACCCAGGAATCTCCTGCATTGCAGGTGGATTCTTTTCCTTCTGAGCCACCAGGGAAGCCCTGGTGGGATAGAGTGGGGGTTATCACGCAGAGCTGTGATCTCTCTGTTGGCCCTAGGGTTGCTGTAGCAAATGACCACCATCTGGGTGCCTTTGAACAGCAGGAGTTTGTTATCTCACAGTTCTGAACACTGCCAGTCCACAAGCACCGTTTCAGTAGGGCCGTGCTCCCTCCAAAGGGGAGAATATTCCAGCTTCCGGGGACTCCAGGAGTCCCTTGGCTTGCCGCTGCATCCTTCCTGTCTCTGCCCCTGTGGTCACGTGGCCTCCTCCTTGGGGATCTGTCTTCTCTCTGGGAAAATTAAAACGAAAAGGGCAACTGTCATTGGGTTTAGAGCCCACCCGGATAATCTGGGATGATGTCATCTCACATCCTGAGCTTAATTACGTCTGCAGTGACCCTTTTCCCAAATAAGGTCACATTCGCAGATTCTAAGGATTTGGTTCGAAACATCTAAGAACGCTTCATTTCAGGGGTGGCCATTCAGCCCACAGCACACCCCCTTCCTGCGTTGTGAGCCCCGCCAGGGCAAGAACCCCAGTTCGGTGCTCTCCGTGAACTCCCAATGCCTGGCACGGATTCAGGCACAGGCAGGGCTCCCCCAAATGTGTGGTGGGTTGAACTTGGAGCAGACCTCCAGTGGAATGACCACGTGTTCCTTTCCCCAGGAAGGCGATTCTTTGACACGGTCCTCTCTGGACAGCACTCGGACCTGCATGGTTTATGGAAAGCTGTGCGCCCCCCACCCCCTGCTCCCCGCCATTTCTGGCCTTGTGCCAATTCAGAACGCACGTATTAACAGAGAGGGAGGTGGCTTTAAAAACTAGTCTGCAATGAGTATTATGAGAAAGAAAATTAGTAGAGTTGAATAGATGCTAAAAATAGCTGGAGACATACTTGCCTATAATCTTATTTTTTTTTTAAAGAAAATATAATTATTTTTGTCAACCGGCTCTAAGAAGCCAGGAGTATTTTTAGTGTGCATCTTCTAAGATGTCCAGCATCTTTTTAGGAAGACGCACATGTGTGATGTCACCACGTCAGGCTGCAGGGGCCTCTGGAGCAAGGCGGGTATGCGGGTGAGTGAGAGCGTCGGGAGCTCAGACCTGGCCGTGTGGCCGTGTGTGTCTTTGCTGGGAGGATAGTCCCTGCGTGGCTTGACTGTGCCCACACCTGGTCCACTGGAGGACGGATGCTGGTTCAGCTCTGGGGCCAAGATGGTCAGGGCTGTGATGATCGGGTCTGAGTGGACCTGCAGGAATAACCAAGACTAGAGGGAAGACGTTCCGTGGCTTTGTCACTTGGAGCCAAACGTTGCCTCATGTAATTTTCTCCCTGGTTTTTCCCATTGCCTCTGCCAGGGTCCTGGGGCCTGGCACAGACTCCGTAATTGAAGGCCCTGAGTGTTTGTGCCTTGGTGTGTCTCCGTGTGTATATGCGAATGTGTGTATGTGAATGTGTGTAGTTGTGTATTCATGGGGATGAGTGTATTTGTGTGTACACGTGAGTGTTGTTGTTTAGTCTCAAGTCGTGTCTGACTCTTTCTGGTCCCATGAACTGTAGCCACCAGGCTCCTCTGTCCATGGGACTTCCCAGGCAAGAATACTGGAGAGGGTTGCCATTTCCTTCTTCAGGGGATCTTCCCGACCCAGGGATCAAACCTGTGTCTCCTGCACTGAAAGGCAGATTCTTTACCATCTGAACCATGTGGGAAGCCCTGTATGTGAGGGTAGGTAAGTGTATACGTGTGTATTTATATATGAGTCCATGTGTCTGTACCTGCATTTGGGTGGACATATGTGTGTGTGTGTGTGCATGTCTGTGCATATATGTGGATGTATGTGTATGTGGTGGCGTGGAAGCACTGTCAGCATAGAACAGGGCCCTCCCCGGAGCCCCCGCTCCACCCAGGACTGGGTGTTTATGGTGGAGACACTTCTGATTATTTTCCCTCCCTGAACTTTGCAGCTTCCTGGATTGCGGTGTGTGTGATCAAGTTTCAGCGCTGAGGCCCGCTGAAGCCTTTGAGGGCAAGTTTCTTCCTGGGGATGAAGTGCCCTTCTCTGGGCCTTCTGGAGGAGACTGCGTCCCCAGCCCCACCCCAGTCTCAGAGGGAGCCCAAAGTTCCCAATCCTGGGAAACCTGGCCAGTCTGGAGAGTGCCCCGTCCCGGAGAGCGTGCCGGTGTCAGGGGGGTGCCCACCTTCGCCCTCGGACGACTGGGTTCAAAGTCCCGACTCTGTCAGGGGTGCTTTGCTAAACGCTCACTGTGGGCTCCATCCTCAGTATCCCTCAGCCCAGCCCTGTGGGGAAGGCAAGCTGTTATCCCATTTTACAGACTTGGAAACCAAGGCAAGCCTGATTTCAGAGCCCTTAACCGCGTGAATAGACTTGAGAACGATCCCTGCTTTATCAGCTCTATACTGCCTTCAGCTGCAGATGGTCTATGAAAGGGGGTGAATAGCAGCAGGTATTAGTCTACTATTTTTATTGTCGCTGTAACTATACTTATCATCCCAAGTCTTACCATTGCCGTTTCCCGGGGTGGAGGGACTCCAGTACCCACATGGCTTTCCCCTGGTGGCCGAGTCCTGCCTCCTGCTGTCTTTGTTTCTGGGAGGGGACCGTTTTCATCCTTCCAGTGCAATGGGCATCCTTCCCTTGCATCCCTCAGTCCCTCCCGTGCCTCCCCCTCCGTTTTCAGCCTGTGTGTATTTGAGGTCTGATAATCTTTCTCCTCTAATCGAGATAATGAACACAGTATTTCCAGAACTGCTGCACTAAAAGTCAAGTGCAAAGTGATGGTTTTCATTTCTTGTTCTCTCTCTTTCTCTCTCTCCTCATATGCATCTCTGAAAGGAGGGATTGGCTGAAAGCAAACAGCTAATAACCTATGGATTTATGGAGCCAGCGCGAGCCCGGCTTAATAAGCTTTTATACCTGGAACCAGCGTTCTGTCTCTTTAAGTTGAGACTCCAACTTGCTTGGTATTTTACAGTGCCTGGTTTCATTTATGCTGGAGCCAGACTTACTATGTGAGAGCCGTCCGCATGCTGGAATTAGTCTTAAGCTTGCTTCTGTGGCGTTGCCAAATTCCATGTTTGTGTTTTATTTAGAATTCTTTTCACGGCCAGCCGATTCTGTTCCGGCGCACACAGGCGCTCTTGCGCCCCACGGAGAAAATAAGCAAGCTTGCGTTTTCCTTGGCAGAGGCCGTGGCCACAATAGACTGCGGTCTCCGAAACATTTTTTAAAAGCTATTTTAACCCATAACAGATGCATAAAGTCGGCACAGGCATGCCAGTTTTCTTAGTTTTAATTAAAAAATAATTACAGTCTAATGGGATGTAAGTGACACATTTGGATGAATGGTGGGTGACATTATCGGCAACTTATAAATGAGTGCCTCTCCCTTGGCCCGAGCAGAGGTGGGGAAGAGTTGGGGAGGGGATCTGGGTATCTATTCTCCATTGCAAGGTCGGGGCAGGGGTGGCGGCCCCCTGTCCTGGTCGCTGTCAGGTCCTGTGGAAACCTCGGTGAGTGGTGGGCAGCATAGAGAAGGAACCCTTGCTGCGGCTGGCCGGGTGACAGAGCTGCCAGGATGCGGCGGTGAGCATCTGAGGATCTGTGGTATCTTGCAGCATCCTGTGTCCAGTCATGCTTGATGGGAAATTCTTACCTGCGGGGCTCTTCCGCGATGTGATGGTGGTACTCAAGGCCCTTCCCTGGTGTGATGGTGGCTCTCGGGGCCCTTCTGCGGCGTGACGGTGGCCCTCGGGGTCCTTCCGCGGTGTGATGGTGGTACCCAGGACCCTTCCGCGGCGTGACGGTGGCTCTCGGGGCCCTTCCGCGGCGTGACGGTGGCACTCGGGGCCTTTCCTGGTGTGACGGTGGTACTCGGGGCCCTTCCGTGGCGTGACGGTGGCTCTCGGGGCCCTTCTGCGGCGTGACGGTGGCTCTCGGGGCCCTTCCGCGGCGTGACCGTGGCTCTCGGGGCCCTTCCGCGGCGTGACCGTGGTACTCGGGGCTCTTCCCTGGTGTGATGGTGGTACTCAGCCTCAAGCCAGCTCCCTTGATCGCTCCTCCCCTTCAGGAACCATCCCTCAGCTAGAAGTTGTGGGCACTGGGACCTGTTGGGGGCCATGTAAATAAGAAAATACAGCTGGGATGGTAAAGAGGCAGGAAAACAGTGGCTTGGCAGGTACTGCTGCTTGTAGAAATCTGTACCCCAGATGCTCACCGTGGGTCCTGCTTTTCCGTAAAATTCGACACTCATTGGAATCTGGAGCAGAGTTGGGCGGGTCTGGAAGGTCCCTGGGAGGGAGGGACGTCGTGGGTGTGGGCACGGGGACTGAGCAGGGAGGGAGGGGTCGGGCGTTTCTCCAGCTTCTCATCATGGAGGTGGGGAATCCCACCTCCACTAACTAGCAGCTGGTGGGTGGTGACAGGTTACTCTGACCTCTGAGCCCGGGTCCCGTCGGCCCCTGTTGGGCGTGAGGACCAGTGTCAGGCAGTGGGGGGATGGGGGCTGGGGGCTCTGTCTCCTGAGAGCCGGTGCTGCTGGGAGGATGATGCCTCGGGCTCCGGGTGCTGAGACCTTCCGTCTTCAGGAGGCGCCGGGAGCTGCATCATCTGGAGCCTTCGGGGATCAGGAGGAAGATGCCCTTGTGCCGGTCCTGCTGGTGGGCAGCCTCACATCCTGCCCACACGGTGCGCCGGGCCAGGGGCCCTCCCTTCTGCAGTGTTGCCAGGTGCCTCCGGGCGGGCCAGCCTGAGCAGTGCCTCCCAGACGGGAAGGGCTTGGTCCCCGGCCACCCCATCGAGTTAGGACCTGCCTGGTGGACCTCAGACCGCACCCTTTCCTCTGACACCCCGGCCTCTGCCCAGGCCCATGGAGGGTCCACCCGGTGGCTGACGGTGGATTCTGGGAGACGGGGAGGCGGGGGCCACCGGCTGGGGAAATCTTTATTTTTCACTCTCGAGGTGGCGGTACTTGTTGTCAGCGGAGCAAAATGAGTGTTTCTTAGACAATGTTTCCCGAGCCCAGATTCCTCAGAAGTGAAAATTAAGTTCCTCTATTAAATCATGAGTCATCCCAGCCCAGATGAGAGTCGCTTGGCGTTCCTCGAATTTTTGGAAGGGAAACCTCGCATTCACGTTAATCCTTTCAATTACACCTTATTGCTGAATAATCTGCCCGGCGTTCTGCATCGCAGCCCTCTGCCATCTGATCGCAGTCGGGGCTTTGCAGGCGGCACCTGAGTGGAGCAGACCCGGGGCCCCTTTTCCCTGGGTATTGGCACACCTAGGTTGGCACGGCCCTGCTGTTCAGTGCTCCGGGGCCTCCTGCGTTCCTGGACTTATTGCACACCCCCTGCAAGGTCTCTGGGATCTAATTGCTGCCAGTGATTAATGTCCAGTTGAAAAGACTCCCTATCTTGTCTGCTCATGTGAATTGGAAGCAGATGGGCGTGGGGTGCAGTGGGCTCCCTGCCCCGTGCCTGGCCCCTGCACAGAATCTCAGGGTCTCCTCTCCCTTTTGTGTTTCCCCGCTCAAGTGGTGGGTGCAGGAAACAGGCTAGGTGTTGTTCCCTCTAAGAAACTGGTCTCGGGAATTTCCTGGTGGTCCAGTGGTTAGGACTCTGCTCTTCATTGCTGGATCCTGGGTTTGAATCCTGATTGGGGAACTAAGGTCATGCAAGCTTCAAAGTTCAGGCTTAAATAAAAAAAAAGCAAACAAGAAACTGGTCTCTGGATTTGGTATATCTTTCCCGGGAGCTTCCAGTGCCCAAGTCCTAAACCAAGGTGGAGAGGGGTCCCTGGATGGAAGGGGTGGACCCAGAGACTTCCTGCCTGCACCCCGCTTTGGGGGAACAGAACCAAGGCGGGTGGGAAGGATGGAGAATGCAGTGAGGCTGGGGTTAGCCCCCCGCGCTGTGGTCTTCTGTGCTGCCCACCTGCTCACCCTCTCACCAGGGGCCCGGGCAACAGGCAGGCTGGCCTCTAGCCCCACATGTAACTTGCAGGGGCAGGGAGGAAGGGAGGCGGGGTCCTCTGGGGAGTCTCAGTTGGGCCTGGGCTGGGGAAACGGCAGCCTTGCACATTGAAGAAACCTGAGATTTGAGCCCTGTAGGATGCAGCTGTCAGACCAACCTGGAGTTGCGTCTCTCTGGCTTGTGCACCACTTGATTTTTTGAAATTTAGTCTTTTTTTGGGAGGCAGAGAGGGTTCCATTCTGCTTCTGCTTCTCTTTATTCTGTAAGGTGCTCCAGCCTGCCCACTGCTCAGGTGAACCCCCAGGTAGGAGGATGGTGCTTTGGGACACATCTGAGAAAGGGGACAGGGAGGATGGACCTGAGTCAGTGACCAGGATAGGGGAAGATTCTTGCTTTGGAATTGGATATGGAGTGTGGTTTCTTAAGTTTGGAATCATCACATCTTTTGGGGGATGTATGTGGTGGAGTCAGAGTGGGCACAGGTTCAAGTTCATTTACCTCTGTCAAGCTGAAGTTTTCTCTTTTTATGAGTAAGAAGAAATGTAGACCATGAAAAGCACAGGCTGAAAAAGCAGGTTGTTTATCCATTAAATTTCCTAGAAAATAAACAAGGGTTTAGAACGGAGGTACCCATGGTGGAGGACGGAACAGTGGGTTAGTGTTTGAAGAGAACCTCTGGGCAGGAGATGGGCCAGCATGTCAGAGCCTTCACAGCCAAAGCAACAGGTTCACTTATGTTAGGAAGGTCACCCTGGGGAGTAAGGGTTGTGGACTTGAATATCCAGAAGGAGGCATGTGTGTGTGCACGCATGTACAACATAGGCATATGTATACGTGTATCCATGTGTGTACATGTCGGTGTGTTTGCATGCATGGATGCATGTGCATGTGTGTGCATGAATGGTGCGTCCACGCTCCACCCTGAGGACCAGGATCCGTGGTCAGCTGCTCTGATGCTTTGTGAAGGACCAGGGAGCAGTGAGACATGCACGGTACCAAGAGGGAGTAAGGTGCCCAGATGATGGCCTCGTGCGTGACCGTGGGCCCTCTTGGGGACCCTGGATCTTTCTCTCCTGGTGAATGCTGGCCACCCTGCTGGTGCTTTCAGGGGCAGAGCTGGGTGAGCAGAGAGACCTACTGGGGAGTCTCCAGGCGTGGGCCTGTCCTAGCTCTGCCCCTTGCTAACTGGGTGATGGTGGCCCTTCACCTCGGTCTTGCAGCCTGGGTTTCCTCACTTACTAAACGGAGGTGAGGGAGTTACCTAGGTTCCAGTGTGTGCGTGGCGCTTAGCACAGGGCCTGGCATTGAGGCCCAGGAAGGGCACCTTCTCCCATCCTCCTAGGATGATCATTGTCATTGTTGATAGAGGGGAAGGTGTCTTCTCCATGGTGACCCGGGCTGGGGGTAGCTGGGCTGAGGGCGTGCTGATGAGGGCTGGGCCGCTGCCCTGGAATCCGCCCCCATGCCGCATGTGGAGACCTCAGGCTTTGGAGTACCCGTGTCCCCTGCTGGACCAGTGTGAGCTGCTCTGTGGGGCCCGCCTAGACCTCCTCGTGCCCCCTGGGAAGCTGTGCCCTCACTTCTCTGCTTGGGAGCCCCTGCCCTCTGCCAGCTTCCCAGTTTTGCTGCCCGTGTCTCTTCCCTTGAGAGGCCTTCTGCACTTTGCCATGAACCCAGTTCTCCGGATGGCGGTTTCTTGATCTTTGGGTGCAAGCTGCTTGGGTTCCTCTGGGAGCCTGTTCCAGACCCGGAGCGAAGGGGCTGGAGCCAGGGAGGTGGCTAGCTGAGCAGAGAGATCTATTCTCAGTTATTTCTCCCTGGAGAAAACCTTCTCTGTAAACACCTCTGCAGGCAAGATGGACTAGAAAACCCGTGGCCTCGCGTTTATTGTTGGCTGGTAAAGTTCAGAATTGATGCTTTTGAACTGTGGTGTTGGAGAACACTCTTGAGAGTCCCTTGGACTGCAAGGAGATCAAACCAGTCCATCCTAAAGGAGATCAGTCCTGACTATTCATTGGAAGGACTGATGTTGAAGCTGAAGCTCCAATACTTTGGCCACCTGATGCGAAGAGACTCTGATGCTGGGAAAGATTGAAGGCTGGAGAAGAAGGGGCTGACAGAGGATGAGATGGTTGGATGGCATCACCGACTCAGTGGACATGAGTTTGAACAAGCTCTGGGAGTTGGTGATGGACAGGGAAGCCTGGCGTGCTGCAGTCCATGGGGTCGCAAAGAGTTGGACATGACTGAGTGACTTAATCACAGTCATTCAGAGATTTATGGAAATTCCAGGCAACTCTTCTTCCCTCTCTGGTCTTGGCCATTCTTGTGGACCAATTGTCCCAGCTTTCCTATTTTCTATAATCCATGTTCTGTCTATTTCTCCCTGAAGGAACACTGTTGTCCAGAGCTGTGTTAGGATCAGGTGTGTATATAGCGTTGCCCCTTGCGGTACCCGTGGCAGACATTACTAGTCAATCATAGCTCCTCTCTTCTTTGGGCCTGGGCCTGGAAAGGCAGTCGCTACTAGTCGACCACATCAGCCCAGAAGTTGAAATTTCATTTCCACCCTGGCCTGACTTTGCTGTGAGGGAATGCTAGGGGAGCAGATACACCTTGCCACATTTCCTCATTGTTTGAGGGGAACCTCTGGGTCTTGTGGGTCTTTCTGGGTTCACTGGACACCTTGGGGGAGGTAGTTGAGAGGCCTTGGCTTAAATGTAGTTGTAAAGATGATGATTGCCCCGCTGTGGGCTGGTGTATGTTGGGGCCAGTCCGACCCTCTAGGACAGTGATGTGGTCAACATGCAGAGAGGCAAGGCCTGGCGTTTCCTCTCGCCTCCCAGAGCTGCCCCTGGGCTCCATGCCTTGCACCAGGCCGCCTGCTGTAGCTTCGTTTGATAAAATACTCGAGTGTTCCGAAGTGCACCGCTGAGAGGTAGACAGGACGGTTGACCTGGCCAGTTCAATCCCAGGCCTGTCTCCTGAGCTACAGGTGAGCTCGTTGGGGTCCTGGCCCCACCCCGCCCTCCCGGGTCTTGCTGTAACTTGGCTGCTTGGAGTAGTGGGCTCTGGTCCACCCGAGGCCGAGGATTCCCCCCACCCAGCACCCGGGGACCTGTGTTCGCGGGTCCCTGATTGAGATCACTGTGAGCCCTAGAGGGCGGGTGCAGGAGTGCGGCCGCCTGCTTCTCTCTGCTGCTCGTCACAGCCGCCACACGCTGGGGAGGCCTTCCCGCTGACCTGGTCCTGGTTAGGGACTCGGCTTGTTCCATCACATGGCCTCCGTGGTCTCCAGGGGTTTCCACCCCAGAGCCGTGGCCTGCTCTTCGGTCCCCTGAGAATTCCCTGCTGATGTCAATGGAGGCTGTATGTTTTGATCAACAAAAAGAGTTTTGGGGTCCAGTAGGAATGTGAGCCGAGAGAGACGGGGGCCCCGTGGGGCCCGTCTTTCTAATCCTTTACCTCCTGAATCCTCATCATAGCTCCCTGAGATGGGGTGGCCACTCCCATCTTACAGATGTGGAAACTGAGGCTCAGATGTGTCAAGGATCTCCTATAGAACCACAAGGGTATGAAGAAGCAGAAGAGGGAGGCTCATCCCAGGTTTCCAGGGCCCCAGCCCTTCTTTCCTCCCTCTAGACATAGTAAAGATCCCACCTGCCAATGCAGGAGACACAGAGATGCCAGTTCGATTCCTGGGTCGGGAAGTTCCCCTGGAGGAGGGCATGGCTACCCACTCCAGTATTCTTGCCTGGAGAATCCCATGGACAGAGGAGCCTGGTGGGCTACTGTCCATGGGGAAGCAAAGAGTCGGACATGACTGAGACACGCACACACACGCTCTCACTCAGACGTGGTTTGAAGCCGCCTCCCTCCCGTGCAGCTGTCTCTGCTCTCTGCCTGCAGGGAGCTGCTCCTTCCCTCCTCCTGGGTGTCCTGGCCTAGCTGCAGTGTAGATTCCTGCCTGTGTGTGCCATCTCCCCCCCGCCCCAAGACTGAGGCAGGGACCACTCAGTCACTTCTGCCTCTCTGACATGAGCATCCTGCCTGGCTCACTGAAGGGGCCTGCTGAGGTCTGGGGGACGAGTGGGTGGACAGGCAGAGTGGTCCTCCCAGCGAACACCCCTTCACACCACCCGTGGTGCCCTGGGCCATGAGTGCCTCAAACAAATCGGGCTGAATTTTGGGTGGAGGCTCTGCTCCCAGCCTCCCTGAATGGGATGGAGGCAGCTGGGCAGGTCACTTCCCAGGCGAGCGCTATTAACTAGAATTCCCAAGTTGAGCCAGAGGGAGCCTGAAAGCCCCTCTCGTTAAATGCAGCCCCGTGATAGGCTTTGCTTGGGTTAGTCTCCCTGTCTGCTTTGCGAAGGAATGGCTCTTTTATTACCTCTGCACTTGGGGAGACCTTGAGAAAGCTAGGTGTAGATAGGAGAGCCTGCCAGCAACCAGTGGCAGCAACCGCTTAATAGACTCTGAGTAAGCAACGTGGTGATTGGTGGATGGGGCCCCGGGAGACGCTGGCCTCTCTGGGGGGCAGGTCCCCATCCACACCTGAGATCTGGGGCTCAGTGAAGTCCCAGGGCCTGTGGCTGACACCCTCATGGTACCTTACGGGCTTTTCTGCAGGGGGAAGGGGTGGCAGCCTTGGCTGAGCTCAGGTTCAAACTGTATTGCTTAGGAGGTCGGGGGACTGGACCCTGGGCTTTTGCTTTTAAGCGTCTGGACCCTCGGGGGTGCCCGGGGGAAGTAAACGTCTCTGGAGCCTCTCTGGAGTCCACCTCCCTGAGCTGCCGCTGGGCTCCACCGCTCTAACCAGACCGCCTGTTGTAGCTTCGTTTGATGCAATACTTGAGTGTTCCGAAGGCTGCTGCTGTGACATTGGTGTGAGGGCATTAGCTCAGGGTCACCCCGTCCACACACCTGGTTTCCAGGTGGAGCTGTGAGACGCTGGAGCTTGGCCAGAACCCCATCGTTCAACCCTGTTGGTGGTTGGGAAGTGTCTGAGCTTGGCCTCCAGAGCTCCTTTGTGGGCCCTGGGTATCTCTGCCCTTTGGCCTGGCTGCACTCTGCCCGGCAAGCTCCCGAGTCACTCTGGGCAGCCCGTTCACTCCCACAGAGACGCATCTCTGGGAGGGGACCGGCTCTGCTAGGCGGCACTCCGTAGACACCTCTGGACGGATCCCTTCACTTCGCGCTCTTGTGTGGAGGAGCGGGAGGCTCCCAGGGCGTGGACTGCGATTGTGTCTTTGTGTTTTGTGTTCCCATCTCCGGGTCTTATCCCCCAGACCCTGCCCCAGAGGGTCTGAGTGTGTGAGTGTCTTGCCCGTCAGAAGCTGGTAGGGCACTGGAAGAGGCCACAGTGAGTGCCTGGGGCTCACCCAGCTTCATGCAGGGATTCCTGATCCAGAGGACTCAGCTGGAGGGAGTTGAGATTGAAAAGGAAGGAATGGGGTTCCCTTCCCTGGGTGAATTCCGAGAATGGGGTCTCGGTGCAGAGGGACCCCTGAGCTGCAGCGTCTTCCTGTCCTCATGCTCTTTCTCCGTTTAATATTTATACCATAGCTGCTTCCATAATGAAGGAATATGGAGTCTCTTCCTTTAAGCAAACCAGTAACAGGAGCGCTAGAACAATGGTGAAACAGCAGGAGTCCTGCCTTCAGGGGATGGGGAAGGTTGTTCCAGTAACCCACGCTGCAGTGGAGCACAGACTTTAGTTCTGAGCTTCCTGGCAGCCTTGGCAAAAAAGGGAGACATGGTGAGTTCTGATTTGCTTATGAAAGGAAGCATCATGGTTTAGGATAGAGAGATTTTTGCATCATCTTCAAGTCTGGGAGACTTGATCACAGGGCTTTTTTTTCTTTTTTCTTTTTTTTCAGATAAGACAGGGCTTTATCTGAGATAAAGGTCCAGATAGTAGTTATTTTAGGCTCTGTGGGCCCCAGCCATCTCTGCTGCAGCTACTCAGCTCTGCCATCTCAGGGCAAGAGCATCCGTGGATGATGTGTACTGGATGAGGGTGGCTGTTTCAATAGAACTTTATTTGCAAAAACAGTAGCCAGTGCCTGACTTGTAGTTCGAGGATCCCCGAGATAAGGAACAGTGACTATCACAGGGACGAATCACAATGGCGTTTTAGCACACAGAAGTGGAGACAGGTTCTCAGACTGACACCGGGAGAAGGTGAGATGAAACATTATGCAAGCACTAACTGGCCCTGTCAGAGCTGTCTTGCTCTGGGAGGTCTGGTGCTTTTATTCCGCATCCCCAGACATCATTCTGCTTCTTTGTCCCTAGAGAGAGGATCCGGTCAAGGAGGCCACTGGCTCCAACTCCGGGCAGGTGAACCTCGCTAGCTCGTGTGCTCCCTTGCCAGAGCTCCAGCCTCAGATGTTAAGGCAGGCCCGGTCCTACAGGCTCCCTTCCTGTAAAGGGCTCCCCTCGCGGGGTGACCTGGACGTTCCTTCAACAACTTGTTCCACAAAGGAAAGGTGTTTGAAGGAAGACCTTGGGGCTGGTTTTATGGCTCCACAGTGATGAAGAGGTAGTTGGGCTGGTATTTTATTATTTTTTTTGATGGTTGGAGGCAATAGATTTCTGTGAATTCTGCTCATTACCACTTATGCTCAGTTTTCTTATTAACTTATTCCTGACCTCATTCTACAAGGGCTGGGAGTGGGCAGGACTGCATAGGTATACTCTGAGCTCCTTTTCCTTCTCTGGAAAGTAGAGGTTTGTAAAGTTCCTGGGGCGGGGCCTGGCACACAGGAGGTGGGGGAATTGACTTTTCCCCTTTTCGCTAGATGTCAGTGTGGCCAACACCCTGCAGAGAGGCTGCTTTTTGCTAATTGTTGTCAGAAGTGGGTGGGTGGTGCAGGCTTTGGGAAAAATCCTTGAATTTCCCCAGACTGTGTGCAACCTGGATGGGGCACCCGGAATGGATGGGAGCTCTCTGTGGGCCCAGCTGGCTCTGGTATCCGTGTTAGAGTTGTTCCCCGATGCTCACTTTTGGGGTCTGGAGAACCACTGGCCACACCACCCTGAAGAGGAGCCCGAGAATAAAGCACAGTCACAGTTGCCAGCCCCAGAATTCACTCTCACCTTCCCAAGGCAATCCCACTGTTCCTTTAAGGACCTGTTTTAATTTCCTCTTTCCGCTGCTGTGAAAAATCACATTTCATTAAGCAACAATCATTTCATCCTCCCTTTAAAAGTAATTCGATGGAGGTGCATCTTCCGAACACCTGCCCACAGGTCTGCGGCCTGGCCCACCTGTCCTGTCCCAGGTACCCTTGATAAGAGAAGCTGTCACACCATGTGGGCTTAAGTTAGGGCCCAAACCAAGTGATTGCTGGACTTCCCTAGGGGCTCAGACAGCAAAGCGTCTGCCTGTAGTGGGGGAGACCTGGGTTCAATCCCTGGGTCTGGCAGATTCCCCTGGAGAAGGAAACGGCAACCCACTCCAGTACTCTTGCTTGGAAAATCCCATGGACGGAGGAGCCTGGTAGGCTACAGTCCACAGGGTCGCAAAGAGTCGGACACGACTGAGCGACTTCACTTCAAGTGACTGTGTTCATGTTGCCCATGTGGCCTTACTGGGGATGAGTTTGTGAGTTTACTAAGGTTTTTTGTTTGTTTGTTTTTTAGCATTTTTGGCCTCTTTGAACAAGGAGTGTACTTCATGACCACCTTCAGGGGCCCAAGGGAGTAACTAGGATGTTAACTCTCGTTTAGTCCGAAACAGTTCTTTCCCCACTTGGGCGAGATGGGAGGAGGGCAGTCACCTTTCAGTGAGAAGGGTCAAGACTCTTTGTCAGGCACGTGACCATGTCCGGCTCCCAGCTGCCCAGCCCTGGCCCCGCCACTGAGGATGTGCTGAGCGACTGTGGGGTGGGCAGCTCAGGGGTCAGGGTGGGCACTGGTGGGCGCAGTGTCTGGGGGGAAAGGGGTCTCCGTGCAGCCTCTACCTGTGTGCTGTTGGGGTGAAATGCCGGGGTGGGGGGAGCAAAGTCCTGGGTCCCCCACCTGCCTCCCTGCCCCCACGCCTCTGTGCCCACCCTGCACTGTAGGGCGAGATGCCTTCTGTCACTGCAGACAGGAGGAGCTCGGGGTGTTCAGCTCGGGCCAGCTGGGGCTTCACTGGAGCCTCAGCCTCTGTCCCTGTCTGTGCCAGGGAGCATGCAGCCTTCACCCCCAGGCCCCCGGGAATGGCCAGGTCTCCAGCGTTCCCCAGGGGCCACCCCACAGCTGAAGTTTGGATCCTGTCTGCGGCAAGCACCCAGGACCGAACTATCACCCCCTCCTTTATCTGCACACCCCACCACCTTGCCCGATGCAGCCTTTTCCATTCCCAGGTTAGCTCGGACTGATTGGGGTCCCAGAGGGCCCACGCTCTGAGGACTGGGCAGGGCCTGGAGGTCTGGGGCAGGGGCGGTGGCCTCAACCAGGGGGAAGAAGCCTTTCCATCTGCAGGGCCTTGGGAAGACAGGGCAGCCGCGTGGTACCCGGGACCTTTTGGCCATGTCCATTGGCCCAAAGATGGGGGTGAGAGGCGCTGGGGTGGGGGTGCTGCAGAAGGATTGATCAGGTCCCCAGGGGCAGAGGTGCTTCCCTCCTGCTGTGCTGTAATGGTGCCTACAGCGGCCTGTGTGTTGGGGGGGGTCCCGTTATAATTGCACGCCCCGCCCAGCTCAGAGCCTGGGGATATCTGCACCGTTCACACACTGTTTACACCCATGATGTTGGGAAAGATTGAAGGCAGGAGGAGAAGGGGACGGCAGAGGGTGAGATGGTTGGATGGCATCACCGACTGGATGGACATGAGTTTGAGTGAACTCTGGGAGTTGGTGATGGACAGGGAGGCCTGACATGCTGCAGCCTATGGAGTCACAAAGAGTCGGACATACTGAGCAACTGAACTGACTAAGTAACTGGCTACACCCATGATGGTGGGATGTGCGGGAGTGGACCCTCTGGTGGGTCCTTGCTCATGTGGCCGTCGAGGCCTGTTCTGTCTGCTGAGGCCTCGGGGATGAGAGTGGGGCTGCTGGGCAGTGGGGCAGCCGCTGCCTCCCCCTTGGTGGCCGGGAACCTTTTCCCCATCTCTCAGCCTCAGTTTCCTCCTCTGGGAAGTGGGGAGTTAATTGAGATGATGGGTGGAAGGGCCCAGCCTGGTGCCTGGGCATGCTGGAGGCTTGGGGAAGGTAGCTGTCATCCGTTCTGTCCAAGTGACCCAGTGGTATTGGACGGCCGAGGACAGGGACCAGGGGTGCCCTCGTGATTCTCCCTGGACATAGCTTTGCAGTGGCTGCCCCTGCCCCAGAGCACTCCGGCTGTGGGGCCCTGGGTTCCCGGTGGAGGGTGGGGAGTTGTCTGCCTGGCTCCCTCCGCAGCCAGAGACCCAGGCCCAGGGAGGGGAAGGGTCTTGCTCAGGCCCCTCTGTTCTGGGCAGTGGGATGTGGAGACAAGGGATGTGGCCCCTGGAGACAGCAGGTACAGGACCCAGAAACTGTGATGGGT
The DNA here is from genome assembly GCF_019320065.1 of Cervus canadensis. Taxonomy (NCBI): domain Eukaryota; kingdom Metazoa; phylum Chordata; class Mammalia; order Artiodactyla; family Cervidae; genus Cervus; species Cervus canadensis. The sequence goes on along the minus strand of NC_057402.1, from coordinate 2,259,351 downwards.
CCAGGGGCCGTCAAGGGAGGCCGGGAGCTCTGCAGGGGCGTCTGACCCGGGACGTGAAGGCGGCCACGCGTCCCTCCCCAGTCTGCACGGAGGATGGGAGGTCCCTGGAGGCAGATGGGATGAGTGACGGCTCATCGGGTGTGAGGGAGAAGGCTCTCCGACTCTGCGGGCAGCCGGCTTGACTCCGGGGCCTCGGCCAAGGTGCAGAGGGGGCGGAGAAAGCTGCTGGCAGCACATCAAGAGGTACCCAGGTGCCAGGCTTGGGGGGGGGTCTGCTGTTTCTCCAGGGGGCGTCTCTCCCCTGGGAGACAGAGGAGTCCCAGCTGTGTGACCTTGGATGAGTCCCCGCCCCTCTCTGAATCTTAGGGTGTCTTTGGAAAACTGGAGGATAATGGTGATGACGCTGATGCGTCCTCAGATTGTTGCAAGGCTCGAATGAGGATCAAGGTGGGCTCCGGCCTAGTACACGGGAGGGCTGCCGTGTCTCCACTGTCCTCCCCTGCCCCCGCAAAGCCCCAGTGTTTCACGTGTTAATTATAGGTGACAACTTTTCAACTACTGATCCGCTTTAAGCAGTGAATGGTCAATTTGTTTTTTAGGCATTCTCTAAAATGAGTCTTGGTTTGGCTTCCAGGGTTAGAAATCCCTGGCTGAAGTTACGTTTTCCTCTGTAGAAATATTTGCCTGGGCCGCTGGCCACCTCTCCCGGGAAACTGGATGCTCTGTGGTGTTAATCCCGTCCTTAGGAAAGTGCTGGGGGCCTGGAAAGTTGGGACGATGCGTGTCCGTTCTCTGATCTGTCTCAGTGCCCAGGCCTCTCCTCACCACGCCGGGCCTGGCCGTGCCCACTTTCCTATGTCAGCAAAGCATGGTGTGGGTGGAGGGCCAGCCCGAGGCAGCTGGCTGTGGGCAAGGAGGCCCGGCTCCCTCTGGCCGGCCCGTGGACAGCTGGGAGGCGGCTTCCCATTCAGTATGGGTCAGCAAATATTGACCGAGGGCCTCTCTGTGCCAGGCCTGGGTGAAGGCTCCAGAGGTGACCCGCACACAGGCCCCGTCCTCGGGGAGCTCCCTGTCTGGACTCTCTGCTTCTGACTCTTTTCTGTGTTGACCTGGAAGCGGTCATGCCAGCCTCCTGCCCCGTCCCCTGGGGCATGTGGCCCCGGTGGGCTGAGGCCCAGGCATTTGCAGGGGAGACCAGAGTCCTGGCCACTATCCTGGGTGGAGGGGTGGGCCTCATGGTGTGAACACAGATGCTGCACCCCCCCCCCCCCCACCCCGCCGACCCCGACACCAGCTTCATGGGCAAGGTGTCTTCCTGGGGCCCTTGGCAGAACTTCTTTCGTCTTTGGGGGAACAAAGTGCCCAGGCCTCCGGAGGACGCCTGTCGTGGTGGGAGGGCTTCCAGATGTGGGTTCTCGAGCCAAGTGCGAGGAGCAGACCCCTGGCCCTGGTAGCTGATGTGGGTGGAGTTTCAGTCGCCACCCACGCCCCCTGGCCCTGGCAGTGCTTGGCACCCGCTCAGCTGTGGGCTTTCGGAACAGGGACAGGAAAGCTCCAAATGGGATTTCAGCTGGTCCCCCATCCCCCCCACCCCTGCCCACCTGCCCACCCAGGTGGGACTGGTCCTCCCTCAGGTCTGATCATCCCTGGGCTTGGGGGGGCGGGACCAGGGAAGTAGGTGGGCTTTCTTCTCTGTGACATGGACCCCCGCAGTGCCGCGGGTTTCTAAACACTCATGGGTGGGCCCAGCGGGCCTCCGAGCTCACCCATGCTGTGTGTTAATAAGATTGTTAAAAAAAAAAACCCCAAAAAACAAAAGCAAGCCCACTGAGACGAGCGTCCCTGTCCGTGGTGGAATGTGGTGCCTTCCGAAGCAGAGGGATGGAGAAGTAAGGGGGAGCTGTTTCACAAGAAATAGACACTCATATCTTGGGATTTGGGGAAACGGAACTGGTGAGGGCTTTTTTTTTTCCCTTCCCAGGCACTCCGTATTATTAAGACACTCTGTCTTATAAGGGATGTTGGATAATTAATCCTGTGGCAAGACAATAGCAACAAGCGTTCGAATATATTTAAATAATGAGGAGGCTCTTTAATGTGGACCCGTAAAATCACTGTGGGCCAGTGGATGGGGAGGAGGGTCAGGATTTATTGAAATGTACTTTTCCCCTTTAGAAGATGGGGTTTTCTTTTGTGTACACACACACACACACACAAACACACACACAAGCTCGCGCACACACAGAACATTTAGCCAGAACCCTGCTTAGGTTTTTCCCTTTTCAGTCGAAAAGAATCAATTATGCCTTGTGGTCTCTTTCCAAAAACCACTTTTGATGGTGTGATTTTGTTTCAGTCTACAGCGCTCCCATCAGCCCCCTTGGAAACAACGGGGGGGAAAAAAGAGCCCCTCTCACCAAATATCTGGGCATCTGCGCGGATTCTCAGCAAATGAGAATATTGACAGCAATCAGAATTCCGCGGCTGTTGAAACTTCGCCTCTAATTGAACTGGGAAAGGTAAACCCAGATTCAGGGCTCTGCACGCTGTAATTGCAATAATTTAATTTAGCTATTTAACCTGTAATTCAGTGGTATTTATTAAGGAGCATGGGAGAAAATGAGGCCATTAGGAGCCAGAGATGAATACATTGAAATGAAAATGAACACTTCTAACTGCCAGTTGACCTTCGGTTTGTAGCAGTTTTTATTAGGCTGGTCACGGTAATTACCAAGACGTGAATCGGGGAGGAAAGTGAATAATTCCGTAATGAACATTTTTATTCATTATCTCGCATTTTCAAGAAGCGGACGAGTTATCTCGCAAAAATATCAGGCCGACATGCTCTTTCTGTTTGTTTTTTGAAAAGTGATTGTTTGTGGACAATGGTATCATTCTGTGGGGACGGAGGTGGCGTCCAGGGTGTCCAGAGAGGCACGCTGGTGGGTTGTCGGGGCTAGGTGTGCTTCCGGGGTGCCCTGAGCGTACTTCCGGGGTGCCCTGGGGAAGATAGCTGTCCTGCATGATGGTGGTGGTGTTGTTATTCAGTCGCCAAGTCATGTCCAAGTCTTTGCAACCCCATGGACTGCAGCACGCCAGGCTTCCCTGTCCCTCACCATCTCCTGGAGTTTGCTGAAACTCATGTCCATTGAATCGGTGATGCCGTCCAACCGCACCATAGATGTTGTCAGACTGGCAGGGACCAGGAGCATGCGTGCATGCCTGCCAGCCCCGCTGGGAAAGTTTTCCCCCCAAATTTTCCATCAAATGGAAAGCTTTCAGGGATTTCCTGGTGGCCCAGTGGTTAAGAGTTCGCCTTCCAGTGCAGGGGTTGCCAGTTCAGTCCCTGATCAGGGAACTAAGATCACACATGCCTCGCAGCCATAAAGCAAAAAGACACTAAGAAATGGAAAGCTTTCTTGACTTGAGAACATGTAGGTATTCCTGTGCCCTTTAAGGGTGAGTTGTCAAGCAGGGCAGTATTTGGAGGGTCGGAGGCATAACTGGGAATAAGAAATGAGATCCCTTAAGCCCCTGGAACCAGGGATTCTATTATTACTGCGGGGTCACCATCCTGAAGACTCACCGTGGACGTGCCTCTGCAAGGCCCTTGTTGTGTGTGTGTGTGTGTACTCAGCCGTGTCCAACTCTGAGACCCTGTGGACTGTAGCCCTCCAGGTTCCTCTGTCCATGGAATTTTCCAGACAGGAAAGACTGGAGTGCGTTGCCGGTTCCTTCTCCAGGGGATCTTCCCAACCCCAGGGATTGAACTCGCGTCCCTTGTGTCTCCTGCATTGGCAGGCGGATTCTTTACTACTTGCGCCACCTGGCCTAGTGGACAGTTTTGGAAGCAAGTTTGGATTCCAACAGGAGGAGGATAACTCCATGAGCGGCATCCCAGCTGTACACCAGGACATCACGGAGCAGTGAAAAATAACGGTATCACGGTGTTTCCAGCGATGTGGGGAGATGCGTCCAACGTGATATAAAGAGAGAAAAGCACAGACCAAAAGTGTACACAGTAAGAGCTCAATCGGTAGATGTCCGTGTGTCTGAGTCCGCTGAAAACGACCTGTAGTGATAGCTAAGTTGTTAACGGCAGTTTACTTTGATGGTTTCTATTTTTCTTCCATATCGGTCTGTATTTGTAAAGTTTTCTGTTAATACAAGAAGAAAGTGTCCCTTTAAAAATCAGAAGATGCAGTGACAGTGACTTAAAGTTGTGCCGGCATTGGCTGATTGGAAAGAGAAGTTTTTAGCCGGGCACCCTGCCTCGGGCTCTGCCAAGCTTGTGGTTTCATTAGCTCCTCCCGCTTCCCAGAAAACCATCCAGCCCTTAGATGCAACAGGGGGATACAAGTTGAAAACACTAGTGTCAGCCCCGTGGTGATGGATGGCTCACCGACACGGAAGGCTTGGAGGCCTGTGTGTTTTGGGAGGTATCTTCTTCTTATTGACATGATTTCCATTCCCTTCTTGTGGCCCCAAATTGGGAGTCAGAGGGCCTCCTCCTCTGGAGCTGCCTGGTCCAGAGGTGGGTGGGGGGGCATATGGCGAGGACATTTGTTGAATTGATGGACCCGAGTCTCTACTTCTCCTCTGCTCCAGTGTCTGCCCAGTCTTTGGCCTTGGTCATTTCCATTTCGATAGAGTTGTTAGAAAGATTCGCGTCTATTCATGCAGCTCAGAAGAGGGAGCGTGTGGGACTGTGTGTGTATCTTAGCATCGTCGCAAGAGCCTTATTAGATACTTGGATCCTATCCACCCCCCAGACAGGGTCTTCATTTCCTCCCTGAGTGCCCCTTACCCTCTGATACCCACAGGAACCTCCTGCAGGCTTGCCTCCCGGAAAAAAATTATTCTCTTTCCAATTTTCAATTTTCTGACTTCACTCCTTTTCTTTATTAAGTGCACTATGGTTATTGGAGAGAAAGAAAGAAAATGACAGCTCTGCCCTGAATTCCAAGCATCTGGACCCTGCTTTGCATACCGACTTCAACTAGCTGGCAGGAAGGGGCTGAGGGTTCTTTAGACCCCGGGGCGGAGCCTGATGGGCGCTGGGTTTTCTGTACACGTGCCCGTCTGCCTATGGTCCTCTTCTCACTCATCTGCTCGGTGCCACCAACAGTAACCCTGCACAGTGCCCTAAAATGAGATGACTGGGAGCAAAAAGCTCTGTCTTGAACCGTGGGAAGGGCACCGGTGAGGAAGACAGGAAGCCACGCAGTTGCCTCCTGGTTGTAGATCTTGGGTCTCAGCATCGTCCCAGGCTGAGAATAAAGTTCACGAGGTTACGTATGCAAATCCCTCCAACCAGGTTTCTAGCAGGTTCCTAGCTTGTGGTACATGTTCCTTCTCCCCTCTCTAGCCCAGATCCTCGCTGTTAACACCATCAGTGTGATAACCACGATACCCACCTAACCCAAGGTGATGTGAGGACCAACATCACCTTGGATGTGAAGATAGCCAGTTTATGCCCAGTGAAAGAACTCTCAAGGTGTCTAACACAGCCTCGAAAGCACTTTGACTTGTCAGAGCATAAGGCATACATGCGTCCTGCTCACAGACCTTCCTTTTCATCGGTCTAGAACCCCGAGAGCCTTTTTCCGTCTCCTGCTCCCACAAATTCTGGTGAAGGGAATGGCAGCCCATTCCAGTGTTCTTGCCTGGAAAATCCCATGGACAGAGGAGCCTGGCGGGCTACAGTCCATGGGGTCGCAAAGAGTTGGACACGACTGAGTGACTAGGCATGCACACTCCCGTGAATACAGAGCGTTTTCTTTGTAGTCACATGTTTGCCCAGAGTGCAGCTGACCGGGTTGAACCTCTGAGGCTCCCTGGAATCCTTGGGAGCATTTGTCAAGACAGCTGCAGGTGGCAAACAGTCAAAGAGGACGGGCTTGCAGAGTAAGAGTCTCTTCTGGAAAGACTGTGGCCTGGGACCTTCTGTTGCCGGTCTGTCAGTAGCTATGCGTGTCATTGGATGGGGGACACAGAAACCTATCTCCCTGCAAAGCTGGCCTGGCTCAGGGGGCGAAGGAGGAAGTCAGAACACTTAAGTTTTCATTTTGGGGGGATAGCTCGTGCAGCCCCTCCCCCCCACTTTTTAAAGTTCGCAAGAGGGTGTCGCGGCCCTGCATCCCAGGAGTGCCCTCAGCGGAACGCAGCCGTCCGCGTCCCAGTGGAGGAACTCGGGACCCTTTCCTCCTCCTGGTTGCCTGGTTACAAGATCATCTTTCACGAGTTCCCGAGGAGGGGGCTTGGCTGGGGAGACACAGGAGGGGGAGTCGGGAGATAGTGTCTGCCGTTGGGAATGCTATGAGTACGTTCGATCATATCTAATTCCCATTTATATTACTCCGGACAGCCCCACTGCCCAGCTGCCCTCTCGAAGCCTCAGACTGCTGGGGTATTTTTGATGCATGAATGAAGACTGGGACGTGGGCCAGGACTTGGCTCCTGGGCTTCTCCATCATTTATTAGCTTCTAGTTTTAATTGTTTCCCGACTTCTTTCCAGATATTTATCTAGGAAGAATTGTCAGTTCTTGCTGCGCCGTGCAGATGTGCGGGGCAGGCGCCGGCTGCAGAATTTTAACGGCTTTTCTGGATGGCGGGCAGGATTTGGTCCAGCCGGTGTTGGAAGAGCACCTACTATGTGTCAGACGGTGCTGAGTGATGAAGGGATTCAGGAATGGATGGATCGAGGCTCCCACTCTGGAGAGACCTATTGTCCTTTAGGGGAGAGTTGCGGGGGGGTGCTGTTACTGGGAAACGTATTCACATTTGGTTTTGAGCGTCATCTGGGCTGTTGGCCCCTGGATGGGTTCCAGCTGTGTGACCTCAGGCAGGTTGCTTTACCTCTCTGAGCCTTGAAAGTCTGCATCTGAACCCAAGGCAATGACCCTATTGGAGTTAGTGAAGAAACATGAAGATAAATGCAGATCATAGTCTCGGGGGTCCCAGGGAAGAGTCTCAGTGTGTGTGGGGTGGGGTGGTGACAGGGTGCTGGGCTGGGAAGTGTAGGCTGTGGGCCTGCTGTGGGCCTTCTCCTCTCTTGTCTCACCTGTGAAATGGGAGTGCTGAGGGGAGCCCCACGGAAAAAGCATGGGGAGCCTTTGGTGACCTCACCTCCTTTTCTTCAGAAGGAGCCCTGGGTCAGAGTGGACCAGCCTGTTGGTGCTTGGGGTGGGTTTGCCGAGGGATCTAGAAGGCCGGGTTAGGAACCAGGGCTTGACTCGCTGAACACACGTGTGACCTGGGAAGTCTTTCTTCCACTGGACAGCCTCAGTTTCCCCACCTGGTACCATGGGGAGGGCTGAGTGACCTTGCTGTCACCTGCCTTACTTGTACACTTCGGGTGCCCCCTGGGCAGACACAGGTGAAGCCCTCAGGGGCGGGCTTCTCACCCATGGATTATAATGAGAGCACAAACCTTGTGGGATGACCTGAGGTTCTGCTGACGCGGTGCCCGTGGGTGGCCCGCGCCCCCGAGGGTCTTGTCGGCTCCAGGGGGCTGCAGTTGGCCCCGTGGTTAAGAAGACAGGCTCTTGGGCCCTATCGTCCAGGCCTGGGTCTCTTACTTCCTTACTTTCTACAGGACCTCGGGTCAAACACCTAAACCCCTTGACGCTCTCTTTCCTTCTTGTAAGAGAAATTTGCTTCCTCTTGGGGTCATTTCACAGACAGGGAATGTCACTCCGGACGCTGGATCCAGAGGAGTTGAGCACCTCGCCCAGGCTCGCCCAGCTAACCGCTGCCTTGTCGGTAGCAGAAGCCCTGGTGCCTCGTGCTTGGCTCAGGATACAGGGGGCGGCACTGGAGGGTGCCCAGAGGGCAGACGGCTACCTCCGCGGTGGGATGCGTGTCCAGAAGCCCCAGCCCCTTGGCTGGCCAGGTTGGGTGTGGGCTGTCCACTGCCTGCCCGCGCTGCAGCTGGGGATGGTCTGGGGCTGGGAGCGTTTGCTCTGTGCTCAGGCTCGAAGGAGGAAGGGCAGGTGACCGGTGCGGTGGCCCTGCCACCAGCCCTGAGCTTCCCGATGTTGCTTCTTCTCCACCATTTTGGGAGAATTATGGTGAGGACCAGGTGTTTCATGTGTAGGGACATGCACGTTTCTCAGACTTCTCAAGGAAGTGGGAACTCCTTGAATTTCCAGTTTGCTGGGGCACCATTTTGGTTGGCAGAAACCATCAACATAGCGGCCCATCAGTCAGTCAGTTCGGTCACTCAGTCGTGTCCGACTCTTTGCGACCCCATGGACTGCGGCACGCCAGGCCTTCCTGTCCATCACCAACTCCTGGAGCTTGTCAACTCATGTCCATCAAGTCGGTGATGCCATCCAATCATCTCACCCTCTGTGGTCCCCTTCTCCTTCTGCCTTCAATCTTTCCCAGCATCAGGGTGTTTTCCAATAGGGCCCCATAAATTGACATAAAGAATTTATTTGGGGTGGCTGCAGGAAAAGGAGGAGAAGACGAAACCCTTCAATTTGTCAGATTGCTTCTTGAATGTGAGGTTAAAAATCCATTTTAGATTTGGGTTTTTTTTTTTTTTTTAAAGACAGATTCTTCTGAAACTTGGCCGAAATAATTGAAATAAAATGATCCCAGAAGTGATTAAAAAATGGTGATGTCAAGCTCTCTTCAGGGTCTGGACCAGAACTTCTGTTAATGGTGGAGTTTGTAAATGTGTGTGTTTGGCTATTGTTTCTTCACTTCATTTCACTTATTATGTTAGATTTGGGTTTAATCATTTATCTTATATTTTAGAAGGGAAGCGTTTTTGCAGAAAAGGGTGGTGAGAGGATTTGGGGTGGGGGAGGTCAGCCCTCTGCAGCCGGAATCTGAGTTTTCTAGCATGTTGTGCCAAGTTGATGGTTATTATTCCCCCAGAAAATAATGACCTTTTTTTTTTTTTTTAAACTTGCTTTTAACATTCTGCCCTTGGCATCTGTTCCAGGCATTGTGGACGAATGTAGACTGTGTTCTGACAATGGGTTAAAGCAAGCACTTATTGAAAAGCATTCTCTACTTAATTACATTTCCTTCTTCTGGAAGCTATTTTAATTTTTTTTTATAATCACATGTTAATTGTGTATTAGCGGGGCCTTTCTGATTAGTTGAAAACATAATGAAACCTTTGTAAACAACACAGAGAGAAAGAAAGAGGAATGTGTGAAGCAGAGACAGTGGTGATGAGCCAGTTTTAAGAGGCCAAAATAACTACATTTCTTGAAGCCAGGGCAGGGCGGAAATGGTACCTGGAAGTCCCTTTTTTGAGTGACAGCTCCCCTGATGGGGAGGGCGGGACCCTGGCTCCTGATCAATGATGGAGCAGGGTGGGCTCATGAGTGCTCCCTCTCCTCCTGGCCCCATCCTGCTGTCATTCATTCACTCACTCATTTATTCACTACCCACTCAATTCACTCACTCACCCAGTCATTTATTTATTCACTGGTTTATTCATTCACTCATTCTCTTACCCATTCAGTTCACTCACTCACCTATTCATATTCATTCACCCACTCATTCATTTGCTCATTTGCTCATTCACTCATTCATTCAGTTACTCATCTATTCATTCATTTATTCACCCACTCATTCTTTCCCTCATAAATTCACTCATTCGTCCATTCATTCATTCCCTGACTCACTCATTCACATCCTTACTCTTGAAGAGCTTCCTCTCTTGGGCACTGACCTGATGCGAAGATTCTTGACACGCCTGCTCTAGAGCCTCAAGACAGGTATTAACCCCACTGGTGGAGAAGGAAACCAGAGCTCAGCATTGAGTTCACGCATTCAGGTTCAGCCAAGGCCACCGAACAGGAGAACCAGATCTGTCAGGCCCCAGGACCCAGCCCCAGTGTGGTTCTGCAGTGGCCGTGTCCCTTCCCATCCAAACTTCAGCAGATCCAGAGATAATCTGGTACCCGTGTGGGCAGCGTGAGGGAAGGAGAAACACTGGGTTTGGGTGTGTGTGTGTGTGTGTGTGTGTACGCGCGTGTGGCAGGGGGTGAGGTGAAAGGTAGCCAGAACGCGCCGGCATTGTTTTCTTTTCCGCCTTTTAGTAGATTTGTTGAGAGCACCAGCCCCAGTTTACAGTCCCTATTGTGGAGAGAGGGGCCCCGAAAGCCTTGCTCTGTTCCCGTGCAAAGGGCTGGGCTTGCAGGGGTTCTGCAGTTCCCAGGCTGTTATTAGGGAAGCGTGGCCCGGGCGCTTCAGATGAAAGTGCTACTGTGTGAGCGCCAGGTTCACCGTGCGCGCTCCAAGGAAACGCTGCCAAGGCAGCGTTGTGAACAGCCGCCAAGCAAAACACACACATTCTGTCCAGTGGAGCCAGCTCACTTCTGCAAATAGAGGAAAAATTGACTTTCTGATTTGGAGTGTTTCTACAACTAAGAAGAATCACTCTAGTGATTGTTCTAAAAATATTCTGGAGGCAGCACGTCCTCCAAGGCCTTGGGATTCTGAGTGGTCCTTAATTGTACTTCTTATTTAATCTCTCCAGATCGTACATGTGTGTGTGTGTGTATGTGTGTGTGTGTGTGTGTTTAAATGGACTTAAGCTTGCGTGGTCATCCTCCCCGCTCCCCCTCCCCCCTCCCCACGTGTCAGGATTGCTGCTGGCGTTAAAGAGTGGTATACGCAGCAGAAATTGTATTTTTATCTCTTTGACTTCAGGAAGTATATTTGGGTTTTCATCTCCTGCAGCCGCTGTTGCAAGGCTCACATCTGAGCAGCTGAATCTAGGGCAACCCCTGACGTCCTGGCATTGGTGGCCAGGCCCTGTTCTGGAGGGGAGGTGTCTGTTACACGAATGGATTTTTTTTTTCTTTTTCGGTGGTGGGCCAAGGGGAGAGGGTGCTAACACATTGGCTGCTTGCTCTCCGTCTGCCTGTCCAGGGTGGCATTTCCCCTTTTCGAGGCACAGAGCTCCCTAGGAGCCCCGGATATTTGCATCTCCAGGCAGTTCTGGAATTCACATGATTTCTGTAATGATGAAATTGACTGGGATTCCACAAGTCTGCTTACTGCCAAAAGCCAGTGATGGGGGCCCCTCCTCTCTCTCCGATCTGGTCTCAGAGTTCTCTCCTCCCCTTCTCACTCTGCCCCACCCTGATTCCCACCTTCCTCTTGCAGTCAGCGTTGCTAGGTGCAGCTGTGGTACTCCTGGGAAGCCCTGTTAACTTTAGCTGGAGCATCTAGCTCAGGACTGGCCACCCCAGCACTGCTGGCCTTTGGGGCTGGACCACTCTTTGCCATAGGATGTTTAGCAGCATCCTAGGCTCTGCCCATTAGATGTTGGTAGCACCCCCAGCCTCCTAATCACGGCAGTCGAAAGTATCTCCAGACATTGCCAAAATCCCAGAGAGGGGCAGAATAGTCCTCAGTTAGAACCACTGTTCTAGCTCTTTTTTTTTTCCCCCCAAACTGGCAGTTGCTGAAGCCAGGAAGAGAACTGGGGAATATTAGTATCTATTTTTAGGTTCACGAATCACCAATAATAATAGGGTGGAATCAAAGGCCTTGGATTTCGAGAGTGAGTTCCCACTGTTGAATTTCCCCCCTGAAGCGTGTTTTATAAAGAAGTCATGGGATGATCCCACTCTGAGGGGTGGTGGACGGCGGGTGGTGAGCTGCGGTCACAGCGGTACCTGCAGGCTTTGGAATAGCTGGAATCTGCACGTTCAAGTCATCGAGCAGTTTTCCTCAAAGAAAATTTTCACTGACTGCGCTTACAAGGCAAATCTGCTAGAATTAGGTATCTGATCGCCTTATTGGTAAATGGACAGTTCTGAGGACTTTGCTAGCGTTTCTGGCGTTACATGCTAGGACTGTCCCAGTTACATTGCCTCTCCTTCTTTCCTCTGTCCCCCCACCCCTTCCTCTCTGCTTGCCTCTCTGCTTCCCTGAGAAGCAGTCCCCCCCCACCCCCATGCACGTGTCAGCAGTGGAACCTCGCCTGCTCGCAGGCTGGAGTCTCATGTGGACACATCTGCTCTAACCGTCTCCAGGAATCCTGTGCCGTGCCTTTAAGTGTTGACCTGTTCGCGGGGGCACCCAGTAGGGCCAGGTGCCAGGTGCTGGGTTTCCTTTCGCCCATCAGCAGCCCATCTTTGAGAAATCTCGCGTTGGGCCGGCAGCGGGTTTCGTGCTGGGCCTCTCTGCAGCGCCGTGTGGCCAAGTCTGCGTGTGACAGCGTGTGAGCGATTTCCTGGGCTCAGCCAAAGCCCAGGCTTCCGCCGGTTTCTCCCCGCCAGCTGGCCGCCCGAGCCAGCCCTTGAGGTGCCGAGCCACTTGGAATCCACGGGGCTCCACAACCCCTGGGGCCCGGGCTCCTCTGCTTCAGACTGTCCGGTGCAAAGCCCGCAGGACCTTCCCGGGGGCCTCGTGCCTGCAGGCGCACGAGCGGTTTGGGCGGCAGCCTCCTCGCCCCACTTGCCTGCCTCGCGCTCGCTCTCCCCACCTCCTTTGTCACCAGACAGCCTCCACTCGCCCCTGCGTACTTCCTCTCGCCCTTGGCCTTGCCACTGTCTCCCTCTGCCCTCGTGGGGCTGGTGGGTGGGGGGTGCTGTGCCAGCCACGGGCAGGAGGCACGTCTTGCCAGCCTCCTTGCTAGATCCTTGGTTGGATCTAGCCACTGGACCATCCAGCCTTGATGCTGGTGTTTGGAGAGTGGCTGAGGGGTGAGCCTGGTATAATTCTCTCCCCCACCCGAGTGTGTGTGTGTGTGTGTGTGTGTGTGTGTGTACACCTGCATTTTTGCATGGACCTGTGTGTAGCAGGTGTGGGGGTGCTGGCCTCCTCTTTCCCCTCACCTCCGGGGGTGTCTGGCGCCTCTCTGAACCCTCTGACTTCCCGATCATGCGGGAAGGGCATCCGGAAACCCGGCGCTGGGAGCCGCGCCTGGCGAGGATGACCATCTCCCCGCTGCCCGCGGGTTGGAGGGAGCTGGCACTGTGGCAGAGGCGAGGCGTCGCAGAAGTGCCGCAGGTTTTTCATATGGAAATGTGAAATAATGGGGTGATTAAATAGAGCTGTATATTAAAGTACATCTGACATTAGAATTACCATAATGTGCTGTAGCCTTAGGCTGAGTACTTTATTTGCCATCTGCGTCGGCCCAAAATCCCCTGGGGAAGCGCTAAAATATTCTGAATAAACTCGGCTCGAGTTCTTATTGAGAGTAAAATACCATTTGTGGCACGTCGTATTGATTCGTCTTAATTGTGGTGCAGAAAAGAACATTCACTTGCTGATGACTTTTGTGCTCGGTGACAAGCTGGCTGGAGTTACTCTAACACTGCAGTTAGTTAACCTGGTTGGGGCCAGCCGGGCACCTCGGTTCCAGCCCAGAAGCCAAGGTGCCATCCCTTAGGGCAGAACAGCTGGGGCTCCCAGCAGGGCCCCCTGCTCTCCTCCAGGGAGGGCGCTGGGGAGCAGGTGCCCACGTGGGGGTGGAGACCCCCCCACCTCTTCCTGGCCTCGGCTCCCGGCAACCCAGAGGCACTGATGCATCAGAAGTTGTCCTGGAGGGTCATGACCTCGGTCTCAGCTCTTGGTTGCCGGGGATGTACTAGGCATACTTAAGAAAACAAAACTAAAAAAAGAAAAGAACAAGAAAGGAATCTGCTCACCCAGGCAAAGCCCAGCTTGGTTGGTTACCAGTTAGTGGTGGTGAGATCTGTTAACAGTCCCTCCAGCTCTTTGGCGGGGTGGGCGTGGGGGAGGGGGGCGGGGGGGGGGAGGTTGGAAGTGCTTATGCATTAAATATAAATGAGTCGTTGGTTGGGAGAACACTTGGTGATCCAGATAGCGCTGCCCCATTCATAAAGTCCAGTTTTTACCCTATAATTGCCCATCATTATACACAATTTAAATATTCAAACATTCTCCACAAACCTTGGGCTAGCGTGTTTTTATTACAGATTCAGAACAAGGGAATAACCTTTAACTTCAGAGACAAATGAGGCAAATTTACAAGTGCGCGTCTGCTGTTTTCTTGTGTTTTATCAATCCCCGCGGACCCGAACACTTTTGCTGTAACGCCACTCAGAACAATATACATATATTACTGCTTGTTTGTGGTGTGTGGCTATGAGTCCCCTCTGCGTTAGCTAACCTATATAGCTCAGCGTCGAGGCTCTCCATAACGTCAATTATCTCCTCCGAGCTAAACGTACACTCCATTAAAACGAGATTTACTGCCCCTGTAATACTTCTTGGGGTGAAGTGTGGAGATTTTTGTGGATTTAAGGAAACGGAGGATGGAGGCCTGCTGCATGATGGAAGTCATGAATTTCAGAGAGGAAAGACTTCCTGTGTCAGCCAGAATGTGTGCATGAGATGTGCTTGGCGTGTGCACACGTATGTACACGCCAGCATTCACGCATGCAAGCAGCTCACCGCATGATTGGTTTTGCCTCTCAATTTCTTAATTCTCTCTGTATTTTTCCATTAAGTGATAAGGATGATCTGCCCTATGCTTCCTCTTCATGTTCTCTGCTAAATTCCTGTCCCTAGCATTCTAGAATCCTTTCAGAAAACCTTATATTGGGGTGGGGGGAAGAATATATTCATCTGTCAGCTGACCAGCACCCACTGGGAAAGTGGAGGTTCTTTGCAGTGAAGTCTTAGAAAGCAGATTTCAGGGGAGTCTGATGATGTATTCGTCTGTCTCAGGGAAGACATGTTATTCCCAATGCCTTTGCATGCCTCATGCAACATGGGGGGCGGGTATGGTATAAAGATGGTCTGGAGGAATGGGCCGCAGGTTTCTGAGAATGCCGTCAGTGAGCTGCCACATACAAAATGACTCCGTGTGTCCTGCCTCCGGCTCCTCCATCTGACTAGCAAACACCAGGGTTCTCACCCAGCCCCGAGATGTCCCCGCAGTGAGCAATGTCGCTTTGTTCCGGGGCCGGCCGGCTGTTTCCTGAGCCTGAATGCACACCTGGTGTGACCACAGACTCGAGCAGTTGAAATCGAGACTGTTTGGGGGGAAATCTGGGGCGCATGGCGCTTGCAGCTGTGGTTGAGTTTTCACCCTTCCCTGTTCCACTGGGAGGCTGGACCGAGCCATTCCTGAAGGTGCCCCCACAGCGCTGGATGCTCAGATAAGCGGCTGGCTGGAATAATAGAACTTACGCTGGGGAGGCTGATTTAGAAGCCTCCTCACTTCCGAGGCTAGTGATCCTCATAGATGGGGTCTGAAGTTCTCTCTCTGTGTTTTCTACCTACCCCCCGCCCCAGCTTCATGTCTTTATGCCTTATGGCTTCATACTTTGGGCAGGTCTGGTCTGAAACCACACTCTCCCAGGGGTTCACCTCCATCCTTTCGTTGTCCTGAGATTTTGTTATACTGAACAGTTTGTGGTTTGAGTAAGGCCTCTAGTGTGGGCTTGAAAATCTTCATTTAAAAAAAAAATGGAAGTTTTCATTGTGATGGAATTCGTAGCAGTGGAATGCGGTCTCTCTGCAGCTCAGTCTTTGCCTGTTTTCAGAGCCTCCGTGGGCGGATCCCACGTCCGCTCTTCAGTTCCACATCCAGGTCCTCCCCTCTGTGAATCCAGGGTCCCACCTCCGTGCCTTTGGGCCTGCAGTTTCCTCTGCGGGGCACACCCTTTCTTTCCTTTCTCTGCAACGTGGACTCATGTTTCCTTCTGAGCTCAGCCCCAGGGTCTCCTCTAGGGAGAAGTCTTCCCCCGGTCCTCCCAGCCTGTCCCTCTCCCCTCCTCTGGGTCCTGGCACATGCTGTCTTAGTGACCTAGTGGTCTGAGCCTTAGTGGATGCTTGTGGAGTCGGTAGCCTCTTGCTCTGGACTGCAGGCTCCGTGCGGGCGCCCCTCTGCTCAGCGTGGGCCTCGCACACAGCACACACTGCCTGCCTGTGTGAAGGAGAGAAAGGAGGAAGGAACAAAGGGATAGACGTGTTGAGGAGAGCCTCCTGGCTTTTGCTTCATCGGTGTGCT
This sequence comes from Cervus canadensis, assembly GCF_019320065.1. Taxonomy (NCBI): domain Eukaryota; kingdom Metazoa; phylum Chordata; class Mammalia; order Artiodactyla; family Cervidae; genus Cervus; species Cervus canadensis. The sequence goes on along the minus strand of NC_057402.1, from coordinate 2,243,380 downwards.
TTCTGGGTAGAGATGGAGTGTGACCTTGGGTGTTGTCCTGAAGGGCTCCTGGCTTTTTAGGAGGAGACTAAGAATCCTGAAAGCTGGGCACCGTCCTCACACTGGCCGTTTAGCCCTGGCTTTGGATGGCGTGTGTGGGTGAGGGCGGACAGCCCAGTCTGGGAACCCTGCGCAGCCAGTGGGGGATGCCTCGGACGAAAACGCCTGCAGCAGTCTCCGCAGAGCCGGCCTTCCTCATCGCCTCTCCCTTCCTGCTCCCCCTCGCCTCCTTCTGCAGCCGCCAGAGCTGCTTTCTATTCGGTTCACCCACAGGTGCGCGTGCAGGGCCCCCCACCCTGGATCTGGGCAGGTGCCGCTGTCCCGCTGTCTGCCTGGGACTCACCTCCACGCGGTGTTTGCTGCCTGCCTGCACCCTGGATGCTCTGAGGTCACTCGGCAGGCCCTGGTGTGCCTCAGAATCCTTTGTGTCACAGCTTAGCCCCCTCCCGCTCCCTGGTCCCCACCTGTGGTCTCCTGGGGGTGGGGAGGGGTCGTGGCTGATCCCTCCAGGTAGGTCCTGCTGTGGGTCCTAGCACCCAGCACGTGGCGATCGGATGGATGAGCGAATGAATGAATGAATGAATGGGAAAGGCCTGTTCCCTAGACCGTTTGGGACAAGACTAGATTGCCTTGGGTGTAGTAACGTCCCAAGATGCTGCTCTGGCTCCGCTGGCATTTCTGTGCACCCAGGCCGTCTCGGGGGACGGCGGGGCCTCAGCGCGAGGCTGTGGTGGAGGCTGGAGGCCCAGTCCCCCAGGCCGAGGAAACTCCGGGCACCTGAAGCGCAGAGCTGACCCCTGCCGCAGGACGCTCTCAGAGTGAGTGGACTGCGGTGGAGTGAGGTTTCTCACACGTTAGGCCCCTCTATTCTCAGCCAAGCTCCGCGTGGCATTTCCTGCACACAGCCTGCAGCTTGCGGCGCCGGCCAGCTCGCCGCGGTGCACGGAAGCCGGCGGAATGGTTTGCTGTGGCGGGTTCAGGCCTCACCTCAAGGCCGGTTATGGCAGAGTCTGCAGGCCCAGCGGAGGGGCAGCCAGGTGTGTGTCGGATACAACTCAGGCCCGGGGCTCAGACCCAGGTGTGAATCTGGGCTCCGCGACCCAGCTGTCTGACCTTAACTGTGATGAGACCGAGTTTCCTTTTTATGCGGAACCTAGATTAGAACGCACTTTTCAGAGTCTCTGTGAGTGCCCTCCGGAGAGCACAAGGCACCACTGACTGTCTCATGCAGGTTGCATGTGAGTCAAGCCCACCAAAGTCAAGGACAGATGATGACAGGAGGTGATGAGCAATCCCTCAAGGCTGTGGGGGTTTCCCAGGTGGCTCAGTGGTAAAGAGTCCGCCTGCCAATGTAGGAGACACAGGAGACCCCAGTTCGATCCCTGGGTTGGGAAGATCTTCTGGAGGAGGAAATGGCAACCCACTCCAGTATTCTTGCTTGGGAAATCTTTATGGACAGAGGAGCCTGGCAGGCTACAGCCTGTAGGGTTGCAAAGAGTTGGACATGACTGAGCAGCTAAACTGCGAGGCTGTGGGGATACAGAGGGGCTGTGCTGGGGCTGGGTCTCAGAAGATGCTTGCAGGGTGAGGAGGAAAGGCAGGTATTCCAGGCAGCAGGAACGGCAGGCTCACAGAGCTGTGACCCAGGAGGGTTGGGGGGGCCAGGGCACTGGGAGCAGTGAGTCCAGCTGGACGCTGAAGGCTGAGTGCCTGGCGCTTCCTCTGGGCAGCAGGCCATCAAAGCTGTGACTCAGGAGGGTCGCTGGCCCGCCCGCCCGCCCACTCTGCCGAGGCAGCTCAGAGGTGGATCGGGGCGGTGGAAGAGTGTCTAGATTCTTTGGAGTCACCTGGATCCCAGCGTGCTCCGGTGGGTGGAACGCAGCAAGCAGGGAGGCGTGGGCGTGCTGGGTGGGGCCCTGCCCGGCAAGCCGGGGGAGCGGGGTGTTGTTGAATGCCGAGCTGAGCCCTGCTCCCCAGACGGCCTCACCCAGAGGGCCTTGCCCGGAGGGCAGGTCCACCCAGACCTGGGCAGATGCCGTTGTCCTACCTGTGATGACTCCAGGGATGCTGACTGCAGGGGAGCAAGCAGACAGAACCCAGCTAACGCAGGCATGCTTGACTCTGAAGCACGTGTGTATTCCACACGTGACTCTGAAGCACATGTGCGTTGCACACGTGACTCTGAAGCACGTGTGCGTTCGTCACCCTGTGTGTGGCCAGAGTCCTGGCAGTGGACAGGGTCAGCTTGGTCCTCAGGGAGCCTGGATTCCCGTTCCGATGATGGATTTTAAATAAATAACCCAAGGCCAGTCGGGTGGCCTCGTACAACTTGCTTGCACCCCCTGAGCTGCCTCTATCACTCCTGTAAGCAGTCATAGGCATAGAGTTAGCAGACTACATGGAGTGATGCAGGTTCTAAGCCCCCAAGTCAGCCAAGCCCTTGCATGCTTCTCTTTCCCAGCACCTTGAACTTGACCCTAGCACTCATATTTTTCATGAAATAATCAAGAGGGTTACCAGGTGCTCTCATCTCCTCTGGGATTCGAGAGCTGCGTCCCTGGAGACCAGCAGAATACCTGGTGGATAAGGGGTGGCCAGTTCCTGCTCGTTCAGTGAGTGAATGAAAGGCAAGTGTAGGACACAGCCTGCTACCTGTCCATTCAGCCCTGTCTTGTCTGGTTCTCCACTTACTGGGCCTGTGTGAGCTGGGGCCCAGGGACAGTAGTAGTGGCTGTCCAGACCTCTGGGTTCAAGAGGATTCCGAGGCCTGCAGGGCAAGCGCGGGGGTGGACTGGTTGATGTCTGCCACGGCCGCTGGCGGAGGGGCCTTGGCTGTGTTGGCTGAGGCTGGCTCTGCACGTCAGCACCAGGGAGACCTCTTAGCAGCAATAGCGTTTCCCGGTGGTGCTAGTGGTAGAGAACCTGCCTGCCAGTGCAGGAGAGGCAGGAGACTCAGGTTCCCTCCCTGGGCTGGGAAGATCCCCCTGGAGAAGGGCGTGACAACCCACTCCAGTATTCTTGCCTGGAGAATCCCATGGATAGAGGAGCCTGGTGGGCTACTGTCTGTGGGGTCACAAAGAGTCGGACACGTCTGGGCGACTTGGCATACACACAGTAGCAGTGTTACTGCCGTCACCACCACCAGCACCAATTCCCAACAGAGCACACCCGCTACTTTTCCACGAGACTGTCGGCAGGGTTTCACTGAGTTTTTGCAGTTCTCGCCAAGAACAACACGTCTCCACAGTTCCTAGCACATGGCTGGGAGGAAAGGTAAGCGATCCCAAGGTGTACACGACGGCCCCGTCTCCTGCCCCGGGTCCCTTGACTTGGGAGGGGCCTAGGTCTGCACCCCTTCCTCTTTTGACCAGGCTTCTGTCCAGACCACAGCTAGCTGTGTGGCTTTGGGCTGATCACCCTCTCTCTTCCAGTCCTCAGTTTCCTCATCTGTGAAATGGTGCTGATGACCGTCCTTGACCTTGGGGGTTGTTGTGAAGACAGTCCGCCTTAGCTGCGGGCGGCTCATGGAAGGGTTTAACGATGGTTGATTGTTACTGCTGCCATTATTCCCCCCAGCTCCACCCCCTCTCTTGGAGAGGCTGAGGTTTGTTTGGTAGCATGCGTTGGAAGGACTGATACTGAAGCTGCAACTCCAGTACTTTGGCCACCTGGTGCTAAAAACTGACTCATTGGAAAAGACCAGGATGCTAAGAAAGATTGAGGGCAGGAGGAGAAGGGTTCGACGGAGGATGAGAGGGTTGGATGGCATCTTTGGCTCAATGGACATGAGTTTGAGCAAGCTCGGGGGGCTGGTGATGGACAGGGAAGCCTGGCGTGCTGTGATTCATGGGGTCGCCAAGAGTCAGACACGACTGAGGAACTTGAACTGAACTGATTCAGAACAAGCAGGGGTGCTTGTAGATTTCATAGATGACTATGCTTAGAAATAATATGAACATGAAACTTACAAAGGTTCCCCCCCCACCCAAGGAAACCAATTGACATTTTCTTTCTGGGATCATGAAAGGGGAGACACTCTTTAATAAGGGGTCTACATATCTAGAGATAATGTCCTTAGTCGCTTCAGTTGTGTCTGACTCTTTGCAACCCCATGGACTGTAGCCCGCCAGGCTCCTCTGTCCACGGGATCCTCCAGGCAAGAATACTAGAGTGGGTTGCCATGCCCTCTTCCAGGGGATCTGATAATAGTGATAATAATTATTATCATTTTGGGACTGAAGAGATGGCACTGTTAGCAGGCATAGATTCTGTTGGAGGACCAGGTGGTTGGCCAGCGAATCCAGCCCTCGCTTTGGGTACTGGGCATCCTAAAATCCAGAGAAGGAAAGAGGGTGTCGGGGGGACCCTGGATCTAGCAGCCTGCCCTTCGATCTGACTGCCTAGCATCTCATCACCCCTTCTGCAGGTCCTGAGTGGCCTGCTGTCCCGGGGACTCACCTGCTCTTGTGAAATGTCTCCACTCCCGGGACAAGCCCGTGGTGGACCCGACTGGGTTTCATCAAAGGGTAATCGGTGTCCTTCACTGGGAGGACACACACTGTGTCCTTTTCATTGTGAAACAGGCCCCGACAAGTGTGCAGAGAACAGTCCATCTCTCAGGTGCTGCTGGGGGGCAGCTGGGATGGAGCCGGGGGGTGGGGAAGCCTCAGCAGGGACGTGGCCCTCCCCTTGCTCTTGGGGGGGAGGGCGGCGGCTCTTGCTTCTCTCAGTTGCAGCATCCTCGCATGCCGGCAGGGATGTGGACCTGGCCTGGCCCCTCTCAGAGGTCATATGTGAGCGAAATGCCTTGATGGCTGTGAAAATGCCAAACCAACTGTCACGTGCTTTGCAAGCTGCAGCGGGACATGTGAAGCCCAGACTCAGTTCGCTCTGCAGCATCCAGGCGCCAGGACTCTCACTTCTGCCTCCACTTTCGGGTGGAGAAAGGCCCCGGCTGGCCATCACTGCAGGCCCTGCTTGAGCTGGGCGGCGGTGTCTGCTTGTGGCTCTGGAGCAGCTAAATCCCCCGCAGGCAGCAATACCCTTCTATTTGGTATCACTCGGCCTTAGGAGAGCCCTTTTAAACTATTGCTCTCAATTACGGCCTTTTTATTGAATAATAACTCAATTAAAGGTGTGCTTTTTATTTAACATCCCTGATACCTTTATTGGGATTATTAGAGTAACCAGCATAATAGGGAGGAACAATTATTTCAGTGCTCATTAAAACACACACACACACACCCCTGCTAGCAGAGGGAGAGCAGCATTTCATTGCAGGAGCCCAGTTGTGTGTTGGTTCCCAAGAGTCACAATAAAAAATGATGTTTCCTCAACGTTTGCAAGTTTCTATTTCCCTGGAACCTCTAATGCATTAGGCCGGCTGCATTAAAATTCCTTCAGGGTTTTATTACAGCCAGAGTTACACAGAAGGGCACCCCCTGAAACATCTACTGCCAGGTACAAGATGGATAATAAAACACGAAACATACAAAGCCCAACCATAACATGTGCATGTGTGGGGATGTGTGGATTTTATAGGGATCGCGTGGGATCTCATTTGCTTCCCCAGCCCTCTTCGGAAGCTGACATGTTATTCCCATTCTACTGATGAGGAAATGAAGCTCAGAGAGGTAAAGTGACTTGGTTGACATTGTTGTTGTTTAATTGTTAAGTATGTCCGACTCTTTTTTTGCGACCCCATGGACTATAGCCTGCCAGGCTCCTCTGTCCATGGGATTTCCCAGGCAAGAATACTGGAGTGGGTTGCCATTTCCTTCTCCTGACCTAGGGATTGAACCCGTGGGTCCTGCATTGTAGGCAGATTCTTTGCAACTGAGCCCCCTGGGAAGCCCCTTGACTGACATCTTCCTGCGGGAATGGCAAGGCAGCGAGCTCATGCCGCTGTTCTTGTAGCAGTGATCTCAGGGAGGGTTCTGAATTAGAGGAAAACACAAGGGCCTCTCTTGAGAGCCAGTACAGCAAAGAAGATCTGGTGTTGGTTTCTGCCAGTGGATACCAAAAACATCTGAGGAAGGAGAAGGGAAGGAAGTAAACAAGGAAACACACTGGCCTTGGGTTCTGAGCCGCCAAGCCTGATGTCGCGATCCCAACGCAGCTGACATTTCTAGGTCTGTAGGCCAGGCTTGACATTGCTGGGTAAGTTGCTTCAGGGCTTCCCTGGTGGCCCAGATGGTAAAGAATCTGCCTGCAGTGCAGGAGACGTGGGTTTGATCCGTGGGTCAGAAGGATCCCCTGGAGAAGGGAATGGCAACCCACTCCAATATTCTTGCCTGGAGAATTCTATGGACAGAGGAGCCTGGCGGGCTACACCCTTCGGGGTTGCAAAGAGTCCTACACGACTGAGCAACTAACACTTTGCAACTTCCAAGTCGCTTCAAAATAATCTAGGCATTGACCTCTTGGTTGGAACCTCGGTGACAGCCACGGTGGCAACGTGTTGGGGCATGGCCCCTGTCTGGGCCATCAGCAAAGCTGGCACCAGCTGGAGCTTCCAACTCACCTCTGGGCAAGTGGCCCTGAGCTCCAGGAGCAGGGACCGCCCTGCGTCCGAAGCAGCCCTCTCACCAAGGGACTTCTGCCACATTTAAAAATGAGCCGTCCGTGACTGTGTGCTGCCTTTTAAAATATTTAGCGAGTTTTTTGAATAGAAGAATGTTCTGAGTGGCTCTTCAAAGCCTTTCTGACATTGTTCAGTTTTCAAAAGTGAGCAGTCCCAGTGCTCAAGGCTACTTCTAGGCAACAGATAACCGTGAAGTGGAAGTATGGAAATGAACATTTTATTTAAAAAAGAAAAGTTACGGGGGAGAGTGGAAAGAGCATTGTCTAGGAAGGGCCTTTGAGGACTGGGAGATTTAAAAACATTGGAAGCTGTCAGATCCTGAGATAGACCGTCCCCTGCTGTGAATCTTGCTTTGGTGTGGAGGGAAGTGAGGGGACCAGATTGTTCAAAGGCAAGGAAAAGTGCTTACCCTGGCATGATCTGGAACCCTGGAATCCGATTTGGTGGGTGCACAGAGCTCTTCCCCACCTGATGAATTCCAAACCGGTTAACTTCCTCCTCCGGCTTTCCTGGTGGCTCAGTGGTAAAGAATCCGCCTGCCAATGCAGGAGACACAGGTTTGATCCCTGGGTCGCAAAGAAACCCCTGAAGGAGGAAATAGCTATCCACCCCAGTATTTTTGCCTGGGAAATCTCATGGACAGAAGAGCCTGGCTGGCAACAGTCCATGGGGGTCGAGAAAGAGTTGGACAGGACTGAAGGACGAAACTACAGCAAACAAAACTTCCTCCTTAGACTTCTCTAAGTTAGAGTCTTATAAATGTCTTTCACTCTTTTTGTTTTGTCTTTTTTTTTTTTTTTTAATAAGAAATGGAAACCTCTGAGTTCTTTAGAACGTGCAGCTACATGCTTCTCAGCAGCTGCTGCTTGAGTTTAAAAAAATATATTTTAATCGGCCATTTCATTCCTGGCCTGCCTGAGAATTTTGTACTGTCTTCTGATACCCGCATTCCTCAGGGGCGGTAGAACTTTCTAGAAAGTGTGTGGCCATCCGAACAAGGAACAGGAAGTGCTCCGGAGAGACCCAAGGAAATGAAGATGATAAAGAAAGAGGTTAGGGGAAGGGAGGCGGCCCAGCTTGAAAACACAAGGAACCAGAGCGGCTGTGTGTGTGGAACTCGGTTCCTGAGAGCGGCCGGAGCCCAGGTGCAGAGTCCACAGTGCTCTTTTTTTTTTTTTTTTTTAAATTCATTTGTATTGAATTACAGCTGAAACCAGTGGATTTTTAGAATTGTTTATTGGCTGTGCCGGGCCCTTGTTTTTCTCGTTGCGGTGCTCCGACTTCTCATTGTAGTGGCTTCTCTCTCGCGGAGCACAGCTCTAGGGTACGTGGGCTCGGGAGGTAGTCGTGGTCCCGGAGCTCCAGAGCACAGGCTCGATAGTTGACGTGCACGGGCTGAGTCGCTCTGAGGCACGTGGGCTCTTCCCGGATCAGGGATCGAACCCACGTCTCCTGCACTGGCAGGCAGCTTCATTACCGCCGAGCCGCCAGGGAAGTCCAGTGCTCTTTAATTGGAAGATCTATGGCCTTGTGGGAGGTGGTGCTTCATTTGTGTTATTAGCTCCTGGTGTCAGGGAGGGATGTTTTCTTTATCTTCTTTTTATTACTTATTTATTCTGCCTCGTTCCAGAAAAGGATTTGAGGAGGACTAAACACTATGGCGTCTGGCCAGCTCTCCCGTGAGACTGAGGTGAACCGTTCGGTCGTTCCCCACATATATCACCTAATAAGCCAGGACAGGCGATGGCGCCTCCAAGAAGGCTGTGCATCTCTGGGCTGTAGCATCGTCATGTGCCAGCAGGGACATGGTCCTGGCCTGGCCTCCCTCAGTGGTCATGCAATGATGAAATGCACCAAAAAAAAAAAAAAGGCCTTTTGTTGCGATAGCGAGGAGGCATGCAGGAAGGGAAGGCTGAGGTGTTGGTGTGGCCTTACTGCTCCCAAAGCGAGGAACACGGCTGCCCAGGGCCTTGGTAAGGCCTCCCTGCCCGTTTCTTGGGGGAAGATTCTCCTGAGGGGCTGCAGCATGGGGAACTGAATTAATGCAGATATGCTGGGAGAAGGAAGTTGCCCAGACACCCTGGGGAAAGAAAATGGCCTCAGAAGTTCTCCTGGAGCTGGGTTTAAAAACGAGGGGAAGCTGAGCTTTGGAATCCTTTTTCCCTTTCTGTCTGTTCCCCCATCACCCACCCACTGGTCTCCTCACTACCAAACCTGGAGACACATGTCCTGTTGGACACGAGCATGCGGTGATGACCAGGCTTGGAAGGCATGTCTTGGTTCCCAGCGGTGGGTGATCTGGCCCAGTTGGGTCCGTGTTGCGGAGAATCTCCATGCTGACCCCTGACTCCTGGAGGACCCCACACACTGCATAGCTCAGGGAGGTCCAGGCCCCTTTAAAGCCGTCAAGTCTAACCCGTAAGGGCATTTGTTCTCAGAGTCCACAGAGTTCATGCTGCTAAGGGTGAGGCCCCCAGGAAACATACTTCTCGGGTGGGAATCAAGGAAACAAAAACTCCGTCTCGCTATGGGATTTCAGAAGTCCCTCCTCTTTTGAGGGGCTGTACTCCCCCCTGCCCTTCCTGATCCTGGGTTTGGAAACTAACATGCACCTTTGGCTCCACTGGGGAGTTTGCAGCTACTGTACTTTATCAGTGTTAAAATCTTCCAGGTACAAGGCAGTCTGAAAAAACAAAAAGGGTTTTTTTTTCAAGACCTCGGCTGTGACGCCATGTTCCCTTTCCCTTCCCCGGCCAGTGAGCAAGTCTGATGGGGGAGGGCAGGGCCTGCCCACACCTGTCCCGTTTCATGTGGTGTGTTAGGAGAGCTTCAGGCTGGAGAAGCAGCTAGTTTCACCCTCAGGTTGAGAACGTCGGCCCTGAAATAGGTGCTGGTTGGGAGGTCCAGGCTCCCATTTTGTGACCGCCCCCAATGATGGGGGCAGAGACAGGGACGTTTTGGCTCCACGCCACCAGCATCCACTGACACTGGATGCCAATGCCACAGCCAGTTTGTCACAAACTCACACTTGCTACTGTTCATCCTGATCTCCCTGTCAGATGTGACACTCTCATTCAGTCTCCTGACAAGGGACCTCATATAGGCCAGTGCCCTGCCCCGAGGGGTCCATGCTGTGGTTGGGGGGGTGTGTGTGTCTGTGTGAAGCCATTAGGTCAGTGATGGGGGGTGGGTAGCTGCCAGCCAGTAGTGATGTTCTTACGATGCTGAAGTCCTGTTCCTATGTGCATCCATGTTTAACGTGGACGGTGCTTTCTGCACAGACACTGGTGTATGAAACCCCACGATTTCCTGTAGTTCAACTCCCAAATGACGCAGAGGTTATCAGCCAGTTCTCTTAAAATGTTTGCGAGGTGACTCAGTTTGATTTGTGTTTCTTAGAACTTCCTTGGATGGAAGATTTGCCTAGTCATGACTGGGTGGGGTGGGGGGGAGTTGTTTTGTCCCCCAGAGAGGTTTGGCAATGCCTGGAGAGATTTTTGATCCTCATGACTGGGAGGGGAGGGAGTGAGACTGGCTTCTAGTGGGTAAGCCTCCAAACATCCTACAAGGCACAGGACAGTACCCACCACCCCCAAAGAATTATCAGGCCCTACATGATGGCTGAACTTTGCCCCGCTATCTTAGGCAGCCCAGCCTTTGTATACTTCCCATTGTTGGAATCAGGCATTCTCACAAATAACATCTCCTTTGGCTTCTGAGATGATGGGTTTAAAGACATCATGTTATAAGGGCACAGAGCGAGGTCTACCAATTGGAGTAACTTGCTAAAGGCCGCCACACAGAAGCTTCTCTAGCCTATCCGTCAGGGGGTCTGCCAGGGGGTCTGCCTGGGCGTCGCCGGCCTGGGCCTGCTCGGCAGCGGTCCGCTGCCGCCCCTGAGAGCCGCGACGCCGCGGCGCGCGCGCCCCCGCCCGCATCTCACGTCTCTCTTGCCTCTTTCTGTCCGTGTGTCTCCCCAGGTAAAGATGAGCCTTCCAGCTACATTTGCACAACATGCAAGCAGCCCTTCAACAGCGCGTGGTTCCTGCTGCAGCACGCGCAGAACACGCACGGCTTTCGCATCTACCTGGAGCCCGGGCCGGCCAGCAGCTCGCTCACGCCGCGGCTCACCATCCCGCCGCCGCTGGGGCCCGAGGCCGTGGCCCAGTCCCCACTCATGAATTTCCTGGGCGACAGCAACCCCTTCAACCTGCTGCGCATGACGGGCCCCATCCTGCGGGACCACCCGGGCTTCGGCGAGGGCCGCCTGCCGGGCACGCCGCCGCTCTTCAGCCCGCCGCCGCGCCACCACCTGGACCCGCACCGCCTCAGCGCCGAGGAGATGGGGCTTGTCGCCCAGCACCCCAGTGCCTTCGACCGAGTCATGCGCCTGAACCCCATGGCCATCGACTCGCCCGCCATGGACTTCTCGCGGCGGCTCCGCGAGCTGGCGGGCAACAGCTCCACGCCGCCACCCGTGTCCCCGGGCCGCGGCAACCCTATGCACCGGCTCCTGAACCCCTTCCAGCCCAGCCCCAAGTCCCCGTTCCTGAGCACGCCGCCGCTGCCGCCCATGCCCCCCGGCGGCACGCCGCCGCCACAGCCGCCGGCCAAGAGCAAGTCGTGTGAGTTCTGCGGCAAGACCTTCAAGTTCCAGAGCAATCTCATCGTGCACCGGCGCAGCCACACGGGCGAGAAGCCCTACAAGTGCCAGTTGTGCGACCACGCGTGCTCGCAGGCGAGCAAGCTCAAGCGCCACATGAAGACGCACATGCACAAGGCCGGCTCGCTGGCCGGCCGCTCCGACGACGGGCTCTCGGCCGCCAGCTCCCCGGAGCCCGGCACCAGCGAGCTGGCCGGCGAGGGCCTCAAGGCGGCCGACGGCGACTTCCGCCACCACGAGAGCGACCCGTCGCTGGGCCATGAGCCCGAGGAGGAGGACGAAGAGGAGGAGGAGGAGGAGGAGGAGCTGCTGCTGGAGAACGAGAGCCGGCCCGAGTCGAGCTTCAGCATGGACTCAGAGCTGAGCCGCAACCGGGAGAACGGCGGCGGCGGCGGCGGGGTGGCTGGCGTGCCGGGCGCGGGCGGCGGCGCCGCGGCCAAGGCGCTGGCCGACGAGAAGGCGCTGGTGCTGGGCAAGGTCATGGAGAACGTGGGCCTGGGTGCGCTGCCGCCCTACGGCGACCTGCTGGCCGACAAGCAGAAGCGCGGCGCCTTCCTGAAGCGCGCGGCCGGCGGCGGCGGGGGCGGCGGGGACCCGGGCGACGACGACGACGCCGGGGGCTGCGGCGACGCGGGCCCCGGGGGCGCGGTCAACGGGCGCGGCGGCGGCTTCGCGCCGGGCACCGAGCCCTTCCCGGGCCTCTTCCCGCGCAAGCCGGCGCCGCTGCCCAGCCCCGGCCTCAACAGCGCGGCCAAGCGCATCAAGGTGGAGAAGGACCTAGAGCTGCCGCCTGCCGCGCTCATCCCGTCGGAGAACGTGTACTCGCAGTGGCTGGTGGGCTACGCGGCGTCGCGGCACTTCATGAAGGACCCCTTCCTGGGCTTCACGGACGCGCGCCAGTCGCCCTTCGCCACGTCGTCCGAGCACTCGTCCGAGAACGGCAGCCTGCGCTTCTCCACGCCGCCCGGGGACCTGCTGGACGGCGGGCTGTCGGGCCGCAGCGGCACGGCCAGCGGGGGCAGCACGCCGCACCTGGGCGGCCCGGGCCCCGGGCGGCCGAGCTCCAAGGAGGGCCGGCGCAGCGACACGTGCGAGTACTGCGGCAAGGTGTTCAAGAACTGCAGCAACCTGACGGTGCACCGACGGAGCCACACCGGCGAGCGGCCTTACAAGTGCGAGCTGTGCAACTACGCCTGTGCGCAGAGCAGCAAGCTCACGCGCCACATGAAGACGCACGGGCAGATCGGCAAGGAGGTGTACCGCTGCGACATCTGCCAAATGCCCTTCAGCGTCTATAGCACCCTGGAGAAACACATGAAAAAGTGGCACGGCGAGCACTTGCTGACTAACGACGTCAAAATCGAGCAGGCGGAGAGGAGCTAAGCGCGTGTGCGCATGTGTGTGTGCGCGCGTGCGTGCGCGCGCCTGCGCGCGGGGGCCCGGGCCCCACCCCGCGCACCTGTACAGTCGCCCCGTCGCCAAGCGAGAGAATGCTGACCTGACACTTGCCTCCGCGTCACCGCCGCTCGGCGCCCCCCGCGGGTCCCCGGGGCCCAGGGGAGGCGGCCCTCCAACCTAACCTGTGTCTGCGAAGTCCTATGGAAACCCGAGGGTTGATTAAGGCAGTAAAAGCAAACAAACAAACAAAAATTGTGGAGCCTTTTAACTGTGCAATAATTTCTGTATTTATTGGGTTTTGTAATTGTTTTGGCATGTGCAGGTACTTTTTATTGTTATTCTTTCTGTTGAAATTCCTTTAAGAGATTTTGTTGGGTATCCATCCCTTCTTTAGTTGGTTTTTTTTTTCTTCTTCTTTAACCCAGTAGTAGCCTGAGCGATGACTCCTGGGCTCTGTAGAGGGGAAGCTATCTTTTAAATTATAATTTGGGGGGGGGGGGGGGGGCGCTGCTTTTTTTGAAATCTAAGCTAAGCATGTGTAATTTCTTGTGAAGAAGCCAACACTTAAATGACTTTTAAAGTTGTTTACTTTTTTATTCCTTCTTTTTTTTGTCCTGAAATAAAAAGTGGCATGCATTTTTGGGGGGGAGGGGGGTGGATGTACAGCGGATAACAATCTTTAAAGTTGTAGCACTTTGTTTCAGAATTGGAATGGAGATGTAGCACTGATGATGTCCTGAGTAAGGGAGGCCTTTTCTGTGTTGACTTCAACCTTGCCATACATAAGGAAATCTTTGAATGGTGGGCTTTCCCTCCCCCCCACCTCCCCAAATACTCAGCACTGCCAGAGAAACAGGAGTTTTTGAGGACTTTACCCCAGGAAATGGCCCAAGAGCGTTCTAAAATTGTGCATTCCCAGCAGATCCCATCTGTTTCTTGGAATGTCGGTGTGCCCTGGAATGCCGTCTCTGCTATTTGCCATAGATTAGACTAAATAAAATAGGCTGAGGGTACTTTGGGGGGTAGATAGATGGTGGTGGCCTGCAGTAACACAGAAAGAAAAGAAACCAGCCGTGTTCTTTCAGGCTTCTTCTGGCTTGACCGTTTCTCTCTCTCTTTTTATCACCCTCACCACAGACATCCTAAGTCATCTCTTGCTACCAGTGACAACAGACCGTTTCTCAAGCAGACAAGTGTCCTGATGGTGACTTGAGGGAAGTTAGTATTCTCTCATGCAATGCACACTGATGACATTATATGGATGGGGTGGGGAATCTTGCCAATTTCAGTTCCCTTTTACTGCAAAGCGGGAAGAGTTCCATCCGAAGGTGCCCAGCGCTACTTCCCAGTTTTTGTGTTTTTTTTCTATCCCGTTAGGTTGGAAGGTACTAAACATTGGACTGTTCAGATTAGACATTTGAATTCTGTTGACCCGCACTTTAAAGCTTTTGTTTGCATTTAAATTAAATGGCTTCTCAACAAGAAATTGCAGCATCTTCTTCTTTTTGGCCCAGAGGTGGGTTAAACTGTAAGGGATGGCTGAGATTGAGTGTCAGTATTGCTAAGCGTGGCATTCACAGTACTGGCACTATAAAGAACAAAATAAAATAATAATTTATTGGACAGTGTTTCTACTGCCATTCAATTTGATGTGAGTGCCTTGAAAACTGATCTTCCTATTTGAGTCTCTTGAGACAAATGCAAAACTTTTTTTTTTTCTTTTGCAATGAAAAGACTTTTTTAAAAAAAGTAAAACAAGAAAAGTACATTTCTTTAGAAACAAAGCCACATTTACTTTAAATAAATTTTCAAAAATCCTGGTTGAAGACGTGAAAATGCCATAAGACCCAATCAAATGAAGAAATAAACCCAGCACAACCCTGGATATCCATTAGCTGAATTAACCTCAGCCCCTTTTGCCTGTGGGACAACGCTGCTTAGATGTGGAGTGGAGGTGACTTACTGCTGAATTAAAACTCAAGTGACACAAGGTACAAGTTGATATTGTTGAATGAAAAAACAATTCAGGAACAATGGCTAATTTTTTTCTAAAGTTAAATTTAGTGCACTCTGTCTTAAAAATACGTTTACAGTATTGGATACATACAAGGGTAAAAAAAAAATTGTGTGTATGTGTGTTGGAGCGATCGTTTTTTTCAAAGTTTGCTTAATAGGTTATTAAAAAAAATGCCACAGTGGCTGCGTGTATATTGTTTTCTTTTGGTGACGGGGTTTTAGTATATATTATATATATGAAAATTTCTTGATTACTGTAAAAGTGGACCAGTATTTGTAATAATCGAGAATGCCTGGGCATTTGACAAAACAAGAAAAAAAAAACCCTTTTCTTTTCCTTGAAAATGTTGCAGTAAAATTTAAATGGTGGGTCTATAATAATTTGTTCTTGTCACAGTAACTGTAAAGTCGGAGTTTTAGTAAATTTTTTTCTGCCTTGGGTGTTGAATTTTTATTTCAAAAAAATGTATAGAAACTTGTATTTGGGGATTAAAAGGGGATTGCTACACCATGTAGAAAAAGTATGTAGAAAAAAAAGTGCTTAATATTGTTATTGCTTTGCAGAAAAAAACCCCCCACATTTCTGATCTGTGCTTAATTCTCTCCTCCCACCTCCCTCTGGAATGGATATATTGGTTGGTTCATATGATGTAGGCACTTGCTGTATTTTTACTGGAGCTTGTAATTTTTTAACTGTAAGCTTGTCCTTTTAAAGGGATTTAATGTACCTTTTTGTTAGTGAATTTGGAAATAAAAAGAAAAAAAAAACAAAAACAAGCAGGCTGCCATAATATATTTTTTTAATTTGGCAGGATAAAATATTGCAAAAAAAAAAATTTGTATGTTAAGTCCTATTGTACAGGAGGAAAAAAAAAAAAAGGGTTGTTTGACAACCTTCGAGGAAAAGAAACAAAAGGAAGTAGCTAAATGCTTTGGTTCACAAATCATTTTAGTTGTATATATTTTTGTCAGAATTGGCCTCTACCAAGGACTGTTTGAAATAGGGCTTCAATCTGAATGCCCTGAACCTTGCATCAAGGCTCCCTGGTGTGGCCACAGCAGACCGGATGGGAAATTCTTTATTCGCGTTGAGTGGAGAAATCAGTTTTTTTGTCGAGATGTCGGTACCATTTCACAGAGCCCTCCCTCCTGTACCAGGCATCTGTAAAGATGTCAGACTTGGGGGAGCGAGCGCACGCCTTCTCTTCACCACCTCCACCGCCACCTCTCCCACCCTTCAGAGCAGAAAGAAATGCAAACCGAGCTTTTTCTAGTCCTTGAGAGAACGTCAAGCAAGCAAGCAACACAAGACAAAAAAATGTAATAAAGGGAGCTGGCGTGTCAGCCAGGCGCAGGTGACGTGGTCTGCGGCTGGGACCAGGGCAAATTGAATTTCAGGAAGGACTCCCCATCACAGCCAGGACCTTTTAATCTGTGGAGAGTGGTGGCCTGCTGTCTTTCTTACCTGCTCCGCTGCTTTCTCTCCGGAACCTACATTCCGTCAGTTTCCAAATGCCTAGGGCCTGGGACGAATTCGGTGCCTTTCCACAGTTCTTTCTCTTTCCTTCCCGTGTGTTTCCTCTCCATCTTCCCACCTCTGTCAGTCCTTGATGTGCTCATTTTTATCTGATTTATTTCTCCCTCTCTGTCCCCCCTCTTTTTTTTTTTTTTGTAAAGCCAAGTAGCTTTAAGATAATAAAGTGGTGGTTTTTTGGATGAGGGAATAATACGTTTTAAAAAAATACCTATATCAGGAAGCCATTTTTTATTTCAGGAACTCTAAGAAATCATTATATTTCAGGTTATGAAAGTATAAGCAAGCATCCTTTCGGGCAATTTCTTTACCAAATGCAGAAATATCTCTTCTGGGCGCTTTTCTGTTTAATACGCTTTTCCTCTTGCCACTTACCTTTGCAAAGTAAAAAGAACGGGGGGAGGAGGTGGAAGATCAAGCTGAGATGTTTGTTTCCTACCTGTTCGACCCGAAGACCCACGGGCTGCCCTTTTCTCCGGGTGCCCTGAGGAGGTCCTTGAGCAGCCTCCAAGGCAATCCTGTAGTTACAAATGCTAGCCAGCTCTCACCAGCTTCCGCAAAGTCACCACGATGCCAGAATCAAGCCATCCTAAAGCACAAAGATTGTGTCTCTGTCGACTGCAGAGAAATGAGCATTTTTGCTTCTCTTTTTTTGTGTTTAAAAAGCCAACACTGAAGCAGATGACCCAGTGAGAGAGGCCCCGGGCCCCAGGGGGACGCAGCCGACCCCAGGCTGGTTTTCCACACTGCCACAACTTGGTTCAAAGTTGCCCCCAATTGGAACCTGCCACTTGCCATTTGAGGGTCTTTCATGGGGGAGGAGGAGGAGGCTGACTTCCTCTAAGCAGCAACGTGAAAAGTAGGGAAGTCAGCCATTCGTTCCGGTCCTAAGTGACAGTCAAGGATTTTTGTGGAACACAGGCAAACCCATGAATTTTGGTGCTCCTTGTATCAGCTCTGCGAAGCAAAGTTACATTGAGTTAAGTTGTTTGCATTTGTACTGGCAAGGCGAAATATTTTTATTACCTTTTCTATTACTTATTGTATGAGCTTTTGTTGTTTACTTGGAGGTTCTGTCTTTTACTACAAGTTTGGAACTATTTATTATTGCTTGGTATTTGTGCTCTGTTTAAGAAACGGGCACTTTTTTTTTTTAATTATGGATAAAATGTTGAGATGACAGGAGGTCATTTCAATATGGCTTAGTAAAATATTTATTGTTCCTTTTATTCTCTGTACAAGATTTTGGGCCTCTTTTTTTTCCCTTAATGTCACAATGTTCAGTTCAGCATGTGTCTGCCATTTCATTTGTACGCTTGTTCAAAACCAAGTTTGTTCTGGTTTCAAGTTATAAAAATAAATTGGACATTTAACTTGATCTCCAAACCTTGTCCTTTTCTGTGTCTTTCAAGGGTAGGGGATGGACAGCTTATTTCCAAGGGTGAATTAAAGGTCTTTCTCCATTTTTCTCCTGACTCAAACCCGTTACTCTTGTCTCTGAGAGGACAGGAAATAATGGCATGAGAGACCAGCAGTGCTTTTTCTTTACCCCTGTGAAGCACTGTGATGTGGAACAGTGGTTCTCACTCCTGGTTACACACTGGAATCACGTGAGAGTTTTTCAAAATCCCCGTGTCCAGGCCCCACCCCAGACCATCTTCTATCAGACTCTTTCGAGGTGAGATCTAGGCATTGGTATTTTTGAAAATGACCCTGGTGACTCGCAAACAGCCAAGTTTGAGACCAAGTGGTTTAGAAGTAAAAGCCGTTGTCTGGGAATAACAAGACTCGGGTCTAGTTTAAATCAGCTAGCATTTCCTGAATTCCCAGGGAGAGCCACTGGGTGAGGCCTTGAGGGGTCAGGAATGAGTGGGACAGAGGTCCTTGGCCTGGTACCCTTGGTTCCCCATCGTGAAGGGAGGTTGTCTGAGTAGAGAGCATCTCCACCCATCCGTGAGTTTGAATGGAATCACACAGGACCACCACCTTCTTCCTGTCCCCCGTGTGAGAGGTTGATAGATTGGAGCATGCTTTCCTTGGGGATAATATCACAGATCTGGAGGAGGAGGCATGGTCTTTAGGAAGGAAATAGCCTTTCACTGGGCTTTTTCCAGTGCTGGGCTTGGAGCAGTCAGCAAGATGGAAGGGGAAGATGACAGCTTCCCACTGGGTTTCAGCCACTGCTTTCTACAAGTGAGAGGCAGAGCCCAGCCCTGAGTGAAAAGAGATCAAAGACCCATTGAGTTCTCAACTACTTTTTTTTTTTTTTTCTGGTCACGTCCCAAGGCATGTGGGATCCTAGTTGCCCGACCAGGGATCAAACCTGTGCCCTCTGCAGTGAAAGCATGAAGTCTTAAACACTGGGCTGTCAGGGACCACTCTTGACCACTCTTCTTATGTTTCCTGGTCTTTAAAACACAAAAAAATGTTCCACTCAAGTCACTTTTCTGCAAACTCACTGGGCACCATCCAAAAACCAGGTAGGCAGCCTGGGAATCTTTGCAAGGAGACTTTGCAAAAAATGAAAACACCGAGCTATGTTTATGAAGATGCTGTGTGGGTTCTGCCCAGAGAGGTGATAGCAGGAGTGAAGGTGATGTGTTCCTCTGTGTCCTGTCTCCAGAAAGTCACCATTCTCCCAACATATCTAAGCACTGGACAGATATGGGTTTAAAGATACAGGTGCTGGATTTAAAGCCCAGCACCAAAAATGGAGTGGGTGACCATTCAGGAGAAGCCCTGCCCTGCTTTCTAGGCTGTTTTTGTTTGTTTGGTTTTTTGTCCAGTCGCTCAGTTGTGTCGGACTCTTTGTGACCCCCTGGACCGCAGCACACCAGGCTTCCCTGTCCTTCACCATCTGCTGGAGCTTGCTCAAACTCACGTTGGTGAGTTGGTGATGCCATCTAACCATCTTGTCCTCTGTCATCCCCTTCTCCTGCCTTCAGTCTTTCCCAGCATCAGGGTCTTTTCCAATGAGTCGGCTCTTCGCCTCAGGTGGCCAAAGTATTGGAGCTTCAGCCTCAGCATCAGTCCCTCCAATCAACAAAATTTCTAGGGTATAGAGAGTAAAAACTCCCTGCGAAGAATTACGTTCTTTTCTGTAGGTCCTGGGCTGCAAGTCTATCCCTCACTGGCTTTAGGATGCCCATGTCTGAGCCATGTGATTTTTCCTGCCTAGAAAACTGAGCAAAAAGCAGAATTGAAATGCTGAGCTGCTTTCTGATTGGAGCACAAGGGAATGTGCTCATTTGGGGAAGAACCTCCATTTTAAGGTTGAGGAGCAAACACCTAAAGTGAGCGCTAACCGTGCTTGGGATGATATGTCATTCACACTCAGCTGGTCCCTTCCAGCCCAGCCCTTCTAAGAAAGCCAAGTTTAGAGATCACCAGCAGGACAAAGGAAAAGCTCCCCTCAGTCCTCGTTATCTCACCAGTGGCTCTGTGACCTCAGGCCAATCCTTTCCCTGTTCTGGGCCTCAGTTTCCCTATCTGTAAAATGGAGTGTTAAGATCATCTGGAAGGACCCATTTAGCCTTCAGATCAGCGTGCCGTGTGCGCAGAGAGGAACGAAATTTGATGGGAAATTTTAAGTCAGAAACGTTCCCTATGTAGCTGGTGAAAATCAGGGTGAGAATGGGTTCTCAAGAACAGAAAATCCCATGTTTTTGGTGGCTGTACCTCGGAGTCACCAGTCTCAAGGCACAGGGTCTCGCCTTCTCTTTGTCTAAGTTGTCCCGAGCATGGCTGGGCATCAGAGTAGGCTGCTAAACACCTCACTCTTGAGCTGTAAGTTCAGCAATTAAAACTGGAAAGCATCCTCTTCTACTTCGGAGGTAAAACGAAATGAATAGAGCTTTTATAAAAAAAAAATGTTAATGTGATGAAACAGATAATGAAACTTGTAACTTTCAAGCCAGCGAAGATGAAATTCTGACTTTCTTATGTGCTGGTAAAATCTTAGTCACTAATTGCCTGCTCTGCCTAACCTTCAAAACAATTTTATAGGATTCTGGTTAAAGACCATTCAGGATGTGCTAAAGAAGTCAAGGCAGAGCGAGCTTAGAAGTCTATTTAATTCCCAAAGCCAAGACTGAGCTGGAGGTCAGGCCTGGGCACACAGGGAGGTCAGGCCTGGTCTTTGCTCTTGAGAGCCTCCTTGTTTGATGAGAGAGGCTGCAGGATGGGGCAATGTGGGCAGTCAGAGGAGCCTGGAAGAGGCAGGCAGTAATCGGCTGTGGAGAGGGAGGATTCGGGAAATTGTGCTGCTCTTTGAAAGATGTGTGAGGATTCACCAGGAAGATGAGGACAGGTGAGGAGAAACGGCCTGTTTTGCAGAGGGTATGGTGCAGGAAAATGCACAGTTGTTGGAAAAGTACAGTAAAGCCCATGGAGAAGCAAAATCATATAGTTAGTTGGACCCTGAAAAGCATCTAGCACAAATCCATCTAATAGAGGAATCTTCTCCCAGACCCTAAAGTATAGTACATCCATCTGTTCATTTATCCAGCCATCCATCTGTCTGTCTACCTGTCTGTCTATCCACCCATCTGTCTATCCATTCATCCATCTACCTGTCCATCCTTCCATCCATCCATCTATCCTCTTATCCTTTTATCCATCCATCTACCTATCCATCCTTTCTATCCATCATCCATCCATTTATTTATCCATCCAGCCAACCATCTACAAGTTGTTCATTAATGAACGTTTATCAAAGATCTATGCTGTGTCAGAGATCCTGCTGAGAAGTTACAGATCAGGAAGACTCACCCCTGCCTTCCTGGGGTTTACCTTTTAGTGGGCAGAATGGGACATCCATCCATCTATTCAGTTATTTATTTCCTTAATGATCCGAGACTTCCTCCTGAGTGCCCCACACTCCTAGGCCTTGAAGATGCAGTCCAGGGCAATTAGCTGGGGAGGCAGTGAGTGAACTGACAGTCAGAGCTCTGTCTTTTGGATGGGAGCACAGGGTCCAACAGGAGGCTGGAGGACACGCGTCCTTCATTACAGATTAGGAAACCCAGTCGTTGTTCCGTTGTGTCCTGCCACCATCCAAACTGTCTCCCTGCACTGTGGTTTCCTTCTCACAGGCTATGATCAAAGTACCTGTGTTCCTGTGACCTTTTATAATCAAAGATGTAAAAAATAAGAAACGTCTAGTGTGGGACATATCCCAGGATGTGAACCCCGAGGTCCTGTCTAGAGGTGGGTGGTCACTCTCTCTGTCCAAGCCCCATGATGCTATAACGATCCCAACATGTTGCTCATGGGACAGGCCATGCAAAATATCTTCAGCTCAAGATGCATTGCAGGCTGAAATTTCCAAAGGGTAGGCAGGGTAGGCAGGTCGTGCAGGAAAGCCAGGAGCTACTGAGGATCAGAGATGGTGTCTCTCTCCCCCTTCTTTCTTCCTAGCTCTTCTTCCTTCCTTCCACTGACAAGATTAAAAGCATCTACTCCACGCCCCATGGTACAATGAGGATCTGGTAAGTGAAAGGGAGAAATTCAGAGGTAGACCACAGGTGACACTCCCAGACCTCCAACCTCATCTTTGACTCGCAGCCTGACTCAGTCTTTGGGCCTGCGTTTGGTGGTGTAATTGAGGGTTCCGTTTTGTTGCCTCTATCATGTTTCAACCACGTTCCCCTATCTTCTTTTGAAAGCTCTGGGGTAGTGTGTATTAAGAGCTAAATGATACTGTGGTTATTTGATCTGGTTGTGTTGTTCTCACAACTGTACTAAGTATGTGCTGTGCTGTGCTTAGTCACTCAGTTGTGTCTGAGTCTTTGCGACCCTGTGGACTGTAGCCCGCCAGGCTCCTCTGTCCATGGGATTCTCCAGGCAAGAACACTGGAGTGGGTTGCCATGCCCTCCTCCAGGGGATCTTCCCAACCCAGGGATCGAAACCAGGTCTCCCACGTGACAGGCAGATTCTTTACCATCTGAGCCACCAAACAATTCCTAGAGAGAAGAAGAGTTACATGCCTACAGATGGCCACTTTGACATTTCATTCAATTCCTTTTTAACAGTTTCACAAACTTCTGAGGAGGCTAAGAGGAAGTATAATAAAATATAAATAAGAAGCAGAGTTATAAATAAATAAGAGATGAAACGATGATCTAGGCATATACACCCATGTAAAAATACAGCCTGGAGAAGCAGGCTATATGTTGCTACATTTAAATCGTAGATCTGAGTCCACATTTCTTGGTAGCTAAAGGGAAAAGAAGAAACATAGACACATAGCTTATTATTCATGAGGAGAAAGCATTCCAGTGAATGACACATATAGACAGCAAGATGTTAGAAGTAGCCTCTGTATTCAACAAAGAAGGAGTGAATGAATGAAAAAGAGTTTGTTCAAATGAAATATTTATCTCCATTGGAAATGAGGGGATTGAAGTCTTTGGTAATAGTTGAGATGATGTTAACTTTTAGAAGAAGAGAAAATATTCATATGCTGTGATTCCAAATGATCTAACTAAGTGCAGGTGTGGATCTGACTCCACGGTGATTATGGTTTCTGATCGTGAGTTCATCTTTGTGAGTTTCCCTCTGGGTGAATCTGATGACTTCTGCTATAAAAACTTCCTTTAGAACATATTCATGGCTGTTCTCTGGGGCCCCCGCATCTTCAGTTGATCTGGAAAGGGAGTGTAAACCTGATCCCACATACACTTGGCCCCGGTGACTTCTTCCACCCAAGGTCCAGAGAGATCACACACTTCTTCCTCATGTTCCAGAGGGTGTAGCATTTCTTGTCCGGCAGAGCAGTTCTTCAGAATCCAGGCTTTATGAAGAAGGATCCATTCTAGGTGCCCAGGGTCACAAGGACGGATGCCAGAGCTCTGGTCCCTTAGTTCAGGCTCTGTTCCTGGACTGGCAACCCACACACCATGGAGTCTGCTCTCTGCTTTGGCTGTGATTCCTTTTGCTTTCCAGGATCCCCCCTTTTATTGTAGTTGTTTAGTCGCTCAGTCATGTCCGACTGTTTCGAGACCCTATGGACGGTAGGCTGCCAGACTCCTCTGTCCATGGGATTCTCCAGGAAAGAATACTGGAGTCGGTTGCCATACCCTCCTCCGGGGATCTTCCTGACCCAGGGATCCAACTCGAATCTCCTTTGTGGAAGACGGATTATTTACCACTGAGCCACAGGGAAGGCAAATTACATCCAACTTAATTTTTTAAAAAAATTACAGTTGATTTTATTGTGTTAGTTTCTGGTGTATAGCATAGTGATTTAGCTATATATATATAATATTGTGTATATATATATACACAATATATATAACAATATTGTAAATAAATAAATATATAGATATATATAAAATTGGGGTTTCCCTGGTGGCTCAGATGGTAAAGAATCCACCTGTGATGGGGGAGACCTGGGTTCAATTCCTGGGTTGGGAAGATCCCCTGGAGAAGGAAATGGCAACTCACTCCAGTATTCTTGCCTGGAGAATCCCATGGACAGAGGAGCCTGGTGGGCTACAGTCCCTGGGGTCGCAAAGAGTCAGACACAACAGAGCAACTAAGTACAGCACAGATATATTCATTTCATATTCTTTTCTATTACTGTTTATTATGAAAGGATTCCCTTGTTTTTGAGTTTAGACACACACACGCAGAGATGCGTGCGTATGCTATATATAACTATGTACCATGTAACTATATACAGTATAACTCTACAACTATAGTTGTATATCAAACTATATATAGGTCTATACAATCATATATATGAAACTATAAGCATATATAGAGTTATATATACAGGTATATAACTACTCTATTGTTATATACACATATGTTTTATGTCTGTAGTTATGTATATGTAAGTCTGTGTGTATAACAATATAATAGGAAAATGAGTGTTTGTGACATTTTATTCTTCTGGAACCCTTATCCCTGATTTCTAGCACTTAGCATTGGGAAATAAATATCTCTTTTGATAAGTCCATGTAGTTTATCTTGTGATTGAATCATGTGACTTGTTGCATTTCCCTTCTTGCACAGGAAGCTCCATGTAAATTTAATGTTCAATCATAGAATCTGTATTAGTTTGAGATTAAAAAAATACTCCTCCTTTGATCCATGTGGTGATGTAAAAATATATCCTTCCTGCAATGTTCTATTTTGACAGCGTCATTGGACATGTAGTGGCTTCCCAGGTGACTCAGTGATAAAGAATCAGAATGCCAATGCAGGGGACCCAGGTTCCGTCTCTGGGTCAGAAAGATCCCCTGGAGGAGGAAATGGCAACCCACTCCAGTATTCTTGCCTGGAGAATCCCATGGACAGAGGAGCCTGGTGGGCTATAGTCCATGTGGTTGCAAAGAGTCAGACACGACTGAGTGCCTAAGCATGCACGGTGGACATGTGATCTTATTGTAATCTCCTCAATTCTTTTTAGAGGATGGTGAGATAGAGAATTGTAGATAAATAGATAACTCCCTCCACCCTTGGGGCTGTTGCAAGACATTCTACTGAAACTACTTTGCTTTCCGCAGACCCCTGAACCTCTCTGTCAATGGTTGGTCCTGACGACCATGTGATAGCCCTGGTGTTGTCAATCTGAACTGTTTTCAAGGTCTCCAGTACTGTTCTTTGTCGTCTTGTGAACTTGGAAACTTGTGTGCAGAGGAAAGAATGTGGAATTTAGAACTGGATGCACTTGAGACTGAGCAGGAGTCTCGGCTCTGGGGTCTGTGGTCTCTTGGCCTCAGTTTCATATCTGTACTATGGGGACAAGGTCTCCTCACTGCAGAACTGTGAGGGTCGCACAGCATAAGTTGGCCAAGGCCCCCTGTACCTGAAGGTGCCCAGTGAAATTCCACTTGCGGTCCCTTTCTTTTTCGGGTCGTGGTCACAGCTTCCCAGCAAGCCCTCAGCCATGCCCCCTGTCACCCCAGCCTCTTTGCCTCCTGCCGCCCAGCTCCCCACACCCCTCAGTCTGCAGAGAATCCGAGGTCTCCCACCCTGGACTCCTGGGCCCTGGGAGGGTTCGCCCCCTCCTGCCCCATCCCCACCACGTGTGTATCTGGGGGCGCCTCGCTGGGTGTAGTCACGGAGACACCCACATGGCCCAGTCCCGAGCGCCTGGCAGCTGGGCAGGGGGTGGCTGGCATGTAGGGAAGGGGCTGCTCTGTGGGCGGGGTACTGAGCCGCCTGGCCTGCCCTTGCTCGTGGGAGGGGCCGGGGCCTGGCAGATGGGAGCCATCATGTTGCACGGTCTCCCTGTGTCTTCCTGTCTCTCTCCTGCTCCCCCGCCTCCCTCGCCCTCCGCTTTCTTGCTCTGTCTGTCGTCGCTGAGTTGCCTCCGTCTCTCCGTATGTTCTTGCGTCTCTGCTCCTTTCCTCCCTCCCCTGCGCTGTGCATCCAGAGTGCACACACTTCAGGGAGCGTCCCTCTGGGCAAAGACGCTGTGCAACACCCATCTGGGTCATCCTGGGGGCTCTAGGGACCGGTGACCCTGTCCAGAATCCTGCTGCTCCCTGGAAAAAGCCCCGCAGGCTCCCTGAGGACATAGAGCCCCCTAACCTAACCCAGATGCCAGTTCTCACACTCTTTCTTGTAGGAGTGTGACCCATGGCGCTCAGTCACTCAGTTGTGTCCAACTGTTTGTGACCCCAGGGACTGCAGCCCACCAGGCTCCTCGGTCCATGGGATTCTCTAGGCAAGAATACTGGGGTGGGTAGCCATTTCCTCCTCCAGGGCTCTTCCTGACCCAGGGATTGAACCTGTGGCTCTTGTGTCTCCTGCATAGTCAGGCGGGTTCTTTACCACTGTGCCACCTGGGAAGCCCCCCCACAAAACCCATGGCGCTTGCATTTAAAATACAGACTCCCAGCTCATGCTGCTTGGAGATTCTCAGTCAGCAGGTCTGGGGCCTGGAATATGCATTTTAAATATACATCTTGAGAGATTCTGAGGCAGGATATTTGGGGAAGTTCACAGGTGAGAAGCCCCGTGTGGGTCAAATGAGTGCCCATCTCCAGAGCTGACCTCTCCCCAGACCCTGCCCCCATCAGCTCGTGCCTCCTGGCTCATCACCTATGTTTTCTCCCAGGTTTTGCCCCAGCCAGTCCTGTCTCTTCTCAGCCTGTTTCCTTCTGTGCAAACTGGGTGGATGTGTGTCCCCTCCCCCACAGCATGGTTGAAGGATTGATGAACTGATGCTTGAGGAAAGGCTCTGAAGAATTTACATTCCTAGACGTATGGTAGGAAGTGATGGATATGATAAATGTGTATGCTCAGCTGAGCCTGACTCTACGACCCCATGGACTATAGCCCACCAGGCTCCTCTGTCCATGGGATTCTCCAGGCAAGAATATTGGAGTGAGCTGCCATGCCCTCCTCTAGGAGATCCTCCTAACCCAGGGATTGAACCTGCATCTCCTAGGACTCCTGCATTGGCAGGCAGATTCTTTAGCATTGAGCCACCGGGGAAGCCCAGATATATTAGATAAACAATCAAATAAATGATGACCACCCCAAGTCCTGGAGATCAACCCTCAGTATTCACTGGAAGGACAGATGCTGACGCTCCAATACTTTGGCCACCTGATGTGAAGAGCTGACTCACTGGAAAAGACCCTGATGCTGGGAATGATTGAAGGCAGGAGGAGAAGGGGATGACAGAGGATGAGATGGTTGGATGGCATCACTGACTCAATGGACATGAGTTTGAGCAAGCTCCGGGAGATAGTGAAGGACAGGGAAGCCTGGCGTGCTGCAGTCCGTGGGGTCGCAAAAGGTCAGACGTCACTTAGCAACTGAATGATAACCCCGAGTTCACCTCACTGGCCTCTGTGCATCCCTCAGAGGAAGCCTCCTGCCCTGGGAACACCGTAGGCTCTTCTCAGACATGCGGTCTTTCCCCACAATGTCCCTGCCTCCTCTTGTCCCCTTCTCCCTCCCATGTCCTGTGGGACACATGGCTCAAGGTCCCCTCCTGCCCCACCTCCTGGACCTCCTGCTTGGCAGACCACCTGATGCTTTCTCACCTATGGACACTTAAGCCCTGGCATGGTCCCCTGTGGCGTTTAGCATCCTGAGTCCTGAAGGCCTATGGGTTTGGGAAGGAGGAGGTGTCCCACTGTGCTCGGTGGAGGGACACCCACCTGTCGGAGGGGGAGTGCAAAATCCCAGCAATCAGCTGCCTGCTCCTCCGAGCCAGCAGCCAGGGAGGAGGTCAAAGCCAGGGGCGAGACCACCAGGTCCCTGGAACTTCCTTATGCCATGAGCCTTCTCTGAGCCCCCTTAGATGATAGAACCCTTTGGGGATCATCTCCACTGTAGCCACTGCCTTCCTTCTGGGCCTCGACTAGAGCATCCCTCATGGGTCCCTTGGTGTTAGCTCTGAGGCTGGATGACTTGGGTGGGGATCCCAGTCAGCTTCTTTCTCTACCAGTGACCACCTGGGGCCTCAGTTTCCTCACCTGTAACACATGGGTAATAATGCTACTGATGTCCTGCAGTTGTTGCTGTGAGCTGTGAAAGTCACTCAGTCGTGTCTGACTCTTTGCGACTCCATAGACTATACAGTCCATGGAATTCTCCAGACCAGAATACTGGAGTGGGTAGCCTTTCCCTTCTCCAGGGGATCTTCCCAACCGAGGGATTGAACCCAGGTCTCCCACATTGCAGGTGGATTCTTTACCAGCTGAGCCACCAGGGAAGCCCAAGAATGCTGGAGTGGGTAGCCTATCCCTTCACCAATGGATCTTCCTGATCCAGGAATTGAACCGGGGTCTCCTACATTGAAGGCGGATTCTTTACCAGCTGAGCCACCAGGGTAAATAAGATATGGCATGCAGTGTGCTCACACGGTGTACTGAGTCAACACTCAATAAGCACCAGTGCATCAGTCAGGACCGTTCACTGCTGACACAATCTCAAAATCCCAGTGATTCATTCTATGATGATTAAGGTTGATTTCTTGTTAATGTCACAGTCCCATAAAGTGGCTGCTGGGCAGCTTCCTATGGAAAGATTCAGGGATTCCAGTCTGTTCTTTCTCGTTTTGCTGACATGTTCTTGAACAGGGGTAGTCACCAGCAGCTGTTTAAATCCAAATTAATTTTTAAAATCAATAAAATTAAAGACTCAGTTCCTCAGTTGCACTGGCCACCTTTCAAGGGCTCAGTAGCCACATGTGACCAGTGGCCTCAAATCGGGCAGCCTAGACAGGACATATCCACCTCTGCCGATTAGAGTCTCCTCGGGGGTCTCTGCTGGATCCTTGGCGTTGAGCCATCAGCATTGGGAGATATGGAGAGTCACACGCAGGTGCCCCGCTGGGTCAGGGCTGGGGGTGGAGAGAATCACTTCTGTCCCCGTCCCCTAGACCAGGCCAAATGACATGGCCTCAGCCTAACCTCAGAGGGCACCGCGGAGGCTTCACCCTGGCGTTCTCCGTCACAGCTGGGTTCCATGTACCTGCCACATTCCACCCCCTTCCCTTTCATTTCTCAGCCTCACCTCACGTGGTCCCCAGGAGGGAGGGCACAGATTTCCCGGGGCTCTCTCAGAAGAGGAAGGAACCCTCTTTCCTAGAATTCCCCAGCTGCCTTTCCGTCCCCTCTCATTGGCCTGAGAGAGAAGGCAGAGCTATCGGTCCGTGTGGCTGTTCTTGAATCAGTTCCTGGGCCGGAAGAAAGTCAGGTGCTGGTTAATCCTGATTTTCTCAATCAACCAGGATGGCAAGGTGCGGGGCGGGCTAGGATGGGAATGGAGAGGGCCTGTTTCTACCCCACCCCAGATTATAGCTGCCACCCAATGAGGGAAGGGGAGAAGACGCTGGGGAGAGACCCCATAGCCCTCTGGTGGGCCCTGCTCCATGCCGGGTCCTCTGCTGGGCACTGGGTTGTAGGGGGGAGTCCTTCTGACCTCAGCATGGTCTCTGCCACTAGCGACTTTGGATATTTGCAGGGAATGATGTTGGAGAACCCGGCCCAGATGAGGGTCAGCATGGGGACCCTTGGGAAGGGTAGAATGGCACAGAATCTCTAAGCACGTCCCCTGGGGCCTAAGGAATCTTGAGGCTTAATGTTTAGATGCTCTGACTTTTGTGCTTTTTTAGACAATTGGCCATCTCAGATTTTCCCCAGGGGCGATCATGTGTTAGCCTGACCGTGGCTCCT
This sequence comes from Cervus canadensis, assembly GCF_019320065.1. Taxonomy (NCBI): domain Eukaryota; kingdom Metazoa; phylum Chordata; class Mammalia; order Artiodactyla; family Cervidae; genus Cervus; species Cervus canadensis. The sequence continues at coordinate 2,213,998 of NC_057402.1, read as the reverse complement.
TCCTCTTTGCTTTTGGATTCCTTCCTCCTCCGCTTCGCCCAGACTAGCAGCCTCATCCGCTTCCCTCCCTCAGCTAGGTATTAGCATCCCAGGTAGTTTTTCATATTTTTCTCCCTAATGAATGCAGAGTGCTTTATTTATTTATTTATTTTGTCAGAAGGCGCCCAAGCATTTAGCAGTTACCAATGATCAACAGTACATTTTGCAAACAAGTCATAAATTTTAACAGCAATTTGTCTACGAATTGTGACCTTTTGATGATGTATTTGATTTTTCCCGAGAAGTTGAACTTCTTTGTCATCCAAGTTTGATTCATATTTTAATTTTTTTAAAAGCAAATGGTCTGTATAACACATTGCCACATTGAGCTGATTGCAAATGCTATTTGGGTTGCAGTCAATATTTTTAATTTATGCCATGCAAGATACACAGGGAGCCCCCGGCCCACTTTACCAACAGCTGCAAATCCACACATCTCTGCCTCTGACATTTTATACTCCGTAGTTTTCTTAATGTTATATGGATTTTTTTTTTTTTAAAGGGAGGGTAATTTATGCCAGTGCCTTTTAATGAGGCACCTTTAACCAAAGATAAAACACGTCCTTCTTCCTCCAGATTCCACCCTTTCGGCCTGGGTTGTTGCAGATCATTTTCCTATGGAAAAGGTTGTCGTCTCCCTGAATCCCCCAACTGGTGCATTCCTGTGTGTTAATTACCTCAGGACGAGAGTGGCTCAGAAGCAATCATCTTTGTTTGTTAACACACCCTCCCTGTGCCACTACTTCCATAAATAAAACATAACTGAGATTACAATGTCATGCTTGCTGGGACTCCAGACCCTGGTAACCACTCTAGCACAGCACACCAGGCATTCCCCCGGCAGCTGGCGGCCACTGCCATGCGGTGGGGCCAGGACAGCTTCTCATTTCTCCGTCATCTCATGCCCACCATACTTCCCTGGTGGGTTAGTTGGTAAAGAAGCTGCCTGCCTGCCAATGCAGGAGGCCCAAGTTCGATCCCTGGGTTGGGAAGATCCCCTGGAGAAGGAAATGGCTATCAAGAATACTCCATTATTCTTGCCTGGAGTATTCCATGGTCAGAGAAGCCTGGTGGGCTGCAGTCCATGGGGTTGCAAAGAGATATGACTGAGGGATTGGCACTTCCACTTTCATGCCCACCAGGTGCCGGCCAAGTCTGTGATTCCGGGATGGCCGGCAGGGAGCTGACTTTGTTGCTCCTCTAACTTAAAAGAGTTAGACTTGTTAAATACCCAATGGTATTTTTAGTAGCTTGCAAGGGGCCCGAGTGGATAAACAGAATGCAAAGCTGAAGTCAGGAATTTCCCATGGAAGTTTAGTGGGAATATCTGATGCCACCCACAGACAGTCATGCATTGATTTATTCATTCCAGTTCTTTGTTCCACACACACACATAAGAAAAAAGATAAAGAGATGGCTGATAAGAAAGACATTTAGTAAACTAGAATAACATGAGTAATGCAATTAGGGCAAATGTTGCTTTAAATAGAGGAAGTGAGAATAAAAACACTCAAGACAGAGGGTTCTAAAGTTTGGCAAGTTTGTCTCTGAGATTCCTGGCTCCCAAAGAGAAAAGGGACATATTGCTTGGTGTCACTGGTGTGAGAAGAGCTATTGTAGTGTTTCAAGGGAAGCAGAGTATTTCCTGTACTTTAATCTGAAAACAGTCTCTCTGATGAATCCTTGTATGGAGTTGTGTTTCTCAACGTGTGGTCCACTGTCCACTGGTGGGAAGTAAGGGGCTCCTGGAAAGTCTCAAACTAATTTGAAATGCACATTCTAGTCTAGTTCTTAGTCATGAATGATGCACAAGCCCATTCTTTTGCTGTTGGCTTATTTTTATTTTATTATGCATGGCTGATGTTTACTTATCAGTAATGCATTGAGTTCTTAAAAGTTACCAAATGTAGTCCTCATAAAGTAAATTTAGTATGTTACTGGAGTTGACTATGAGCTTAGCATTCCATCAAGGAGCCTGACTTCCCACCAATATTCCAAATTCCTGTAGATCAAACCTAGGTAAAGAGTTGAAATTTCCTTAATTTGAGCTTCCCAGATGGCTCAGTGGTCAAGAATCTGCCTTCCAATGCAGGAGACAAGGGTTTGATCTCTGGTCTGGGAAGATCCCCTGGGGAAGGGAATGGCAACCCACTCCAGTATTCTTGCTTGGAGAATCCCATGGACAGAGGGGCCTGGTGGGCTACAGTCCATGGGATTGCAAAGAGTCGGACATGACTGAGTGACTAAGCATGCTGCATGCATTTTTTCATTAGTGAATTATCAGTGTGGTCTTTAATTCATGCTCTTTTCAGTGGTTTCTAGTTTCACATTGGTAAATATATTGGTAGAATAGCTTTTAGGTTTTCATTTTGTTAATCTTTTTTTTTTCTTGGTGATTGCTTTGAAAAATGGCAATGGGAAAGGTAATGAACTTCAATATCATTTATTCCACCCAAGTGGACCTCAGACAAGAGTTGACTATCATCTATAAAAGCGTCCCTGATAACCCTCAACACTGCGGTGGTGGTGATGGTTTAGTCGCTAAGTCATGTCCAACGCTCGCGATTCCAAGGACTGTAGCCCGCTAGGCTCCTCTGTCCATGGGATTTTCCAGGCAAGAATACTGGAGTGGTTTGCAATTTCCTTCTCCAGGGGATCTTCCCAACGCAGGGACTGAATCTGGGTCTCCTGCACTGCAGGCAGATTCTTTACCGACTGAGCCACCGGAGAAGTTCCCAACACTGTACCCATAGCAATGTAATTTATGAAGAGCGTGTAATAATTCTAAACGCATATGTATTTAACAATAGAATTTTATGTGCAGAAAACCTGAAGCAATTGAAAAGATAGATAAATCTATAATTACAATGGAAATTTGATACTTCTCTCTTGATACTGGATAGAACAAATAGAAAATGAAAAAGGATGTAGAAGACTTTACTACTAACAAATAATATCACCTCACCTAACTGACATTTGTAGAACATGTCAACAGCAAAAGCAAAGTACATGTTCTTTTTTAGAACACAAGGAATATTCATCAAGATAGATGATATCCTGGGCTATAATAACAAGTCTCAATAAACTTTAGTGATTATAAAACATAATAATGTTTTATAAATACAATAGGATTAAATTTAAGTTAATAACAAAAGAGATTTGGATTATTTGCTAAGTACGTAGAAAGTAAATCTCACACTTCAGGAATCATACATCAAAGAAGAAATCACAAGGAAATTTTAAAAATATTTTGCTATGAATAAAATTGTAAGCAAAACATAAAATTTAGTGAGACACAGCTAAAGCAGTGCTTAAAGAGAAATTTACAGTGTTAAATATTTATTTGAGGAAAAATCTCTGAGATCAGCGACTTAGTCTTCCACTTTAAGAAATTAGAAAAAACATAGCCAACTAAACAAAAAAGAATCAGTGAAAAGAAAATAAAGATAAGAGCAGGAAGCACTGAAATAGAAAACAGAAAAGCAATAGAGAAAAAGCAATAAGACCAAAATCTAGTTCTTCGTGTGATCAATAAAACTGGTAAGTCTATAGCTAGACTCATTAGGAAAAGGAGAGAAGACAGAAATTATCAGTATCAAGAATGAGAGAAGGCATAGCTACATGTCCTGCAGATATTAAAATAATAATAAGAGAATGCACCTTAACACCTTAATGCCGATATATTCCACAACTTACATGAAATGGACAAGTTCCTTAAAATACACAAGCTACAAAAGCTCACTCAAGGAGAAATAGACAAGCTAAATAACTCTACATCTAGTAAATAAATTGAATTTGTAGTTAAAAACTTTCCCACAAAAATAAACAAACAAAAAGTCCTCCAGTCTCAGCTGGCTTCACTGGTGAATTCTGTCATTTAAAAAAGAAATAATATTAATTGCATGCAACTCTTGCTGTAAATAAGAGAGGGTGTAATATGACTTATTTCATGAGACTGGCTTTACCCTGATACCGAAACTACTTGAAGGTATTACAAGAAAGACTACAGACTAATATCCTTCTTGGATATACAAATCTTTAACAAAATTTTAACCAACTGACTCCAGTAATATATAAAATGACAAGGCATCATGACCAAGTGGGTTTTATACCTGGAATTAAAACATCAGTGAATGGACTGATGATCAAACCGCAGCTCCAATACTTTGGTCACCTGATGTGAAGAGTTGACTCATTGGAGAAGACTCTGATGCTGGGAAAGATTGAAGGCAGAAGGAGAAGAGGGCGTCAGAAGATGAGGTGGTTAGAGAGCATCACCAACTCAATGGACACGAATTTGAGCAAATGTTGGCCGATAGTGAAGGATAGGGGAGCCTAATGTGCTGCAGTCCATGGGGTCACAAAGAGTTGGACACGACCGAGCTACTGAACAACAACAGAAATCTTTAGCAAACTAGCAATAGAAAGAAACTTTCTAAGTTAGCTTATAGCATCCCACTTGATGGTGAAAAACTGGATGCTTTTCCTTAAGATTAAGAACAAGGTGAAGATGTCTGCTTTACCATTTCTGCTCATCATTACACGTGTGGTTCTAGACAATGACACAAGGTATGAAGAAGAAATAACACCATATGAACCAGAAAGGAAGAAACACAACTGTTTCTTCCCAGATGACATTATCTTCCACATAGAATATCCCAAAGAATACAAAAAAAGCTAATAGAACTGGTAAGTGAGATTGATAAGGCTGCAGAATATCAGGTTAATATGCAAAAGTCAGTGGTACTCCTATAAATACCATTAAATAATTGCCATTTAAATTTTAAAAAGCAATACAAGCATACTTTATTTCATCGTGCTTCACTTTATCAAACTTCACAGACATTGCACCTTTCGCAAATGGAAGGTTTATGGCAGCTCCACACCCAGCAAGTCTATAGGCACCATTTTCCCAACAACATTTACCCACTTGCAGTCTCTGCATCACATTCTGGTACTTCTCACAATATTTCAAACTTTTAAATTCTTATTGAATTTGTTATGGTGATCTGTGATCAGTCATGTTTGATGTTAGTATGATTTGCTGAGCGGTCAAATGATGGTTAGCGTTTTTCAGCAGTAAAGCTATTTTTCAATTAAAGTATGTGCTTTTTAAAGACATAATGCTATTGCATACTTACTAGACTACAGTATCCCCTTCATGAATCACAGCCTTGTTGTGGTGAAGGGTCTTGTGTAAGTCAATGAAGCTGAGCCACACCATGCAGAAACACTTGCTCCTTGGAAGACAGGCTAAGACAAACCCAGACAGTGTATTAAAAAGCAGAGACATCACTTTGCTGACCAAGAACTGGACAGTCAAAGCTAGGGATTTTGCAGTAGTCATGTACAGATGTGAGAGTTGGACCATAAAGAAGGCCGAGTGCTGAAGAATTGATGCTTTTGAATTGTGGTGCTGGAGAAGACTGTTGAGAGTCCCTTGGACTGCAAGGAGATCAAACCAGTGAATCCTAAAGGAAAAGGAAATCAACCCTGAATGTTCATTGGAAGGACTGATGCTGAAGCTGAAGCTCTCATACTTAGGCCACCTGATGCTAAGTGACTCATTGGAAAAGACCCTGATGCTGGGAAAGGTTGAGGGCAGGAGGAGGAGGGGACGGCAGAGGATGAGATGGTTGGATGGGATCACCAACTCAATGGACATGAGTTTGAGCAAAGTCTGGGAGATAGAGGAGGACGGAGAAGCCTGGTGTGCTGCAGTCCATGGGGTTGCAAAGAGTCGAACACAGCTTAGCGACTAAACAACAACAAGACGGCAGTGTAGTGTAAGCACCACGTTTGTATGCACTGGGAAACCAAACAGCTCACGTGACTTCACTTTATTCTGATGTTTGCTTTGCAGTGGTGGTATGGAAGCTGAACTAGCAATATCTCCGAGGTCTGCTGATATATGATTATATCAAACCAAGATATTTCAAGGAATAAATTTAACAAAAAAATGCGTGTGCATACACTAAACACTACACAACACTGCTGAGAGAAATTAAAGAAGATTGAAATAAATGAAGAAATATACTATGGTCATAGGTTGCAAAACTCACTATTCGGTCTCCCTATATTTATCTCTGTTTTCAAAACAATCCTAACTGAAATTCCAGCAGGCTTTCTAAAGTAGAAATTGACAATCTAAGATTCATATAGAGGGACTTCCTTGGTGGTCCAGTGGCTAAGACTCGGCGCTCCCCGTGCAAGAGGCCCAGGTTCGACCCTTGGTCAGGGAACTAGATCCGACATGCTGAAACCAAGAGTTCCCATGCCACAGTTAAAAGATCCTGCATGCTGCAGTGAAGATCAAAGATCTCGTGTGCAGCAACTAAGGCCTGGCACAGCCAAATAAATGCATAAGTAAATATTTAAAAAATTACTAGGATGGGACGTCCCTGGTGGTCCAGGGGCTAAGAATGCTCTTTCCAATGAGATGGATGTGGGTCTGATTCCAAGATCCCACATTCCGTGGGGCAACCAAGTCCACATGCCGCAGCGACAGAGCTCTTGCGCTCTAGAGACTGTGCTCCTCAACAAGAGAAGACCTTGCATTGGAACTAGAGAGAAACTGCTGGGAGTCGCAACTAGGGAGAGTCAACGTGCTGCAACCAAGACCCCATGCAACCAAAAGCAAAAAAAATTATTAGGGGATCGAGACCACTAGGGGCCCTCCTGAAGGCTGGCTACTCCACCGCCTACCAAGAGAGCTGAGAATTAAGCGTATTAGGTTTAAAACATTTCCCTGGCATGTTGTAAATGTTAAAAAAAAATTGTTGGCCAATATAACTCTTAGAAACAAAATAAACAATAAATAAATAAAATTTATGTAGGAATATTAAGGACTCAGCTTAAATATTTTTGTAGGAAATTGGAGCACTCTAATCACCGGATTTCAAAATTTACTCTAAAATTATGATAATCAAGAGTGTTGTTATTGCCTTAAAAGTGGATTTACAGATCAGTGGGATAGAATACGGAGTTCCGAAATAGAACCACACATACATATTCACTTGGTTTTTGACATTGGTCCCAAGGTAATATCCATATGCCAAAAATGAACCTAATTTCTTACGTCCCACCTCAAAATTAACACCATGGATCACAGGCTTCAATGTAAGAGCTAAAATTATAAAACTTAAAAAAAAAATAGGAGAAACATCTTTATGACCTTGTATTAGTTAGGGAAATTTCTAGATCATAAAATTAATTCATAAATATTGCTATGAAATTACTTCGGAGTAGGCTGAAAATAAACAATTGTAGCCCTGGTACCCATGTCAATGTGTGGGGTAGACTTGGGTGGACTGATTCAATGTCTGATAACAGGGTGATGTTGGGATTACACCCCACCTTTCCAGGCAGGCAGTTATGAGAGAGAAATGAATGAAATGCTCCTTATGGGCTTACTGTTCCCTATGCACTGATTCCTAGGCACCAGTTTCTATTTTTTAGAATAATTATCATTATTTTTTGTAAAATGATGCATGCTTATTATTTTGAAAGTGTAAGCAATGCATAACAGTACAAAGGTGAAAGGAAAGCAATCTGAAACCTCACAAATCCTGCCTCTCACCCCACCCTCAAACGAGCATCATTAACATTAAGTTGCCATCATTCAAGATTCTCTTTATACATAAACCAGGAAGAAGTGTGAGTGGTCCTTAGCCATGTCACTTCACAGTGAAAGAGAGAGGCTTAGAAAGATGTTTCTAAGGTTAGAAGAAAAAAGGCATGCTATCTCAGATGGGTCACTTCACCTTCAATGCCTCTGTCTCCTCCTCGCTGAAAAAGACAGATGACACGTATCACAGACTTGTTATAAGGATCAAATGAGATGACACAGGCAAGGCACCTGGCCTGATGGGGGTGCTCTGAAAACTCCCTACTCACATCCTTTTCTTCCCCACGGTTAAGCAGATGAATCAAGACTGTGGGTGATGTAGGTCTGAGTCCTGGTGGGGAACAGTTGACACCCTCAGAAGGGGGGCTGGAGAAAGTTTAAGGAGAGGACATTTACAGAGTTGTGGGCAAAGCTAAGTGAAACCAACACAGGCTGGTGAGTGTCCCAGGACAGGGGCCCATGATGAGAAGCTCCTGCCAGGCCTGGGAGGGCAAGGGGACAGGGACCCCTAGAGAGGGGAAGAGAGACAGAGGCTGTGGCCTTTGGCAGAAAAACCACTGTGTCAAAGTCTGGTATTCACACATGCTGCTCCTCCTACTCTAAATGCCCCTCCCAGTTCTCCCAGGCTGGCCTTGCTCAACGCTCTCTCATCTAAGAGGTGCTCTGCTCTCTGGCCCCAGACATCTATTCTCCACCCACTCCAGGAAAACCAGCATCAACTTCATAGCATACTTTTTTTAAGCACAAAACAAATTTATTATTATTATTTTATCTTCATTTTTATGTTAATTTTTATTGGCATACAGTTGCTTTACAGAGTTGTGGAAGGAAATCCCTAAAAGAGAATATCTCTGTATATGTGCAGCTGATTCACCTTGTCATACATTAGGAACTAACATAGGTTTATTATTTTTAAAGAATTTATTTATTTATTTAAATTGGAGGATAATTACTTTACAACATTGTGATGGTTTTTTGCCATACATCAATATGAATTGGCCATAGGTATACACATGCCCCCTCCATCCTGAACCCTCCTCCCACCTCCCTCCCCACTGTCCCTCCAGGAAGTGAAGTAAGTCAGAAGGAGAAAGACAAATGCTGTACATTAGCACATATATCTGGAATCTAGAAAGATGGTATTGATGATCCTATGTGCAGGGCAACGAAGGAGATACAGACATAAGAACAGACTTTTGGACTCAGTGGGTGGGGAGAGGGTGGGATGATTTGAGCATTTATTATTTGTTAACAAGCAAATCTGACATGGAGCCTCAACAGCTAAAACAGGTAAAAGTGTGACTTGTTAGCTGTCGTTTGTTGTATGTGTGTGTGGAGGTACGGTATTTACCAACCATAACTCTGGTGAGAGTGGGAACAAGAGGATCTGGACACCAAGCCAAGTGGCCTCCTTCTGAGGCTTGAGGTTGGAATTAACCTCTCCTGCCTTCAGCTGGGACTCGGCTTGTTGGGTGCAGGAGGAGGACCTGGCTGATGGTTGGGGGTGGGCGTGAGGCTGCTGGAGGAGCTAGTGACGGTGCAGATTCTTGCAGGATGAGCACGGGTTTGTCAAGAGAAGATGGGGGATGGCCAACATGGATAAAGGCATAGACATCACGGTACCTTCAGAGCAGAGGCTGGACTGTAGGTCCATGTGGGACAAGAAGACAGACAGGGAGCCATCAGGTCATGGAGGAAGCTGGAGCGGTGGTTTCAGGCTCTGGTTAGGGAGTCATTGGCTGGCTCTTGAAAGCACAAGGGACTGGGGGCTGGTGTCCTGGTGTTGCCATGAGAATAGGATTTTCTCAGTAATCTTGGTGTGCGTTCCTTTAGCAGTACCTCTGAGAACTTTTCTGCCGTGCGGGTGACCCCAGGTGGGAGTTAAATGGGGTGCAGGTTGCCTGGTGGTGTGAAGTCTGGGAAGGTGGGGAGCTTCTCACGGACACAGTCCTGAGACTCTGAGTCTGTGAGCTACTGAGCTGTCTTGAAAGGAGCGAGGAAAGGCAGAATCTGGAGGTGCCAAGGGGGAACCAGGACCTCTGAGCTGAGTTAATTACCATCTTGTAACGTGGCAGGAAATAGGGCCCCGAGGTCCAATTCCCCCCTCGGTAACATTTGGGCATGTTATGGAAGATGCCATGGTTTACGACAATGCACAAAACAGGTAATTGTTTAGCTAAGTGTGCCCGTCAGAACTCGGCGACCTCTGGATCGTATTCTGGCCTTGGAGTCTTCTTAGAGTAATGAAGTGCACTTGTGTGCTTTCTCTTGAACTCTTCTTGTTCTCCCAGAATAACTGGCAAAATGAACAGCTGGGGAGGTTTTGCTTTTTGTGCGCTGCATGTAGGGAAAATGTTCAATCAGGCTTTTGGAGAAATATCCAAGGTTTGGGGTAAACAAAATGAGGGCAGAGTGACCTTTGAAAGTTCTCCAGGATTTGGTCAGAAGATCTCCATGATCATAAGCTCCTTGAGGGCTAGGGATGTTTGGTGACCCTGAGCAGTGCCAGGGTGGGGTCTAGAGGGGAGGCTCTGATCCCAGTCCAGCCATGTGTGTGACATCACCATGCAGGTATTTTTATCTTCTACCTAGAGGTGTGCAACAAGTAGTACAAGAGGAAAGGATTAGTAAAGCAGGATACCAGGGTGGGAAGATAAGGAAAAAGAGAAGTGCCGCTCCATGAGATGCTGGCATGCGTCCTTTATATTCCTAGAAATTTGGCTCTGAGCTTCCTAGCTGCTAAAGCAAAGAGGGCAAAACAAGCTATCCTCAGGTTACAGTGTCCGCCAGATTAAAATCAGAAGTAAGAAGAGTTGCTCAGGGACCCAACACTAAAACCCCTTTTCAGAAAACACCATTTCAAGGGGGCAACCTGAGAAAAGACAGAAGAGCCTGAGTTCTCTGGACTCAGATCTGAGTTTGACTCCCTGCTCTGATTCTTGCTGGGTGACTTAGATAAGTCCCTTCACTTCTCTGAGCTTCTGTGGCTTCATCTCTATGAAGCAGGTTTTAGATTTTGCTCTTTTTGTCATGGTCTGTGTGCGGATCGGAAAAGAACTTCCAGACATGATGCAGAATGAGAGGCGAATAGAGTTTATCAGAGTGGGAGATGCTGTTTAGAATGGAGGGCCGGCTCCAGGGAGAGCCAACAAGGAACATGGGTCATCTGCCTGTTTTTATAGCCAGAAAACAAAGGAACGGGGTAGAAATCTTGTGAGTCATCTGCAGATTGGGTAAGGTACGTATACTTGCCTTATATGGGGAAGGATAAGGACAGGACAAATACCTTTCCTAATATCAAATAGGGAAAGGACAAACTATGCTGTCCAGGAGGGCTCAAGAATTCTGCAACAATTGTAACATGTTGGGAAGGGCCAAAAGGGCCAGGTGCTTTCTGTTCCTGCCTTCCGGGGCCCTTCGAGCTTGTCTTGTTCTTCTGTCCTCAGAGCACCACACTTTTCTCCCTCTAAAAGCTAGAACTCCCTGCCTTAAAACTTTGGACACTCTGTTCTCTCCAAATTGACAGATTCTGAGTCCCCACCACAGTGTGCTAGGCAGTGAAAGTGGATAAAAGCCATTCCTGCCTTCTAGCCCCTCACCCTTCAGTATGATTTTCCAGTAGTGCAAAGGCCAGGAAGCAAGGGGGACAGAATGGTTAACTCTGATGTGTGTGGAGCCAAAGTTTCTCAAGAAGGTGAAATCCGATAAGAAAAGTAAAGAGGTGGGGGGGAGTGGGTGAGGGGGAGAGAGGTTAGAAGCTGGCATTGCACAGGAATTGGAAATGTAAAAGTGCTGTTAAATCAACTTGTTTAGTTCTGGCTAAACAAATTGTAGGAGTGGAGGAGTAGAGATAAGGTCTGGTGATGGGTGAGGGAGATCTAGAGAGGCTGGCAGCTCTCGCTCATGGTGTTGAGTAGGACATGGTCAAGCAGTTTTCCAGGGAAAGGTTCATGATGTTGCACAGGAAGCATTCCAGGAAGCTGCCGAACCATTTCCTGTTCGGACTCCAACCAGGAAGTGATTTTCCCTGCCTTGAGTATGTCCTTCCTATCACCACAGTGGATGTGGCACAGATGAACCCAGGGTGTGGCATATTAGGAACATTCAGGTTAGTGAGGTTGAACTGCAATATCACGTGTCCAAGACCACCGTCAGATTCAGTTCAGTTCAGTTCAGTTGCTCAGTCATGTCTGACTCTGCAACCCCATGGACTGCAGCATGCCAGGCTTCCCTGTCCATCATCAACTCCCAGAGCTTGCTCAAACTCAAGTCCATTGAGTCGGTGATGCCATTCAACCACCTCATCCTCTGTCATTCCCTTCTCCTCCTGCCCTCAATCCTTCCCAGCATCAGGGTCTTTTCCAATGAGTCAGTTCTTTGCATCAGGTGGCCAAAGCATTGGAGCCTCAACTCCAGCATCATTTCTTCCAATGAATATTCAGGACTGATTTCCTGTGGAATTGACTGGTTTGATCTCCTTGCAGTCCCAGGGACTCTCAAGAGTCTTCTCCAGCATCACAGTTCAAAAGCATCAGCTCTTCGAAACTCAGCTTTCTTTATAATCCAACTCTCACTTCCATACATGACTACTGGAAAAACCAAAGCTTTGACTACCTGGACCTTTGTTGGACATGATATTACTTTGTTGGCAAAGTAATGTCTCTACTTTTTAAATATGCTGTCTAGGTTGGTCATGGCTTTTCTTCCAAGGAGCAAGCTTCTTTTAATTTCATGGCTGCAGTCACCATCTGCAGGGATTTTGGAGCACAAGAAAATGAAGTCTCTCACTGTTTCCATTGTTTCCCCATCTATTTGCCATGAGGTGATGGGACCAGATGCCATGATCTTAGCTTTCTGAATGTTGAGTTTTAAGCCAGTGTTTTCAGTCTCCTCTTTCACTTTCATCAAGAGGCTCTAGTTTTTCTTTGCTTTCTGCCATAAGGGTGGTATCATCTGCATATCTGAAGTTATTGATATTTCTCCTGGCAGTCTTGATTCCAGCTTGTGCTTCATCCAGCATGGCATTTCTCATGATGTACTCTGCATATAAGTTAAATAAGCAAGGTGACAATATACAGCCTTGACATACTCCTTTCCCGATTTGGAACCAGTCTGTTCCCAGTTCTAACTGTTGCTTCTTGACCTGCATACAGATTTCTCAGGAGTCACATTAGGTGGTCTGGTATTCCCATCTCTTTCAGAATTTTCCACAGTTTATTGTGATCCACACAGTCAAAGGCTTTGGCATAGTTAATAAAGCAGAAGTGGATGTTTTTCTGGAACTCTCTTACTTTTTTGATGATCCAATGGATGTTGGAAATTTGATCTAAATACAGCTTGAACATCTGGAAGTTCATGGTTCTTGTACTGTTGAAGCCTGGCTTGGAGAATTTTGAGCATTACTTTGCTAGTGTGTGAGATGAGTGCAATTGTGTGGTAGTTTGAACATTCTTTGGGATTGGAATGAAAACTGACCTTTTCCAGTCCTGTGGCCACTGCTGAGTTTTCCAAATTTGCTGGCATATTGAGTCCAGCACCTTCACAGCATCATCTTTCAGGATTTGAAATAGCTCAACTGGAATTCTGTCACCTCCACTAGCTTTGTTCATAGTGATGCTTTCTAAGGCTCACTTGACTTTGCATTCCAGGATGTCTGGCCCTAGGTGAGTGATCACACCATCATGGTTATCTGGGTCATGAAGATCTTTTTTGCATAGTTCTTCTGTGTGTTCTTGCCACCTCTTCTTAATATCTTCTGCTTCTGTTAGGTCCATACAATTTCTGTCCTTTATTGTGCCCATTTTGCATGAAACATTCCCTGTGTATCTCTAATTTTCTTGAAGAGCTCTCTACTCTTTCCCATTTTATTGTTTTCCTCTATTTCTTTGCATTGATCACCGAGGAAGGCTTACTTATCTCTCCTTGCTATTCTTTGGAACCCTGCATTCAAATGGGTATATCTTTCCTTTTTTTCTTTGCCTTTTGATTCTCTTCTCTTCTCAGCTATTTGTAAGGCCTCCTCAGACACTTGATAGAAATATAAATTGTTGGCCATACAGAATCTGGGTCCGGGATTTCTGGTGATCTCCCAGGTGATTTGATGCTGCAGTCAAGAAGCACTGGTGTACAGCATGTCAGGGGGAAATGAAGCTTCTGCACAAACCAACTGAAGACGGGAATCCTGAAGAACTGCCTTAAACAAGCTTGAGACAGCAGGCCCCTAATGCTGCTGTCAGACCTGGGGCTGTGGGAAGCATGGGCTTCTTAAGAGGGATAAGAGTGGGGTGATCCTCTAGTTTCCCAGTGCAGGGGCCTGGAGCCTAAGATGGACAGCCTCTCCCTGGAAGACTTGGGAGACTCAGGTTCTGACTGACTGAGAGGCAGAAGCTACTGAGACTTCCTGCCCAAGTCCATGTGATGTGCCCAAAAACAGCACTCAGGACTCATAACAGTGAACATTCTCCTATGAGTTGCTATTGTTCAGTTGCTAAGTTGTGTCTGACTCTTCGCAATCTTGTGGACTGCAGTGTGCCTGGCTCCCCTGTCCTTCACCATCTCCTGGAGTTTGTGCATGTCCATCAAGTCAGTGATGCCATCCAACCATCTCATCTTCTGCTGCCCCCTTCTCCTTTTGCCTTCAGTCTTTCTCAGCATAAGAGTCTTCTTCATGAATCAGCTCTTTGCATCAGGTGGTCAAAGTATTGGAGCTTCAGCTTCAGCATGAGTCCTTCCAATGAATATTCGGGGATTATTTCCTTTAGGGTTGACTGACTTGATCTCCTTGCATGATTAGTTTTCTCTGATGTACACAGATACTGTTGGTATAGGGAAAAAAACCCAAATTCATTTGGAGAGTTCACTGAATTATTTGTGTGTTTTTACAGTCATACCAGAGATAGTAAATGTGCAGGTATTATTTTGTGGAACTTTGTGGGGTTTTCTGGATGTTGTAAAGGTGTCCTCAACCTTAGCGGGATTGGGAACCAGTGATCCTGGAGTCCACTGTGAGGGTAGTGATCTTGGGTGGTTTTAAGTCTAGTATTTGCTCACACTTCTTTGTGACATTTTCATCAGGATCAGGTTAGAAGTCCCTCCATGAATGTTAGACAGAAGTCTTTTGATGACAGTGACAAAACTCAAATGGGTTTAAACAAAAATGGAATTTATTGTCCTGGTAACTGAGATGTCTCATTTGGGTCTCCAGGTGCAGCTGGATCCAAGGCCTCAAGCAACGCCGTCAAGTTCCCCACGACCTTGAACATCTCATCGTTCTGCTGGCCACTTCTTGACTTCATCCAGCCGGTGAGACGGTGCTTACCCCAGCAGCATCTTCCAACATCGTCTAAGCTTAGCAATCCTGGCAGAAGCCCGTGATTGGCCTCATCTGGCTCAGTGTGTCCCTGAACCAACTGCTGTGGCCTGGGCTGAGGTACTCTGGCAGCCTGGACCTTTGATGGACGGAGGACCGAACCTATGACTAGTTGTCCTATAGTATCATATGGAGTTGGGGAGTCTTCCCAAGGAATGCCAAAGAGGGGTGGGGGTTAAGGGCCATGTAAACCCAGCACAAACTAACTCTGTTTACTCTGCAGGCTCAGCTGGGCCCCCTGACTGTCTAAAGCAAGAAATCGGCAGTCCTGACGGGTGCCTAGGTGAGCAGGAGACCTAACAATCCTGGCTTCGGGAAATCCATTTCCACAAATTGGCACCAAGTGTTTACACACAAACGTCCAGTCCCAGGAGGGTCCCCGTGGAGGTGAAGATGGTGACCCCAGGACTGGGGCTGTGCAGGGGCTTAGGTCTCTAGAGGATGGGTCACCTTGCCAGAGCCAGAGCCAGAGCCAGAGCCCAGGGCAGGCTTGGTCACAGAGGTTTCCAGCAAAAGAGCAAATGACTCAGGTCCAGCCCCCTCACACCTGAAAAGATGCTGAGCTGCATCCAGTGTAGGGGATGCTCAAGGCAGGGGTAGGAGGGAGAGATGACAGCACCTTGACTGGACAGTGGCCTTGAGGCACAGAGGCAGGTCCAGTTACTGACAGTCCGCCGGGTCCTCAGCTCTCTGACTCCTGGCGGCCCCTCTAGCTCCTCCAGACCCTGCGGTATTCATCTACCCTTCACCCTGGGGCTATAGAGACAGCAACAGGAACTTCAGCTTCAGCATCAGACCTTCCAATACTTTGGCCATCTGATGCAAAGAGCCAACAACCCAGTGGAAAAGATCCACATGTTGGGAATGATGGAAGGCAGGAGGAGAAGGGGGCAGCAGAGGATGAGATGTGGGATGGCATCACTGACTCGATGGACATGAGTTTGAGCAAACTCCAGGAGATGATGAAGGACAGGGAAGCCTGGCATGCTGCAGTCACTGGGGTCACAAAGGGTCGGACACAACTGCAAGACTGAACAACCACATAAAGACAGCAACACCCAGCCCAGGGCTCTGGGAGGCTCAGGTGGGGCAGCTGGGTGGCCACCCCAGCCAGGCTTTATCCCGGAGCCTCTCCCCATCTGAGGCACGTCCCCAGAACAGTCCGCACTCTGGGACCACACAGGGAAACCCACACCACAGCCAGCCCCAGACCATGGGCTTTCTGGGCGCCCGCAATCCCCTACAACTGGGCTTATCTTCCTCAGCC
Source organism: Cervus canadensis (assembly GCF_019320065.1). NCBI lineage: Eukaryota > Metazoa > Chordata > Mammalia > Artiodactyla > Cervidae > Cervus > Cervus canadensis. Next base: position 2,197,696 of record NC_057402.1, on the reverse strand, counting down.
GTGGAGCACAGAAGGGGGGCCAGGGCAGAACCCCGAGTCCCTGGGTGGGAAATTATGCTGTCTTTTGGTCTGCCTAATCAAAAGCACAGCTCTTTGGACCGGAGGAGAATGCAGTTCCATGATTGGTTTCAATTTAAGATTTGCTACTATTTGATTAAGATGTATTATTGATTTGGGATTGTTCCAAGCGAGCCCAGGCTGGTTTCCTGAGGGGGAGGGGCGTGGAGATTGATCGTCGCCAGGAGGGCTGGGAGCTCGGGGGGCCAGCCGCGCCCCCGGCCTGCTCTCCTCCACAAATTCAGCGGTGACCACGTCGCTGCTCTGGCTAAAGCCATGATGCTGGTCTGGGGGTGGGGGCGCTGGCCACCTTCACGGGAGTCCGTTCCTGATGCCCCCACACCTGGCCTCCAGTCCTGGGCTCCCCCTTCCCCAGGCCCAGGTTCCTGGTTCCACCACTTGGCCTTCTGCATCCTGTCTCTTTGAGTTCCCTTCATCCTTTTTCTTCCACCTGGGACAACTTTCTGGTCTCTCTCTCCTCAGGTTGAAGGCTTTCAGGTAGAGCTGAGTCCCCAGCCTGCTGCAAGACCCCTCCCTATGTGCCGTCTCCCCTCTCTCTGGCCCAGGACACTGCCCCATCTGTGGGATTCGGGAGCGGGTAGGGATGGAACCCAGGGCAGTCAGTCAGGGAGGGTGGACCATTAGCAGCCCAGGGGCCTTGTGATAGAGGTCAGAAGGGCCGCCTCGGACGAGACAGCCCAGGGTCCAGGCTCTGGGCGGAGCCCACAGCGGGCGGTGCCGGCCGAGGGCCCCCTGCCCCTGAGTCCGGGGTCCTCACTGTTTCTTAGCACGTTGGAGCCACCCTGCAAATGGGGGCGATGCTGAGGTCACCCCCGGCCCTCTAGAGCTTCAGCTTCCTGGACCCCGGCGAGGTGTGTCACTGTCCTTCCTGCAGCTGGCCCTGCCAGGAGTGCGACAAAGCATCGTGGGCCGCACCTTGGAATCCAGCCCTTTCCAGGTCTAAGGTCTGCTCAGAGGGGCCACGTCTGCTCTCTGAAGGCCCAGCATCACACTCCAGTGAGCTCGTGTTTCTGTTCTGGTGTCTGCAGAGGGAGCCCCGAGGGCCAAGGTCTGGAGAGGAGAAGGTCAGTGTGTTCCGCGACCATCAAGGCCTTCAGCCTTCTGGGGGCACTGGGCAAATGTGGGGTGGGGCTGGGGTTGGAGAGCTGAGCCTCACTGTCCAGAGGACCCCCTAGGCCCCCAAGGAGGCTGGACCTGCCTCACTCTGCACGGGGGTGGGGTTGGGGTGTGAGATGGTCGAGGACCAAGAAACTCAAGCTCCTTCTCCCATTGTTTGGTGTTAGGGCTCAGATGAGGCTGTTTATGGAAGAACTACATTTCCCAGAAGCCCCTGCATCCAGGAGTAGCCTGGTGATGGGCTCTCAGTCCATTACGGGTTGGGATGCTAGAGTTAAACCTGGCCTCTAAGCCTCAGAGAGCTCCTCCACTGTCTCCAGAGAAGTCTGAGTCCTGGGGGCTGGCAGAGGCACAGAATGGAAAGAACATGGGCCCCTGAGTCACCATCTGCAGAGAAAGCACCTGCTGTAACCAGGGACACTGGCCCTGGCCCCTTAGCTACGTGGGAAGTATAAAGTTTTATCATGTTAGACCTCTGAAATCATGGCTTTTATTTCTAACAGCAGCTGGCATTGCCGTGGGGAAGAAGTGGGTCAGTTGTGGGTAGGAAAGTCAGGTGAGAGCTTGTGGGGCTGTGGGAAGTGATGGGAGCTGGGCTGATGGAGAGAGGGGTGAGTGTGGGGTCGGAGGTCAGAGGATGAGACTGCAGGTCTCGACCTGCCCACTGGGAGGTGGTCCTGGTCGGCTGGAAGGTGGGACCTTTCACCGAACCAGGGGAAGAGGGCAATTTGGGGTGGGTGGAGCTGAGGTGACAAGTTTAGTCTGGCCATACTGAGTTTGAGGTACTTGTGGGTGGTCTGGTGGGGCTTCCTGAGAAAGCAGTAATTATCTGAAGTTCAGATGAGAGGCTGGTGGAGCTGAGAGCATCTGGGACGTTGATGCAGTAAGTCCAGTTCTTGGTGAGATGCTGCGGCCTTAATCTTGAAGGCACCAAGGAGGCATTGGTGGGCTTTGAGCTGGGAGTGCTGTGGTGGGATTTGCCTGTGTAGTAAACAGAGGGAGGTTGGAGCAGAGGGTTGGGCCTAGGGGCAGGGAGGCCTGGAAGGATGCACTTGCAGCCGGGAGAAGATGGTGATGTAGAAGGGGGTGTAGGTGGGAGAGATGGAGACAAAATCCACCCTGAATACCTGGCTTCATGGGCTGAGGGATGGATGAGGAAGAGGGCAGGATGGAGAGGAAGAGTTCCAGCTCACAGACCACTGGGCTTTAATCCCTTGGAGCCCATCCTGATACCCTCTAGGTGTTTACTGACTATGGGTTCTGCAGGCATCTTGGCAGAGCATGGCTGTTTGTACATGTCATAGTTCAGTCAGTTCAGTTCAGTACTTTAGTTGTGTCTGACTCTTTGTGACCACATGGACTGTAGCACACCAGGCTTCCCTGTCCATCACCAACTCCTGAAGCTTGCTCAAACCCATGTCCATCAAGTCAGTGATGCCATCCAATCATCTCATTCTCTGTTTCCCCTTCTTCTCCTGCTCTCAATCTTTCCCAGGATCAGGGTCTTTTCCAATGAGTCAGTTCTTCACATCAGGTGGCCAAAGTATTGGAGCTTCAGCTTCAGTATCAGTCCTTCCAATGAATATCCAGTACTGATTTCCTTTAGGATTGATTTGATCTTCTTGCTGTCAAACGGACTCTCAAAAATCTTCTGCAGCACCACAGTTCGAAAGCATCAATTCTTTGGTGCTCAGGTTTATGGTCCAAAAAAACCCATGCCTTTGTTTGGAGATAAAGGACCGAATCTGCCTTGCCCTGAACTTGTCTTATCCCTGGGTGTTACTCTGAGCCAGAGGTTTGAAACCATCTCCTCCTGCAGCTGAATTCAAAGGGCAGAGTTCTGGAGGTTTTCCATTAGAAAGCAGCCTCAGACATCATTTGTCAAAGCTTCTCTGGACCAGGCATAGACAATGTGGTTCATAGATGGGATGGGGCCTGTTGAGGGCAGGCAGCGAAGCAGAGAAAGAACTCAGCCCAAATTCCCTCCAGTTGGAGGACCTTCTTTGAGGAGCAGTGTCCGGGTGTTCAAATAGAAAGCTGGATACCAAGCCACACTACAGAGGCCATGCTGCTGGAATTCTCTGAGGGGCTGCCCATCTGGACAATAACACTGGGTGGGCTCTCAATCTGGGGATTTAACAAGAATGTCTCAAGGGTGGGTGGACCATGACCAAACTCCGTAGTCCAGAATGGGAACTTCTTGCAGTTCTGATGGGCTCTAAATGGGTTGAGGGGACTCCACAGAGAGCTCCTGTCTGTCCTCATCGAGACCTGCTAACCCTAAGAGGTTGGAGATACTGCACTGAGTCCATCAGGATCAGCTCTGTGGCCCTGGCCTCAAGCCAATGGCCTGGGTCTGCCCTTGAACCTCATTTGTCACCCCCTACCCCCTCACACACAGCAGGCTCTCAGCATGGAGGCTGGGAAGGCTGGGTGCTGCTGTAGCTCCCTGCCTCCGGGAGCTGAGGGCCCTGTCCCCTAGGCCTGGAGGGCTTCCTCCTGCTGTGCTGGTGGCAGTGGCTTCTAAACCCTTCCTTGACTGGGAGGGGCTTTTACTTCATTTCCTGCTGGGTGTTCCGTCTGGAAACACATCCCCCCACTGAGTGCAAACAGGGCCACCATGCCACTTCCTGTGTAACACCCTGAAACGTCCCCCCAGGAGCGGCAGCCCAGGAGCGGCTCAGGGCCTGTGCTGTTTCATTACCTCATGGGCGACGCTGCGAGAGCTATAAACTCCCCTGTAAAGTGCACCCCTGTGTGAGTGCTCTGAGCAATTATGACTGGCCTTGGAGAGCAGCGAGGGCTGGAGTGCATTTCAGGTGTGCCCTGCAGGGGCAAGGCTGGGCCAGCAGTGGGAAGAGGCAGGCACCTGGGGAGACAGGATGTTATGCAGACATCTGGATGTGTCTGGCTCTGGTTGGGAGGTGGAGTGGCTAACAGGCGGGTGTCCTTCCTTGATTGAAATCATATGGAGTCTTGCTTGGCTCCTCTTGGGAGACGCTGTCCTAGCTTGACTGTGGGTCTCCCTCCCCACCCCCCGCCGGCTTCCCTCCAAGAGGCTTGTTTTGTAACAGTTGGCCCTGCCTCTCCTGTTCTCACCCGGAGAGGAGCCTGTCATCCTTGAAACAGGGCCTCATAAACCTGTAGCAGAGACGGGACGTGATTTTAGCTGGAGCGCTGAGCGTGGAGGGCAGGCGCGGGCAGGCTGTGCTGGTGACAGTGAGTTCCACATTCCCTAGAGAACAGTCGGCTTCATCGGGAGACCAGGGGAAATGTGCCTAGAGGAAGGAATTCTTCAACTCAGCTGCCACTTTTGGTGACGGCAAAGGCCACTGTTGCGTCTCCCTTGTTCTTGGTGTGAACACACTCTTGTGGGAGAAATGTGACAAGTCCTTATTCCCTCCCAAGAACTTCTTATGCAAATGGAGCCATGATCACAGTCAAAAGCTCCCCAAATAAGGACCTGCTTTGGGGGGAGACAGAGGGTGGTTTCACAGTGCTCACATCTTTGGTACCCTCCCTCACTTGAAAAAAAATAGGCTGCTCCCTGCCCTCCCCCTCTCCATTCATCTGTGACTCCCAGCCTTGGCTCTGTCTTACAAAAATGAGTAAGGACTTTTATTTCTGACTGCAGACAGGGAGGGAAGATGCCCATGTTACAGGAGCCCTGTCTTCTTCTGTCGCTCTCAGAAACACCCAAAGAGGAGAGAGGGCTGTGGCCACAGGACTTCTGGGATGAGGCTGCACAGCTGACCTGGTGGATTTGAGAGGTGGCGAGACCCTGCCCTAAGGCTGGGGATGAGAGAAGTGTCTGAGTCATGACCTTATGATGATGATTTTATTTATCTTTTTGGGAAAGGGAGAAAGGGGTTGGGAAATGCAGAGCTGGGAGCCAACAGAAGGGTGTTCCCAACTACCTGGGGGGTGAAACAGCCTCCCTGGGCCTCTGTCTCCCTGTCTTTAATGGGATAAGCCCCATGCCCCGTTGCCTCTCAGGCATAAAAGATCATAAGGCAGGGCATCCTCTCGGGCAGTGGGTCTCAGATATCGCTGGGAGTCGGCTCCCCTGTCCTGCTTGCTAAGGACTGATTCCAAAGATTTCTTCTTTCACCATAGATGCCTCCAGATGGGGCAGCTCTTGGGAAGTTCTGAGGTCTGAGCCTCTGAAGGGAAGTGAAGCCCAGGGAAGGGAAAGGACTTGATCGAAGCCACTCGACTCCATGAGGCAGACAGAGGCCGGCCTAGGATCAGAACCACGTCTGATTCTAGTCCCGTTGGGGGCCACCATAATCAGGGACCTCACGCTTCTTGGGCTCACACAGGAGCCAGGGAAGAAAGCTCACATCAGCTGGGCACGCGTAGTGTCAGGCTCCAAGCGGGCCATCATCTCATCGGCATTTCCTTGAACAGTCTCAAGGACCCTGCGAGGTAGGGCTTAGTGTTATCCCATTTTACAGAGGAGAAACTAGACCAATGGGTGCACGGCTGGGATTTAGGACCAGGTGTTTCTGACTCTGGCTCCCGGACAGGAACGAGGAAGCAGCAGTTCCCACAGGCCCTGGTGCCCGGCAGGGCCTGCCCTTCGCGGTGCTGGTTTCATTTTCTGTCCTGTCCCCTCATCTGTGTGCGGCTGACTCCGTGGAGATGAACTCATTCTCTGCTGCTGCCATGGTGAGCAGGGAGCTTGGGGGAGATCCCCGTGGGGCAGAGGACTCCGGGCTGGTGTCACGGTCAGCGGTTTCTCCCTCTGCAGGGCGAATGCCGCAGCAAGGCTGAACATCCCTTCGCTGTCTGGGTGGCCTGGTGGCCTGAAGCCCCTAACTTGGAACTAAAAGACCAGGCTGGCAGCTCCTGAGGCTCCTGACCTTCCCTCTGCTCTTCCACCTGCCCTGGGCTCAGACCCACCCATCATTCAAGGGGTACCTCCCTGGCCCACCCCAGCAGGCTGACTGCCCAGATGGAGTGTCAAGCGTCCCTGAGCACACAGCTCCCTGTCCCTCCCTCGCCCGGCCAAGGCTCGCATTTCAAGCAGCTCCAGTGGGCAGCCCTCCAGCCTCTGTCTGCACACTTCCCATGATGGGGAGCTCACTACTTTCCAAGCTGGCATTTCCGGCCAGTTTATACTGCTATAATGGTCTCATTTGCAGATTTTTGTATGTTTTATGTATCTTATATATACGTAGCCATTAAGTTATATATGTTCATATAGAAATGTATGTATGTTTATAAATTTTATGCAGATTATATTTTGTATGTATGCTTAGTCACTCAGCCATGTCCCACTCTTTGCGACCCCATGGACTGTAGCCCACCAGGCTTCTCTGTCCATGGGATTCTCCAGGCAAGAATACTGGAGTAGGTTGCCATGCCCTCCTCCGGGGGATCTTCCCAACCCAGAGATTGAACGCAGGTCTCCCACATTGCAGAGAGACCATCTGAGCCACCATGGAAAACCATATACTATATATAAAATATCAATGATTGGATATATGCTCTATGCATTCTTATACGTATATATGTTAATACGTAAAATTAGATATATACTTTATATATTTTATATACTGTATGATTACACAGTAAGCCCCCTAAGTACAGATGAGCTCCATTCTGAGAGCACATTCATAAAGTCCAATTTGTTCTTAAGTCCAGCAAAGTTTGCCTAGGTACCCAGCCAACATAATCAGCTATATAGTACTGTACTGTAATAGGTTGATAATACTTTCACACAAATACTACATAACAAACAAACACAAAAGATAAAGAGAACATTTTGAATCTTACAGTTCAGTGCCTCGAAAAGTTCACCAGGCAGATGAACTAAGTTGTGCGATTGGACATGAGAACGCATGTTCACATCCTGGAACATCCGAAAGTTGAAGGTCCGAATATAGGGTACATACTGTCCATGGATGCGCTGAGTCCCAGCTCTGCTCCTTCCTAGCTGTGTGTTTCTGGGAGACTTACTTAATCTTTCTGTGCTTAGGGCAGTTGCTGACACAATAAGGATAGCATAAGATTTTTTTTTTAATAACAATTGAAAAAATCTTTTTATAATTTTTTTGATAAGAACTGGAAAAAATCTTATTTGGATACTCTTTTATCAAAATATTGATACTACGGTGATATTTATTTGTGGCTGCTATTGCATTCACTCACTAGTAAGCGCCAGCACAAAGCAGAAGCAGGATGTGAAAATACCGCCTCGGTCCTTCGTCCCAGGAGGAACGCAGGAGTCTGCACACCCCTGCTCCCTTTCTTAGGCTGGGTGTTAACAATGTCTTCTTTAGTTTTCCCAACTGTAAAGATGTAAAGAAGCAGCTCCTTCCATGGGACAAAGGAGTTCTTTGAGAAATCTCCATTGGCTTAGCTTTATGCTGAATGGGTTCTGGGCATTGCTCTGTCTTGGGGACAAGGATAATGAGCAAAGGGGCAATGGCCTGGCATTTATGGAGTCTCCCCTAGGGTGAAGGCATAGGTGGTGAGAGAGAAGCAGGAGGAGGCCAGAGGCTGCCAGCAGAGGAAAGGCCGTGCTAACCTCAGGCTGGACCCCCCACCAACCTCGGCCTTCCTCAGCTGTAACCGCATCCTGTTTCCTTGGTATTTTACCTCTGTTTCTTCTCCAGTCCTCCTAAGAATCCAGGGAGATTGGTGTGACTATCTCCATCTTACAGATTAGGACACAGAGGCCCTCGGGTAAAACAATTCACCTTTAGTCAAATAGCTAGGAAGTGATTGAGCCTGGATTTGAACTTGAGCCCATCTAATGGTGGTAGAAGAATTGATGCTTTTGAACAATGTGCTGGAGAGGATTCTTGAGGGTCCCGTGGACAGCAAGGAGATCAAACCAGTCAATCCAAAAGGAAATCAGTCCTGAATATTCATTGGAAGGACTGATGCTGAAGTTGAAGCTCCAACACTTTGGCCACCTGATGTGAAGAGCCGACTCATTGGAGAAGACCCTGATGCTGGGAAAGATTGAAGGCAGGAGGAGAAGGGGATGGCAGAGGATGAGATGGTTGGATGGGATCATGGACTTAATGGACATGAGTCTGAGCAAAGTCCAGGAGATGGTGAAGGACAGGGGAGCCTGGCGTGCTGCAGTTCATGGGATCACAAAGAGTTGGACATGACTTAGCAACTAAACAACAAAAACAACGGTGGTAGAGACCAAGAAAGGAGCAGATGAGAGCTCCTGATGCAGAAGGGAGGTAAGGTGGTCAGATGGGGATGAAGCCAGAAACAGAGGCAGAGAGAAACCAAGGGGAGAGAGAAGTCAGAGAGAGAGATGCTAAGACAGAGAAGGGGTAAAGAAGGAGAGAGGCGGAGGGCTGGAGCACAGCAGGGCCTGAGAGGCGTGGCTGTGGCCCAGGGACCATCCTAGAGAAGGGCCCACACCCCGCAGCCAGCCCGGTCCTCTCCTTCTCTGTGTGGTCCTCTGTTCTTCAAAGGACCCCAGGCTCCACGCATGGGCCTTCCAGAGGGGATTTTGCCAGGAACTGGGGCTGGAAAAGCAGCCAGGGAGGTGGGGTTCGGAGATGCCGGCCCAGGGCTGCACATGGGAACCTGCCGTCCCCCACCCCACAGTCCTTGGCTTCAACTGACCAGGACCTCCAGCCAAAGGGCCATTGGCGGAGATGGGACCGCAGACTTCAATGCCCAGGGTGGCTCTGTGTGGACAGCCAACCTATATAAAAGCCACCAAGCCAAAAGCATGCCGTCTCCCGCCCCCAGCCCCCCGGCCCCAAGTCAGAACACCCCCTGTACCACCAATGGGAGAAAGTCTTGAGCTGCAGGAAACTGGGTGAAGAGCAGTGGTCTCTCCCTCCCCCGCCCACGCCTCCCTGGCACTGGGAGCAGCGCACACACAGGCTTGCATTCAAGGGACCTGGCTTGCCATCGGTCACCTCTCAGCTCTGTGACCTTAAAGGCAAGTAACTCACTCCCCGAGCCCAGGTTTCCTCCTCCACGCAGTGGACTCTGGTCTTAGAGGACTGTCTCAGGGCTCAGGGGGATGGCAGGTGTCCGGGCGCTTGGCAGGACCTTGGTCTGGGCGAGGTTTTCTTTTCATCTCCCACTCAGTGTCCTCACCTGTAAAATGGGCCAGCTTGCCTGCACATGCTCCTGCAGGCTGTGACTAGTGACGCGACTGGCCTCAGAGGGGTTTGCTGGGCCGGTTCAGCTGCTGGACCTCGGGCACAGTCTTCATCCTTATGCTGAGATTTATCCTCCAGCATCTCTGCCCATCAGAATTCTAGCACAGAGAAGCTGGGAGGGGCTCAGGGTGTTCGACCCCAAGGGGTTGGGGACAGATGGAAACAAGAAGAGGAGGAGAGGGGATTTCCCCAAGGAAAGCATTTCTTCAGGGTGTCCGGGTTTACCCCTGGGCTCCTGATCCTTAGCAGTGATGTTCCAGGCAGGGTTCTCCAAACCCTGCCCCACCACTGACACTCACCTACACACTCACATGACACACACGCACGCTCGCACACACATACGAATAATGCACACTGAGCCACACTCCCACTCTCACAAATGTACATATACAAACACACAAGATAGACTTGCATTCACACACACACACACGTGCACGCATGCACACACATGCACAGACACACGATGCATAAGAGAAAGCATGTCTCATTCTCACAGGCCGTGGGAGATGGAGGGGTGGGAGATTTCTGTTTATCTTGGAACCGGCTGGAGGCAGTGAACCCTCCCCTCCTTGAACGGCCCTGGCACTGGGAGCCTGCGTGCTGGGAAGAAAGGGCCCAGGATTAGTCTCCCCTCCTCTAATGGGGCAGAGGGGAGGGGAACCGGAGGGCAAGTTGCAACAGTGAGCGTGTGTGCTCGCGAGCTGGGTGGCTGGGCTTGGCAGGGACCGGGCTGAGGCAGCGCATCACTGGAGGTCTTTGTTGATCGTTTCCACTTCGGGAAACAGTGTTCTTAAAGTTGATTTTGTAAGCTCAGCTTACAAGGCGGCGTGCCAGGGAAAGGCTCTCATCCCTCACGGGGAGAGAGCCGAACACGGTCATCAAAACCCCACTCAGAGCATCACAGCTCGACCGACCGCTACAGGGACCACACTAAAGGTGCAATGACAGTGGCCCCGCACCGGGTCTGTCTCTTCTGGGCCAGCAGCGCGGCGGCCGTGAACCTGGGCATTAACATCAGCCTGATCCTTTGCTCACCAGTGATGAAATCTTGGGCAAGTTACTGTGCATCTCAGTTTCCTCCTCTGAAAAGCAGAGGTGGAGGCATTAGAGCCATCCACATAAGAAGGTGGCACGGACCCTGCGAGAGAAGGAATGGACAGCACTTAGAGAAGCATCTGGAGCTCCATCAGCCCTAGAAAGCGATGGCTGTTACCACCACCACACACCCGGTTCCGTGGGAAACCGCTCCCTGGCACCCTTGCTCTGTGATGCTGGGGGCACTTTCATTATTCCCATGAAGATGGCGTGAGTTGGTGACTTGCTCGAGGCCATCCGACTAGTTGGTGGAGGAGGAAGGACAGGAGTTCAGTGAAGCCAGCAAGATCCCCAGGGGAGGGGAGCTGGGATCCCTTCCTGCAGGGTCTCAGCTGGGAGAGCTTACTACCTCCACGTCATGGCCCAAGGGGACTGTGTTCAGGTGCTGTGAGGACCACTGACTTCACAGGAGCGGAAGGCGAGTGAAGAGGGGCACGCTTCCATTTGGCAGAGGAGGTCAGGAGCTCCTGGGGGCAGGAGGAAATCAGTGACTAGGTGGATTCACTCCTTGGCACTGAGGCCGCAAGGGTAGTGGTGTGTGGTGAGGATGCAGGACAGAGGGCCAGGCCAGCTAACCAAATTTGCAAAGTGGTGTGAGGGTAATGTGCTTATGTAAAACCAGTGGACCAAAAATATAGACTAAGAAAACCCAAAGGCCGCACGATTAGTAATAAGGAACAAACATGCTATTTTCCCTTGTTTTTTTTTTTTTCTTCGACTGTGCCATGAAGGTTTTCTCTCATTCATCAGCAGAAGAGCCTCTTGACAGTCGGAGCTCTGCAGGGCCCAGCTCAGCCTCAGCTTTGCTGTTTTTGACTCAAGATCTGTCTGGATTCGTAGTGTGCACATCTGTAACTTGGAAATTATTGCTTCCTCCTGTGCTGAAAGTGCTGAGATATTGTAAGAATCAAGTGAGATAACAGGGATTTGAGAGAAGTCAACAGATATCTATTGTAGGCTTACTATGTACATGGTGCTCTGCTAGATGATGAAAGAAAACCAACTAACCAACCAACCAATATATCAACATTCCAAACAACCAACCAACCAGCCAATCTACCAACCAAATTACCAACCAACCAACCAACCACCAACCAACCAACCAACCAACATACCATCCAGATTACCAACCGGCCACCCAACATACCAACCAACCAGCCAACAAACCAACATACTGACATTCCAACCAAACAACCAGCCAATCTGCCAACCAACATTCCGTCCAGATTATCAGCCTGCCCGCCAACCAACCAATCTACCAACGAATCAACCAGCCAAATAATGGAGCCTGCCATCTTGTTGGGGAGAGATCTTCACTGAGAAGTCCCAGAATAGATGTGAAACGCCCCCGGGGTAAGTGCTGGGGGGCGCATGACCACGACAGCCTGTACAGGGTGAGGGTTGGGAGCGCTTACCTGGCTGGGCATCTCTGAAGACACCTCTGGAAGTGGGGCCGAGCTGGGAGCTGGAGGAGGACCGGAAGTGAGAAGCAGCGGGCATGTCCTCATGTCAGGGGTTCCCAGGCTTTCCAGGTGGTGGGTGCCCCCGTACCCACACTCTCCCACCACGCCCAAGGCTCTGGCTCCCAGATCCGTTCCGAGGGCCCTTACTCAGCCCCAGCATCAGCCCCTCACTGCTTTCCCTGTCTCTGTGCCCCAGTCTCTCCCTGGACACACTGTGGACAAAAAGTCTGTTTTCTGAGTTGCTGATGTGACTACGTCATTTTCCCCCAGCTGCTCCTGTTTTCTTAGCTCAGAGAAGCAGACCCTGACCCGGCCCAACCAACCTGCAGACCCTGGATGCTCAGAGCATGTAAAGCATTGTTTGTACATAAGACAAGCACAGCTATAGAATGGAGTTGAATGCATTTTCCTGGGGGCAGTGGTCCATTTTGAGCTCTGTCCCCAGATCCTGGGGGTTTGCCTTCCTCTGCTCCCAAAGGGACCTAGGTGGACAAGTTTGGAAGTACTGTCCCCCTGCTGGAAGGCCCCTTCCCACCTCCTCCACCTGCAAAGCCAGCTTTGCTTTTCCCTCACAACAGCCCAGACCTCTACACCATAAAGGCTGCCCTGATATCTCAAGTACCTGTCAGAGCCCCGTACAGTAACCCCCGCCCCCATCAACCGGCATCCTTGGTTCACTTGCCCACACCACCACTAGAATGTGACTTCTGGAGGGTGGGACCACAGTCTGTCCATGATATTCACATAGCCTGGCCCAGCGAGGGGCCCGGAGGGCTGATAGACTGAATAAGGGTGCCCTCCTTGGGGTCTGCAGCAGGAAGTTCAGCCGCACTTGCTCCATCTCCTCCTTCTCGTTGCAGGGTTCCCAATGAGATGTCACCTCCAGACCTGGTGGGCATGGATACATCTGCAAGAAAATAAGCATCTCATTTCAGGGTGCTCTTGGACTGCTGGCCTCCTCCTCCGAGGCAGAGGAGGAATAGGACGTGGGCAAAGACCCCAGGCTCCGGGGTCCCAGAGCTGTGGGTCCAAATCCCAGTGCCTCCACTAAATGGCCATGTGATCATGAGAAAGCTATTCCTGCTCTAGTTTCCTCTGTGAACGGACAGTGATTGTAACCACCCAGGAAGCGACTGCATATAGACCCATCACTCCCACCCAGGGACCCAGGAAATGGCCACTGTTTTCACAGCAGCTCTCCAGGGGCCTGTGGGTGGGAAGAGGGGTGGAAGGGAGCCCCTTGCAGCTTGGCCTTCCTACTCACGGGAAGATGCTTCCAAGCTGGACACCAGAGCAGCTTATTGGATGCTCCGGTCCAGGCCACATCTCCAGCGTATCACGTGCGTACAGGCTAAGTCACTTTAATTGTGTCTGTCTCTTTGCAATCCCATGGACTGTAGCCCGTCAGGCTCCTCTGTCCGTGGGATTCACCAGAGAAGAATACTGGCGTGGGTGGCCATGCCCTCCTCCACCATTGAATCAGGTATTATTTAATTTCAGAAAATCTGCAAAAATTATCTGCCCAGTTAGTGTCATAAACTTTTTCATAAAAAAATTTTTTCCCCCTCAAAAAACACACCAACTAATGGAAAACAGGTTGTTAAACTGGAAGTTTCAACACAAGCATCAAAGTGTAATAGATATCACCCTCCCAAGCCATCCTAGAAGAAGATCAGATTTTCAAAGGGAAATTGATCTGAGTGGGTAAAACTCTTCACTTACCTTGAGACTTTGGGGTCGGGGGGAGGAATAAAGGGAGAGATTTGGGGGAAAGACTGCCTGGTAGGAGCTGTACCCTGCCCTCTCCAGACCATGTGGAGGGGCATGCATCTGGTGAGGGACACTCCAGGCCTGTCCCTTGCAGAGTGGACACATGGACCACCTGTCTGGCTGCTGTCTGAGATGGGGAAAGCTTGTCTGGTAGCTCTGGGAGGAGCCACGCTGAGCTGCTATGTGACATCGACCTGCACTCCCAGAGACCAGAGCCAAGGACACCCTGATGGGTCCCGTGGATGCAGTGGGGGCCACACACAATGAGGGGTCAGTCTTTAGTGGCCGGGGGCTGCCCATGAGAGTGGCCAGGGCAGCTAAAGCAGACCTAGCAGGGAGAAGCTGGTGCACCCAGGATTCCCGGGGTCTGGGAAGGGAAGTGACCAGCAGCAGAGGAGGCACCGGGCTGGTCAGGGACTGCTGGGGAGTGACCTCTGCCGGACGAAGGGGCAAGAGCTGGCCTTACAGGTGTCCTAGGCCGAGAGAGCGAGAAGCCAGCTTACGAAGGACGGTGCTGAGCAGGCAGGAGTGCCGTACTTCATTTCTTCTCCTCCTGCAGCTCATGTGCCAACATCAGAGACCTTGGAGGGTGGGGGAGAAGGAACCCACTCATGGGGGGTCACGGGTGAGAGGGAAGAGAGAAGCAGCGGGGTGTGGCAGGCCCAGGGAGGAAACCAGATTTGATTTTCAATCGTGTCTGAAGTTTGGATGAAGACTTTGCTTTTTTTTTTTTTTTTGTGGCTGCACCGCACAGCATGCAGGACCTTAGTTCCCCAACCAGGGATTGAACCTGAGTCCCCTGCAGTGGAAGCAGAGAGACTGAACCACTGGATCGCCAGGGAAGTCTTGATGGCTAGGTATTTTTAATGGCTGAAGTGACACGGCTTTGGGACTTCCGTGGCGGTCCAGGGGTTAAGACCCTACGCTCTCAATGCAGGGGTCCAGGTTTGATCCCCGGTCAGGGAACTAGATCCTGCTTGCCACAACTAAAGATCCCATGTGGCACAAACAAGACCTAGTGCAGCCAAATAAACAAAAATGAACAACAAAACCAAAGTGATGCAGTGTTTTGTGACTTAAAGTGACAACTGCACTTTCTTTGCTGGAGGGAACTGGGGCGTCGTGAGCTTTCTGAGGATTGTCCAGGAGCAGGGAAAGCGCTTTTGCTGCTGAATGCATCTTAAATGTGCAACTGGAGGCAAAATCCAGGTGGTACTAGTGGTAAAGAAACCCCCTGCCAATGCAGGAGACGCGAGACAGGGGTTCAATCCCTGATCGGGAAGATCCTCTGGAGAAGGAAATGGCAATTCGCTCTAGCATTCTTGCTTGGGAAATCCCATGGACAGAGGAGCCTGGTGGACTGCAGTCCATGGGGTTGCAAAGAGTTGGACTGATTGAAGCAACTTAGCTCGTAGTATGGAGGCAAATTCAAGCTGCCTCGTGGTTGTGTCCCTTGAATCCTGCTCCTGGTCTGTCTGGTGTATCAGCTCATAGACTGAACACGAGGTGGCTGACCCTGACCCACCGTGCGGTCTCAAAGGTCCCTTTCCCTCTCTGCACCCGCGTTTCCCCAGTCTGAAGAGATGAGGCAGGTCCCTTTGCCCGCCTTGCTGCAGATTACTCCATTTTCCCCAACGACGTAAGCGACCAAGACCCGGCCCTCCCAGTGCACACTGCAGTGGGACAGGAAGGAACTGGACCCCCGCAGCTGTCAGATGATGGGCGGCTGTCGACAGCCATGAGCAGGTGGGGCTGCTGTCTCACCCAGGTGGGCGGGAGAAGCCTCTTGGAGGAGCTGACCTGGAGGCAGCAAAAGGTGAGCCCTGTGGGTACCTGGGGGAGAGAGCTCCAGCAAAGGACGTAGAACAAGGGCTGGGAGGCAGTGGTGGTGACTGGTGTGCTGACAAAGGGGTGGAGGGTTGGTGTGGGGCAGTGGGGAGGTGGGGTCAGGGGGTCGTGGGAGAGGGAGGGTAGGGTGGTGTGCACAGCAAACAAGACCTTGAAGGCTGAGGTTAGGGCTGGTTTTGGCTCTGGAAGTTTCGATGTGATGGGTGGTGGGTTCCAGGCAGAGGAGGGGGCAAATCTGACTTTGGGCTAAAACAGTTGGTGGCGCTAGTGGTAAAGAACCCACCTGCCAATGCAGGAGACATAAGAGATGTGGGTTCGATCCCTAGGTCAGGAAGATCCCCAGAGGAGGGCATGGCAGCCCACTCCAGTATTCTTGCCTGGAGAATCCCGTGGACAGAGGAGCCTGGTGGGCTACAGTCCATGGGTCGCACAGAGTCAGACACGACTGAAACAACTTAGCATATGTGCACGAGGTAGGTGGAAGAGGCACCCGTCCTGTGTCCACCGGGATCCTGACCAGGACCCAGTAACTGGGGAATGGTCCCCGCCTAGTCTGCCATCTAAGGGAGAGAATCTTGGTTAGATGCAAGATTCCTCTTAGACTCAGGGACACCAGGGCGGCAGTTACTTTGAGGAAGGACATTAACACAGTGACTAAAACAGCCCCCTACCTTGAGCACTTACCACGGGCCAAGCAGGGATTCAAAGCTTTGTGAGTCATCCCTATAACAGCACCGACAGTGGGGTCCATCGTGGTCCCCATTTTACAGGTGGGGACACTGAGGCCTGTGGAGATTTACTGCTTTTACCAAGATCCCATGGCCAGTATGAGACAGAGGGGGATTGGAGTCCAAGCCTGCCCACTGGTAAGACCAGGGTTCCCAGCCCCGTCCTGCCCAGTGGGTGAAACTAACTGAGCCATGAAATAAGGAGGAAGATGCTGAGGGAGGTGTTTGCCTTTGTCTTAAGCCCTGGTCCCTCTGGCTAGAGGGGTTCTTTGAATCATGGGGCTAGATACTAGACACAGTGAGCCCCCATCTCTCTCAATGCACTTACGGACCATCTCTTAGGATCCAGACCCCTGCCTGGGCAGTGTGATCACTGAAGCTGGGCAGGCCTGGAACTCAAGATTTCTTATCTCTGTCCTTGGAAGCTTCTGCTTAGCAAGGTATTTGTTCAAGGTGTTGACTTCAAAACATAATCACAACCTAGAAGTTGAGAACTGTGCTTTATTTGGCAGAAAGTTTTAGGACTTAGTGGGCTTTCCTCATAGCTCAGTTGGTAAAGAATCTGTCTGCAGTGCAGGAGACCTTAGTTTGATTCCTGGGTTGGGAAGATCTGCTGGAAAAGGGATAGGCTACACACTCCAGTGTTCTGGCCTGGAGAATTCCATGGAGTCCATGGGGTTGCAAAAAGTCGGACATGACTGAACGACTTACACTTACACTTTTAGGACTTAAGCCCTGGAGGCAGCATCTTGAATTATCGTTGCTGTTTTTCAGTCGCTCATTGGTGGTCATCTCTTTGCGACCCCATGGACTGCAGCAGGCCAGGCCTCCCTGTCCCTCCCCATCTCCCGGAGCTTGCTCTAATTCATGTCCATTGAGTTGGTGATACCATCCAGCCAACTCAAGTAACCCTGAGAGAACTGCTCCCGGGAGGTGGGGGGAGGAGTCAGGTTATATCGAAATTTGCAACAAGGGGCAGGTAGTCTGAATATCAAAAGTATTTTTGTGAATTAAAGAAAACCAGATATCTCAAGTTAAGGGATTTACTGTTTTTCTCTGTATGGGGAGAAGCAAGAGTCTGGGCTCAGTGAAATCATTCCTTTCATGTATATCTCAGCTGTCTGGGACCAGTATCTTGCAATTCTTCACATCCCAAGTGCAGGGAGTGGTTGTAGCCTAAAGGCTGACAGATCGCAGCAGGTATTATTCTCCTTCCTGGGTGCCCTCAGGGCTCAGAAATTCACTTTTGGAGGGCAGGAATCAAGGATGGCTGTGACATGCTTATTTACTGATATGGGAAGAACACCCCATTTCTCAAAAGTTTATTAAGAAAACCTCATTTGTGGTTTACTACAGTTTTACTATTCTTAATAAAAGCCCAGGGACTTCCCTGATGATCCTGTTGGCTAAGATGCTATATTTCCAATGCAGGGGTTGGGGTTCAATCCCTGGTCAGGGAACTGGATCCCACATGCTGCAACTAAGAGTTGGAATGCCTCAACTTAAAAAAAAGAAAAAAAAAAGATCCTGCATGCTGTAAGGAAAATCCTGAGTGCTGCAACTAAGACCCAGAGCAGCCAATTAATTAATTAATCAAGATATAATACATATTCTTTTTTAAAAAAGCCCCAAGTTAGGTTCTATTTATGTCCATTTTACAGATCGGACAACCGAGAGCAGGGTGGGAGATCTCCGAGGCTGAGTTGGATCCACACCCAGCCACCCTTGCTTTCCGGATTCCCAAAGACCAGTGGTGCATATGTGAAGTTTGTGTTTTCTCCTCATTTTAATAGTACATAACCTTCTGAAGGGACTCGTTGTTCATGAATATTGGCTGGGTGCCTGAGTGCTATATGGGATTCGTTTAAACTTGGGCTCTGGCAAATTTGATTTTTACTGAAAATTACCCATTTTTTAACATTTAAAATGTTATCGAGCCATGTGGCCATTGCCGTCTTGGGCAGAAAACATCTTGGATGAATTTGCATTTTTAATTCTTGGCATTTTATTTTGCTTCAGTTCCCAAATAGCATTTTTTTTTCCCCTTTCCTTAAAAAAAAAAAAAAATTAAAGAAAGGAGACAGCCCGCAACAGGGCCAGAGTGCCAAGAAAACATAATAATAGTGGTAATGTGTGTTCCCTCGCTGCTAATTGCACCAAATTTTACCATGTGCTCCAGAAGCAGAGCCTGCCTGCCACTCTCCAGACCCAATTTCTCCTGCAGCCACTTAACAGTGGTGAGATAATTGTGCCTTAATGGGCTGGCTCCTCCCGAGGGTGGCTGTCTGGCAAGTGTGGGGAGGGGTGGGGGGCAGGGTGAGGCAGCCCCCTGGGACCTGCATTATTTAACAGGTCTTCTCATTACCCTTGCCCAGGGGCTGGGTGGAGGAGCTGGGCCAGAGGGTGTCAGAGCCCAACAGAGCTTTAAAGACCAGTGGGTCATGTTACAGATGGGGAAACCAAGGCTGAGGGAAGGAAGAGGCAACGAGGGCTCTATAGTCATTATTCAGTGGTGGTTTCTTGAGCACCTATTATGTGCTGAGGAGCAAAAAGTTTCGACACGGCTCTGCCCCACCTGGGGTGGGGGACAGCCAGGTACTCAGCATACTTAAATGCAGGGTGACAAGGGTCTGGAGAGGGGACATTCAGGGGCTATGTGAGAGCGGGTGCCCACCCTTGCACTCCTCCCCTATGCCAAGAACCCTCCCAGCCCTGAAGGCAGGTATTTGATTTTATAGATGAGGAAGCCCAGGTGTGTTATGGGTATTATGTTCAGTTTATAGGTAAGAAAGGGGCTTCCATGGTGGTTCAGCAGTGAAGAATCCGCCTGTAACGCAGAAGACAGAAGAAACCCAGGTTCGATCCCTGGTCAGGACGATCCCCTGGGGAATAGGAGATGGCAACCCACTCCAGTATCCTTGCCTGGAAAATTCCATGGACAGAGGAACCTGGTGGGCTACAGTCCATGGGGTTGCAAAGAGTCGGACATGATTGGGCGGCTGAGCATGCACACATACCGACATGGATGAGGGAAGTGATCTGGAGTAATGGGGTGGCCTCTGTACCCCCATTTGCTGGAAATACAGTGATGAAAAATGCAGTCTGGCCTGCCAGGGGCCGATGGTCTGGTGAGGGCAACAGAAGACAACAAATTCATCAGGAAGATGATTTCACATTCGATCAGTGCCCCGAGCAAAATACAGCAGGACCAGGTGAAAGTGAGTGACCCAGTGAGGTGTGGAGGCTGCCAGAAAGACCTGGAAACGAGCTCCGTGTATCTTAGGGCTGGAAGAGCCCCAGAGGACGGCCAGGGCGGATGCAGATTAAACCTGTTTCCAGGCTCGGGCTCCACCTCTAGCTGTGTGACCACGGGCGAGTTACTTGCCCTCTCTGGGTTCTCCTTTCCATGTCTACCTAACGGAGTAGTAACAGAAGAGTATCTAGCACTTAAGGCTGTTGTGAAGATTACAGAAATTTGATGTACACATAAAATATGTATGCACATGCACATGTCGTCCTCAGCCAAGAGCCCGGCAGAGACCAAGACCTCGGTGAGGCCGGGGCGGGCGCTTCTCTACCTCCCCGAGCGGCTGTAGCACCGCGCGCTGTCTCAATCCTTCTCTCCCTCCAGAGACTCTGACTTGCGGGGCCATTCAGCCTGCTTCGCGAAGTGAGGAAGCCACATTTGAATTTGTTAGAAAAACAAAAAACAAAAAAACAACAAAAGCCCCAAACCAAACAAACACTACGCGCCACGGCCGCTGTTTCCTTCCGCCGGCGCCTTCCACAATATGGTGCGGTGGGCCGGGAAAGCTTGGCCACAGATGGCGTGCCTGGGACCAGCCCTGTTTTCTAAATACCCGCTTCCTCAGTGTAAATGATAATGCTCAGACACATGGTGCCGCTTGGCTCCCGGGAGGCTCCGGCATCCACGCTTTTCTTGGCCTGGCGCCCCGGGTCCGGCTTTCTCCCTCCAGATGGCAGGCTGGAGAATCCTCGAAGAGGAACGCTGCGGACGCGGGGACGCAGATGCGGACGCTCAGGTCACAGGCGGTCGGTCCCTCGGACGCTCGCGGGGCCACCACTCACGGCTTGCTCTCCCATCTGGGACCTCGTGGTCCAATCAAGGAAAAGACGGAGCGCGCGCAGGAGCGCCTCCAGGGGACCCTCAAAAGGACGCCGAGGTGGGGCTGGAACTGGAATCCAGCTCTTGGGTGTCTGTGTTCTGGAAGCTTGTCCTCCTTCCAGGAAGAGCGTGCGTTCCTGGAAGGAACGTGGTGCTCCACGGAGCACCCCTCTCAAAGGTAGCAAAGAGAGGATGGGTCGGGGTGTTCACCTCCCCCCGGAAGAAAGAAGTCTCTGCTTTCAGGCCTGCAGCAGCGGGGCAGAGTGGAAGTACCTACGTCCGTGTTCAGTCGCCGCCTTGGACTCTCTGCGACCCCAAGGACTGTAGCCCGCCAGGCTCCTCTGTCCATGGGGTTTTCCAGGCAAGAATACTGGAGTGGGTTGCCATTTCCTTCTCCAGGGGATCTTCCTGACCCGGGGATTGAACCCTCCTCTCCTGCCCTCTCGCACTGGTAGGTGGCTGCCTTACCACTGAGCTACCTGTGTAAAGAAGGCGAGCTTGGCATCCCCATACCCTTGGCTTTGGATTCTGCCTCCCCTCTGTCTTCGTGACTTCACCTGCGGAGCCCCTCCAGAGCCTACTTTCCTTATCTGCAAAATGGAAAAGAGGTACCAGGGGTGGGGCTTGGGGGAGCAGGCGAGAAGGGGATGCATTGTCTGCAGGGAATTTCAGCAAACTAATAAAAGCGACTCAAACTGGAGTTGGCTTTTTAATTACCACTGTGCCCTGACAATTCCAAACAATGTCGGTGATAGAACAGTCCTCCCTGAAGTGTTCTTTTGTTGGTCTAAGTTTTTAAACAATTGCTGCATTTAATGGTGAGTCTTAAGCACAGTCTCTCTCAGTTCACATACTTTTTATCACTTGTCCTTCAATAAATGTTATATTCGATATGGAACTTATACTCCTGGCCCCGAAGATATCATGCATGGACTCAACAACATGTATTTCTTAGGAGGATGGTTTCCTAACAGCACAGAACCATTTGAGCTTCCTCTGGACACCCTCTGGTACTATATATGCCCATATTTAAATAGTAGATTTGAAATATGGCAACATCAGAGTGATTGAAAAGACAGAAAAAAAACAGTCCTAGAGTTATTTGAATTAAATGACAACACATGGGAAGTACTTGCTCAAGGGCAGAGCCTGGCACTTGGCTGTTGCTTACTAGACCTGAGTTACCTTTCATCTGGAAACATGGATCCTTCAGCTGTCAAAATGGGCATAAGAACATCTTACAGGGATTTTGGTTAGAATCCTAGCTTTCCAAGCTCTTGACATAACACCCAGGTCCATGAAGTCTAGTTTCCTTTTCTGAAAAATAGGGATCATATTGTCTACTCCAGTGGGAAGCCATGAGCTCACCCCTGCAAAGTGTCTGGTGGGGCTATGGGGTCCGATCCTACTCAGCAGCTGACCCTGGGCTCATTCCCGCTTCCTGAACTTTATTCTTTTCGATCTTCTCCCAGTCTTGGCTCCCTAAGACTGACTCTTCTGGAGGACAGAGAGTAGAGTAAGTTCTTTGTAGTAATCTGGGGTCTTTCTTGCAAGAGTTAGAGAAACTTACTGGGTTATCCTAAGCAAAGGGAGCTTTGGTGAGAGGATATTATGGGGTGTTTGTGTGCTGGGGGATGGAGGAGCTCCTGAAATGGATGGAAAGCCCTTCAACCAGCCTTTGGAATGGGTGGAAACCAAGACAGCTCAGGACAAAGCAGAAGAAGAAAGAGGAACAGATGCTCTGTTAGAATTGAAACAGCTTGGCCAAGAGGCCACCACCACCTGCTTTAAGGTGTTGCAACTACAATGAAACCTCCCTTCACACCACTCTAATGTGATGGTTTAAGATGCAGATCCTGGAAGGCAGGCTCTGATTGGCTGAGCAGGGCAGGGAGAGCTAGGGTCTGGTCCTTCGGTTTCCAGAGTGGAGGCTTGTTCTGGAATCCCTCTCAGAGAACACACAGTGAGGAAGAGCTGGTTTCCCCAGAGAAATCTGATGTGCTCTTAGGCAAGTGGGGTTAGTTATGGAGCAACCGAATTTCTTGCAAATCCACCACACTCACCCTTGGATCTTTTTCCTTTCTACTTCTTGGAGCCCCAGACAGCTCCCCTCTTGGTCTACCCCAGAGAAGTTTTCAAATAACTGATGGATATGAAACACTTGACTTCTAGACCTAGGTCAGAGGAGCAATGCTTCTGTCTGAATAACAGAGAACCTGGCATTTAGTTGGTTCTAACTAAAGGTGAAGGTGAAGAAAAACGTCTGCATTTAATAAACTCTTAGAATATGCAAGGGATTGTATTGTGCACATCACATATGCTTACCTTTTTCTGATTGCTACTAGAGTCCTCGGAGGTATATGTCACTACTCCTGTTTTTCAGGTGGAAAACCAAGGATCAGAGGACTCAAGAGGAATTACTTATTGTTTCATTTAGCCATCAGAAATTGACCAGAGTTAAATTAAGCCAAAGAGAAGGAAATGGCAGAAAGGTTGATAGCATTGAAAAGAAGCAAATGGATCAGATTTGGAAAAGACAGGAATCGGAAATTCCCTGGAGACACAAGCAGAAACAAATGGTGTCCTCTAGGGAAAATTAATTACAGCTTTTTCCCCAACCCAGGTCATTCTGGTCAAGATGTACACTTTTGGAAGGGAGATTCTGATGCTTTTGGGGTAATTCTCCTGAGTGGGTAGCCCATACCTTGTCAGCAACCTACATCCCCCCACACCCCTTTCCCCATGCCTACAGTTTTACCTTGCACCACTTCCACCCAAATTTCATTGACCAGAAGTAGTTGTAGGACCTTGACTTAACTGCAAGGAAGCTGGAGAATGAAGTGCACAGGATGTGGAAATGAGATTAAAGAGCATTCAACCAGTCTCAACTGAAGGCTATTTGCCCAGAATCATAAGCCACCCAAATTACATTCTGTGTATTATATACCAAAGAGCGATTGTCAGTGGGTGAGAAAAATGGTACTTGAGATCAGGGATGAAGGGAAAAAATAAAGTAAGGGCCTTGTAAAAACTGCATGATAGCAACCTGCTTTCAAATGAGGATCACCATTGGCACAACTCCTTCTTGCATCTGAAGTGAAAAATAAAAATATTTATTAAAACCAGAACTTCTCAGTAGATGAATAAATGACCAACTGGACACAGAGAGAAAAGAACAAATGAATTAGAAGATTAAACTGATTAAGTCTTTCAGGATCTAGCCCAGTGGAATTAAAGCTAAAAACTAATAAAGGCACAGAAAATGCAAAAGAGAACTTAAGAAAATTTGAAGACAGAATGAAGTGCAGGACCATCCATTAAAGTGTCTTGCATTCACCTGAACAAAGCAGGACTGGCTGCATATGACTAATAGCGTGGAAAATATGGAAGAGATGGCAAATATGAAAGAAATAACAATTATGACAGAAATAAAGATAATGGAATATAGAATGAGAAGCTTCAACATAAATCTAATAGGATGCAATTCATTAAAATAGAAAATATAAAAGAGAACTTAGGACTCACAGAAGATAGAAAATAAAGCTTCATCAAAGTTCAAGAAAGAGATGGGTAAAAAACAGCAAAATGGTAATTTAAACAATAACATCTGAAAAATTTTCAGAAGTGTAGAAATAACCATTAAGCTCCACACTTAGGTTTATGGTAAAATTTCAGAATATCAAAGAGAGGAAACCCTGAAGACCACCAGAGAACAAAGCATAAATTTCTTTCAACAAATCAGAGCACAAATCAGATTATTAGCCAACTTGTCATGAACAGCAACATATGCCAGAAAGAAACGGAATAATATTTTTGAAGTTGAAAGAGATTCATTGTGAACCTATAATTCTATACCCAGCCAAACTATACTTTAAGGGCAAGGATGGCAAAGAGGTTTTTAGACAAACCAGAACATAGAATAGAAACTACATGTAGTTGCTGTCTAATATAATTACTAAATAAATTACTTAAACAAGACAAAAATAAGAAGGCAAGAATATACAGTGGGAAAAATACAGCCTACTCAATAACCAGTAGTGGGAAAACTGAAAGGCTACATGTGAAAGAATCAAACTGGACTACTCTCACACCATGGGCAAAAATAAGTACAAAATGGATTAAGGACTTAAATGTGAGACCTGAAACCATAAAGCTTCTAGAAGAAAGTATAGACAGCATAGATGGTATGCTCTTTGGCATGGGTCTTAGAAATACTTTTTGAGAATATGTCTCCTCAGGCAAAACAACACAAAAATAAACAAATGGGACTACATGAAGCTCAAAAGCTTTTGCACGGTGAAGGAAACTCTCAGCAAACGAAAAAGCCACATAGTGAGTGGAAGAAGATATGTGCAGGCAATATATCTAACAAGGGGTTAGTATCCAAACTACACCAAAAAAAGCCCCTATATGTGGGATATAAAAAGAAATGATATAAATGAAGTTAGTTACAAAGCAGAAACAGATTCACAGACTTAGAAAAGGAACTTATGATTGCTGGGGGGAAGGATGGGGGAGGGGGTAGTTAAGGAGTTTGGAGTGGACATGTATGCACTATTATATTTAAAATGGATAGCCAATAAGGACCTCCCATATAGCACATGGAACTCTGCTCAATGTTATGTGGCAACCTGGATGGGAGGGAGTTTGGGGGAGAATAGATACAGGCTGAGTCCCTTTGAAGTTCCCCTGAAACTGTCACAACATTGTCAATTGGCTATACACCAGTACACGGTAAAAAGTCAAACAACAACAACAACATGCAATTGAAAAATGGGCATAAGACCTGAATAGACATTTTTCCAAAGAAGACCTACAGATGGCCAATGAGCACATGAAAAAATGCTCTACATCAGTAATCATCAGGGAAATGCAAATCAAAACCATAGTGAGGTATCACCTCATACCTGTCAGATTGATTTTTTATCAAAAAAGACAACAAATAATTGGTGGTGAGGATGTGGAGAAAAGGAAACACTCATACACTGTTGGTGGGAGGGTACATAGTGTTGTGACTATGGAGGACATTATGCCGATTCCTCAAAAATTAAAAAAGAACTACCATATGATCCAGTTCTACTCCAAATGAAAACAGTAATAAGAAAAGATACATGTACTCCTATGCTCATTGAAACATTATTTATAATAGCTAAGGTATGGTAGCAGTTGAAATGCTTTTATATATTTTGCATATATAAAAATGCAGTTCCAGATAAAGTGACATGTGGGTAACCTTCTAGATGCCACGCACTATACTAAGTCAGGTGAGGAAACTGACCTCAGTAACTGATAACAGAATGACAAATAACAGAATAACAGAACTTGTAAGGAAATGAGGAAAAAAATGGTAGGATATAAAATAAATTGGTAACTAATAAAAGAACTAGCTTGAACCACCAACCTACTTGACCTAGCTGATGTCTACAGACTACTCTACACAACTGGAGAAAAGAAAATACATGCTTTAAAATGAAACACGCATTATGATAGCCCATATCCTGCACCATAAAATAAATATTAGTAAATCTAAAGAGATAACCATCCATAAAGTATATTTTCTGGCCACAGCGACACTAAATGAGAATACAATTATAAAAGTAAATCTGCAAAATCTTCAAGTATTTGGAAATGCAACAACACACTTTTAAATAACTCATGGGTCAAAGAAAAATCAAAGGAAGTGTTAGACAATATTTTTGCGTGGAACTAAATAAAAACAAACATATCAATATTTATAATGTTCATTTAAAAAATTTCATGTTTTTGAGAGGGAAGATTTTTTAAAAAAATACATTAGAAAAGAAGATAGATTTAAAATAAGTGATCTAAGTTTCCATCTTAAGAAGGGAAGGGAAAATTGGGGATACCAGATCAAGAGATACAAATTATTATGTACAAAATAAATAAGTAACAAGGATCTATTATATAGCACAAAGAATTGCAGCCATTGACCTGTAATAACTTTTAATGGAGCATAATCTGTAAAAATACTGAATCACTATGCTGTGAACCTGAAACTAATACTGCAAATCAACTATACTTTAATAAAAAATTAAAAAATAAAGAAAGAGTACTTGGAAACAAAATATTTAGGACTCAATTTAACAAAAGTGATACTGAAAACTGCAAAACATTTCTGGAGGAAATTAAGGAAAAGCTAAATATATGGAGAAATATTTCTAAAGGAAATCAACTCTGAATATTCATTGGAAGGACTGATCCTGCAGCTCCAATACTTTGGCTGCCTGATGGGAAGAGTCAATTCGTTGGAAAAGACCCTGATGCTGGGAAAGATTGAAGACAGGAGAAAAAGGGGGTGACAGAGGATGAGGTGGTTGGATGACATCACTGACTCAATGAACATGGGTTTGAGCAAACTCTGGGAGATGGTGAAGGACAGTGAAGTCTGGCGTGCTGCAGTCCATGGAATCACAAAGAGTTGGACATGACTTAGCGACTGAATGATAACAATAAATACATGGAACTATACATTAAATAATGGAGAGATAATATTGCAAGACTCAGTGTTAAGGTATCTGTAAGGTTTTTTTCCTCAATACTTCTGACATTAAATGCATGTAGGTTTTCCATAGCAATTTTCCAGTTCTCTGAGACCAGCTAGGTGTCCAACACTGCAATTCTGACACCAACTCCTGAAAAGTTAGTGCAGGCCCCCCAAGTTAAAGGCTAAGTCCCATAAGAAAATCTACTCTGCAGATACCAGCTACAAAAGGGCTACCCACATTTCTGCCCAGTCATCTGCAAATTTGGGTCTTCCTATGACTCTTCCTCAGGCTTGTTAATTTGCAAGAATGGTTCATGGAACTCAGGAAAATACTTTTTTATATTTATTGGTTTATTAGAAAGGCTATAGGGCTTCCTTTGTGGCTCAGCTGCTAAAGAATCCGCCTGCAGTGCAGGAGGCCTGGGTTCAATCCCTGGGTTGGGAAGACTCCCTGGAGAAGGGAAAGGCTACCCACTCTAGTATTCTGGTTTGGAGAATTGACTGTGTAACCCATGGGGTCGCAGAGCCAGACACGACCGAGTCACTTTCACACTATAAATGCTACAATGCAGGGGCAGTCAGGTGGAAGAGATGCATAGGGAAAAATAAGGGGAAGGATGTGAAGCTTCCATGCCCTTTCCATGAGCACCAACCCACCTAACACACTGACGTGTTGAGCAGTCTGGAAGCTCTCCAGATCACCTTGCTGAGTCTTTACAGCATTCCATCTCCAGCTCTCCCCCCATTCCATTCCTGGAGGTTGGAGGTAGGTAAGTGGGGCTGAAAATTCCAATCCTCTAATCACTTAGACCAGTCCATTCTGGTCTACCCTAAGTTACCCCATTAAGGTAAACTTTGGAGTGAGCAGAAGAGGAATATTACGAATAACAAAAGACATTCCTATCACTCAGGGAATTCTGATAATTTTAGGAGCTCTGTGTCAGGAATCAGGGACAAAAGCTACATATATTTCTTATTGTAGTACAATATCATTTTCTGCTGCTGCTGCTGCTAAGTCGCTTCAGTCGTGTCCGACTCTGTGCCACCCCATAGACGGCAGTCCACCAGGCTCCACCGTCCCTGGGGTTCTTTTCTACCCAAAGAATTAATAGGTTTAATGTAATTTCAATCAGTATATCAGTGTATTTCTGGGAGGAATTGATAGACATTATAAAGTTTATATGGAAACACAAAAGACCTAGTGTAACCAACATACTTTTCAAAAAAGTGAACAAATTTGGAGGGCCTGTATAATCTAATTTCAATGTTTATAATACGAAAGTACAATATTCGAGTCTTAGCAGGAGTAAACATATAGATGAATGGAGTGCAATCATACATATGTGGTTAACTGATTTTTAACAAAGGGGCAAAAGTAATTTCATGATGATAATCTTTTCGGCAAACCATTCTGGAACAACTGAATATCCACATGGAAAAAATAAAGCTTGATTCCATCTCACTACATTTATCATAATGAACGCCAATTTGATTATGTTCTGTAGGACAAAAACTTAAATCATAAACTTTTTTTTTTTTTTTTTTAAATCGTAAACTTCTAAAGAAAACATAGGGCCTGTATTTCTGTCCTTGAAGTATGCAATCATTACTTAGGACACAAACAGCACAAACTGCAAAATAAAATTTGTAAAATGGACTTCAACAAGATTAAAAACTTCTGCTCTTCAAAAATACCATTAAGGAAAAGGCAAGCATGTTACTGCTGGCAGAAAATATTTGCAGTATTGCAAATATATTTGGTAAAGAACTAGTATCCAGAAAGATTCTTGCAAGTTAATTATAAGATAAACAACCCAATAAATATGTACAAAAATTTGAACAACAAACACTATACAAAAAAACTACATGAATGGCCAATAAAGTAGTGAAAAATTGCTTACGAGAAAATTCAGATTAAAACCACAGTGAAATGCCACTACATATCTACTAGAAAGGCTAAAATAAAAACAGTTGAACATAACAAATATCTGTGAGGATATGGGACAACTGGGACTCTCAGATATTGCTGGTGGGAATGTGAAGTGGTACCATCATTTTGTAAAGCAGTGAAAAAATTTATTATGAAGGTAAATATAATCTTATCATACAACCCAGGAATTACATTCACAGGTACTACCTTAGAAAAATGAATACATATATTCACAAAGAACATATATATGAGTATTCAAACAAGTTTTATTCATAATATCCAGACACTAGAAACAATGTAAAAGTCCATCAAAAAGTGACTGAATTCACCAGCTGTATTTTTCATAAATTAGAAAGCTATCAACACCAAAAATGAAAAAACTCCTTATCTGTACAGCAATATGAATACGTCTCAAATACATTATGTTGGCCAAAGAATACATGCACATGCACCAAAAAACATACTGCATGATTCCACAATACTGTATGATTCCACTTATGTGAAGTTCCAGAAAAAGCAAAATTAACCTATCGTCACAGAAATCAGGTCAGTAGTTGCCTGTGGGAAGGGATGAGTTAAGCAAGGCTCTAAGAGAATCTCGGGGCTCATGAGTATGTTTTGTACCTTGATTAAAACGGTGGCCACATGCTTGTATATAGTCATATATTTGTCAAAAATCTTTGACCTATAATTTAAAAATAGATTCATTTTTAACCTAAATGTCCATCAACAGAGGAATGGATAAAGAAAGTGTGGTATACAGGTACAGTGGAATATTACTCAGCCATGAAAAGGAATGAAACTGTCCCATTTGCAGACATGTGGATGGAGCTAGAGACTGTCATACGGAGTGAAGTAAGCCAGAAAGACAAAAACAGATATCATATAATATCACTTATCTGTGGAGTCTAGAAAAATGATACAGGTAAACTAATTTGCAGAGTAGAACTAGAGACACAGATGTGGAGAACACACATATGAACACCAGGGGAGGAAGTGGGGGCGGGATGAAGCGGGAGATGACTGACACGTCCACACCACTAGGAATAAAACAGATAACTGATGAGAACATGCTGAATAGCACAGAGAACTCTATTCAGTGCTCTGCGGCCTAAATAGGAAGGGGATCCAAAACAGAGGGGACGTGTGTATACAGGTAGCTGATTCCCTTTGCCGCAGAGCAGAGGTTAACAGCATTGTAAAGCAACTATACTCCAATAAAATTAACTTTAGAAATAGGTGCATTTTACTGTACGTAAATTACATCAGAATAAATCTGAGTAAATTAAAAAAAGAATTATTAAATTTGTTCAGTGTGTGCCTCTTCTGGTTGGTCTCTGTTCTTACCTGTTCCGCTCATTCCTTGAGTATGTCCTTGTTTTCTGGCACAAGATGTTCCAAGTGCCCCCTGTACTTTCCCCATCACACCTCTGGGATCATGCATTTCTCTAAGGAACCCTTGTTCCGTGGTGTGGAGAATGGTATTTAGAAACCATGGTCCGGGTGCTAAGTGTGCTCATTGCTACTGAGTGTCTCAGGGCCTCTTAGTGGACACATACAAACCCACGTCCAGGTCTATAGTTATATCTCTCTAGATATATTGAAAACCATGGACCGAGAGCAACGCTTCCAATTCTAATCCAGTCTGTTTCACTTTCCTGACTTCTCTTTGACAGTCTCAAAGCTGATAACTTAATTAGCTGTTTCATTTCTACTTGCCCTTGGCTATTAAGTTCTCACTCTCAATGCAAGTCAGAATCCTCTTGGCCCAACAGTCACATCGGTAAACCCTACCTTTCCCAGCGGTTCTTCTCCTTAAAGATTCACTCTCTGCTATTGATTTCTATGTTGGTTACGGTGTTTTGTTTTCAAATCATATATCAAATTCTGACTAATGAGCAAAAAGAGTATTTATTGGAAGGTTGACTGGCTCGCAGAATCTAAAGGAAAGCTGAAGAATCAAACCTGGGAACAATAAGGAGCCAGAGACGTTTGAAGGATGTTAAGAGTAAGAACCAAATAGCCTTCTCATCGAAGCACCACCAAGGGGGTGAACCAGCTGCCTCTGTCTCCATCGTATGTGCCGTATGTGCAAGACAGGCACCCCTCAGGTGAGGGTCTGACAGCCTGCCTTGGGTCAGGGACCCTTTTCTTTGCTGGATGAGGTCAGAGCACAGCTGATAGGAAGGAGGAGGAGTGGGGTGCTAGGTGGGCAAAATAATGGATGATCGAGATGCACACTCTTCTCTTTCCTGTAGTCAGTGCCTCAGTTGCCCGTTGAATTGCTGGCACAGGCGTGACTTCTGGGTCTCACTTCACTTTCCACTTCCTCGGAAGTGCACATGCTTAGTGAATCAGTCGTGTGCAACTCTTTGTAACCCCAAGGACTGTAGCCCACCAGGCTCCTCTGTCCATAGAATTTTCCAGGCAAGAATACTGGAGTGGATTACCATTTCCTACTCCAGGAGATCTTCCCGACCCAGGGACAGAACCCAGGTCTTCTGCATTGGCAGGCAGATTCTTTACCACTAGGCAACCCGACCCCCCCAGGAAGCCCTTAAATTCCATTTCTTCAGAGGGGTCTTTCTCAATTACCCTACGTAATGTTGGCCTTCTTCAAGCTCCCTCTTTTAAAGCGGTCTGTGAATTTCCTCAAAAATACCCGTCTCCACCTGCCTTGTTGCTTTACCTCTGTACAGAAGCCCTGCCCGGGTGAAAGTGCAAGCTCTCATGCCTGTCTGCTTCATCTGTGTGCTCCTGGAACCCAGAACCATGTCCGGCCTATACCAGACGATCAACAGATCTCTGCCGAATTAGTGAACGAGTGAGTATCCAGGGTCACGCAGCTCGTGACAAAAGTGGGCTTCTTACCCAGGTCTGTCTCACTCCCAAGTCTATGCTTTTTTAACTGCATGCTGACTCCTGTTTACTGAAAGGACAGACTCAGGGGAAGAAAAAAACAACTACCAACCCCACAAGGATAGTTCACACCAAATTCTCTCTCTCTCAAGGAAATGCACATTTATAATTTGAAAGCAAGTGACACGGCTGACTGTAGCTGGAAGGGTTAAAACAAAAATTGGCAAGGGGAGCCAGTTCAACTTGTTTTTCTTTCTTTGTTTTTTTTTTTTTTTGCAAGAAGCCTAAGTTTGCAGTCTGCAGATCTATCTGCAGGGCTGTCGGGAAGGCTGTGCAAAGAAAGGAGAGAAGCTTGCTGACAAAAGACTGAAATCCTGGTATCTCTTTTGTTTTCACCCAAGTCTGTGGCCACTGACATTCCTTTTTTACACCACGGGTGGATAATAAGCCCCCTTCTCAGGAATCGAAATGCTCTTATACATTTTAATGTGACCTTAGCGAGTGCTTTTCAGAAATCACAGGCCCATCTGACTACACTTGAGGTTGAATTGAGCTAATGGTATTCACCTCATCTTTAGATGCAAAATTGGAAGATAAAAAGACCTTGATGTGAAAAGAGGGAGGGGGGAATGTGAGGGGAGCAGGGGGTGGATGGGTTGTGGGGGGCAGGAGGGGGAAGCAGATTAGAGATACTGCTTAAAAAATCTCGTGATTGCGCCTTGATAAGGAAATGTCTCCTCTTTCTAAAATCCCCCATGGGCTCGGGAGATGTCCTCATGCTTTTATTTTTAATGATAGAATCTTTTTATTCTTGGGCCAGGGAAATTTGAATGTTGCTGCATATGTGGCCAGGAGATACATTGACCTTTAGCAAATCTTATTTTTTTAAAAATCAGATGGAACAGTTATTGCAATATTCTGGCTCTGAAAGATGAAAAAGAGAGAGAAAGAGAGCTTTCTTGCTCTGTAATCAGACGTGGATTAAATTTATTAAAGATGCTGTGTCTCCTTTTAAATGACTTGCAACCGTCTTTCTGAATTCTAAGGAGCTGGTTGGAGACACGGCACCCTTCTGATTTCGTCTTAAGAGCACAGAGAAAAAGTCTTCTAAAATGGGAGGAAACTTGGATCCCTTTTCTTGCTCTTTGGCTAAAATGAGCTTCTCAGACGCGCACCCAATGCATTCAGGGCCCTAAGGAGGGCTGAAGAGGGCTGAGGGGGACTGAGAATTGGGGGCCGAGGGTGTGGTCAGGAAGAAGCTGGGAAGAGGCCCCTGCAATTCAAATAAAATGCGTGTCGTCCCCCCCCCACCCCGAGACAGGCTTCCTTCCAGTGTTGACGTGCCTGCTGTCCATCAAACGGAGCCGGAGGTTGCTTCCTGCCACCCGGGCTTGGCTGCCTCGGGGATGCAGGGGCCTGGCGGGCAATCCATCATGGAGCACACCTGGTCTGCCCAGAGGAGACAGTGGGGAGGCAGGGAGGGGGCGCTGGGTGGGTGGGGGGAGCGGATGGCAGGGGGAGTGGGACCGGGGAGCTGACTCCCAGACAGGACCTCAGGCCTCCAGGCGTATCCATCCAAGGGGTGTACATAATTTATCAACGTGGAAAGGGTGACAGATTGGGATGGTCTGGCCTTTTGACTTTGCAGCTTCTGTCTGTATTTATAGAATTGGATGCTTGGGCCTTCAGGCCACAGCATTCTCACTTTAAAATTGGGCATGCTGACTCAGATACAGGTGGTGAATGGGATTATTATTATGATTAATTTTTTTTTTTTAAGATATGAGGATCTTGTTTGCGCACATTTATTGCAGCCATTAAGTTTCTTTGGAAAAATGCTTCTTTTCTTGAGAGCAACGGCCCTGTGTGTCTTCATAAAGGATGTACCTGTAAAAGAGAGATTCTGAAGTCTGTTTCCAGTCCAAACACATTTCTAAGGTGGATTCCCACTTGGGAAGAGAAGATGGCAATCCAGGGCCACGGGGTCAAGAGGTATGGTCTTCGCAGAAGGTTTGACAATAAGGCCCCTTAAAGCTAGAGTTTATTTATTTAGAAAATTTTATTTTTAATTGGAGGATAATTACTTTACAACATTTTGTTGGGTTTCGCCATACATCAACATGGATCAGCCACAGGCATACCCGTGTCCCCTGCCTCTCAAACATCCCTCCCACCGCCCTCCCCATCCCACCCCTCTAGGTTGTCACAGAGCACCAGGCTTTGGGTTCCTTGCCTGACAAAGCAAATTCCCACGGGATATGTATTTTACATATGCTAATGTATATGTTCCCAAGCTACTCCATATGTAGCTACAGTACTCCCAAGTACTGTATATGTACTCCAAGCTACCCACCTTCTCCCTTATGAGTTCAAAATTCACCCACCTCAGCATGCTACTGTTTCCTACACATAGATACATGTAGGAATCACCATAGTTCTAGTTTTCCCTTAGCTTGAAATTCACGCCCAGAAAAAACTTAAACATTGGGGTAATTAACATCTCTGTTGAGTGAACGGATAAATGAATACATGAATAAGTGAGTGAAGTTTAGGAGGAACGGAAGTCACCCCGGGCCTAGGCATTTCCGAGAATGAAATGCGAGAGTCACTTTCTGAATGAGGGAATTTTCGATGGAGGGGCAAGAAAGCAGGGCAGGGTAGGTGGTTCTTAGACCAGGTGTTAAATGACTGAATGAGCGCAAGGGAGAGGCTTGGGGAGGGTCTTCTGTCTTCACAACAAGCCCAGGGTGGTCGATTGTCATCAACCCCTTCCTACCGAAGAGGGACCAAGTGGAGTCCCAAGGTCAAGCTGCCTCCGTGCTGCTGGGAGCCGAGTGCAGAGCAAGGTCGGGCCAGATTGCGTGATTGGGTCTGCGTTGTGGGGTGTTCTGCTGTCCCCTTTGGAGCCCTTGTCCTCGGGGCTTGGCCCCGGTGGAAGGACGGGCTGGCTCCCTGCCTGAACAGCACACCTGGAGAGCTCGCCGCCCGGCTCAGCGCTGGGAACCTTCTCTATAAATGAGAGGTCCCACCCCTGCCCTCCAGGGCCTGAGAGCTTTCTTTCCATTGCATTCCGAAAGCCCCAGGAGAACTGGCACGGCTTCCCCAACCTTGTCCTGACCAGTCCTCAAAAATGCGATCTTGGACAAGCGGAGGCTGGGGTGGAGCCCTTGGTCCATTCCCTGGACCTGGGCCACCCCTCCTGGAGAATCTTCCGGGTTTGGCTGCTCCCGCAGGGCCCTCTGAGACACTGGCCTGGCCCCACCTGACCTGGGCTGGCCACCGGGGTGACGGGGGGAGTTGGGAGGGGTGCAGGGTGGGGCCGTGCACGCTGTGTCATCCGCGGGGGCTGACTTCTCCCACTGCAGGAATGTGCCGACAGCTCGGAATTCTGTGTCCCCCAAACCCGCATCGGCAGTTCACAATATGCTCCAAAGCTCAGAAGACCGACCAATCCTTCAGGCACCACGGCTATTTCTAAGTGTGGCTTACTGTGATTACCTTTGGGGAAGAGGCAGATCTCAGGAGCCACGGTGAATGAATTTGTGCTTCTGAATCCTTGGACGCATGACGAGCTGTGTGACCTTGGGCAACTGACTGCCCCTTTCTGAGCCCGTTTCCTTCCAAATGAAGGCACGAAAGAGGCCTCTGCAGCAGGGTCCTCTGAGAAGCAGGGACACGTGCGGATGACCGGGCATGTAGTAAACTTGTGTGGCTATTTGTATCTGCAGAATTCTGTGCTTGGTAATGAAAAAGAAGGAAGGAAGAAAAGAGAAGGAAGAAGAGAAAGTGATCATCTATAACATTTCCTGAGTTCTTCATATGGGACAGCTGAAGCTCTAAGCCCTTTAGGAAATAATCCTATAAAATCCTGAAATGATCTTGTAAATCCTGATGTTACTCTTGTTGTCCCCACTTTCCCATTTAAGGAATGAGGTGAGCTGGGTGAGGTGGTTTTGTGTGCGGTCACACCCCAAGTAAACGGAGGAGCTGGATTCCCACCAGCTGCCCCAGAATCTATGTCTCACGGGTGTTGAGGATCCCCAGTGGAGAGGACACGTGGCCTAGGACCTGACCTTGGGTCCACCAGGCCCAGCGGACAGAGTCAGCGCGGGAACACGCTGGGCGTGGCATCCTAGAAACCCAGGGAAGTGTCCCCACTTGAATGTGGGTGGGGCACTTCACGGGGGTGGGTGGGTGCCGGGGCGGCGCACCAGCCGCCAGGAGATCTTAATGTGTCCTCGGAGGGATTTGATTGTCAAATACCGCACACTGGGAAGACAGCTTCAAACGTGGGCCCCCAGCGAAAGGAGGCTTGCTCTGTATTTTGCCATAAATATTTGGAGCGGAAATCGCCTTTGAAGATAAAGAGTTGAGCTAGAAGCAAAGCCCACCCTAGCCCATCTCCTGGGGGCTGGTGGGGAGTAAGGGGGGAACCCACCAGGTAGGTTGAGCAACAGAGTGAATTTAGGAGGAATTTAGCAAGTCACTGCTGACCGTGGCCTTCAGCGAGCAGGGTAGCATCCCTAAGGGACTGAAATGACTGTCCGGGCAGAGTGTGGGCTTTGGGGGGTGGGCTGGACTCCTGGAGTGACCATTCTCTAGCCCTGACTTTGGACACGTCACTTGACCTCTCTGAACCTTCTTTTCTCTTATCTGTAAAATGGGAAATGAGATAAACCTCCCCATGCAGAGGTCAGATTTAACTAAGCTAACATATGAACTATTTGGTGGCACCATAAAATTTTGGTTTATGAGCTTGGTCAAGCTCCTGGAGATGGTGAGGGACAGGGAGGCCTGGCGTGCTGTCCGTGGGATCGCAAAGAATTGGACATGACTTAGTGACTAAACAACTATAACAACATAAATTTTTAAAAAACAGTGTTACCGGGCCTAAGTCACACACCATGCAGTTCATCATGGCTTTTGTATATTCACAGGTACGTGCAACCACCACCACAGTCAATTTTAGAACATTTTCACCACCTCTGAAAGAAGCCAGTTGGCTATCACTCTCATCCTCCAGTTCTCCCAAATTTTGGCAAACACTAATCTATTTTCTATCTTGATTGATTTCCCTATTCTGGCCATTTTCACATGCATGGAATCGTATTTGTGGTCTTTTTTGTCTGGCTTTTTTCCTCAGCAAATGTTTTCTAAGTTCATCCATTTTGCAGCGACTGTCAGTACTTCATACTTTAGTCTGGCTGGATACTATTCCATTGGAGGGATAGACCATGCTCTGTTCATCCGTTGATCAGTTGATGGACATTTGGGTTTTTTCAATTTTTGGCTGTTTTGTGGATTGTATATCTCAATTATTTCTCTCAGATATGTACCTGGGAGTGGAATTACTGGGTCATACAGTAGATCTTTTTTTTTTTTTTTTTTAAATTATTATTTTTGGGGGCCCTGGGTCTTCATTCCTGCACCAGGGCTTTCTCTAGCTGTGGCGAGGTGGTGGTGGGGCCACTTTCTAGTTGCAGGAGGCGGGCTTCTCCTTGTAGCGGCTTCTCCAATTGCAGAGCATGGGTTCAGTAGCTGTGGCACATGGGCTTAGTTGCCCCGCGGCATGTGGAATCTTCTCAGTCCGGGGATTGAACCCCTGTCCCCTACATTGGCAGGCAGAGTCTCAACCTCTGGTCCACCAGGGAAGGTCCTATACAGGAGTCTTTGTGTTATCATTTGAGGAACCACCAGACTGTTTTCCAAAGTGGTTGCACCATTTTAGATTCCTATGGGCTATGTAGAATGATTCTCTGAATAGTTTTCAGAGAAGTCTTTCTGCTCCCCTATAACACCTGATGACCCAAGTCAGAAATCTCCAAAGGTCCCCAAAACCCACAGCATCAGGCCCATCCTGACTGACATGTGGGCGTGGTCAGCACCTCCCTCCCTGTCTCCCTCCTCCTCCCCGTGTGGTCCTCCTCTTTGGTCCTTCCTTACTCAGATTTTTCTCTCTGAGGGAGCCCTCTCCTCCCCTTCTGGGCTTTCCAAACCTGCCTGTCCACGTGGCTTGGTCCTTCCCCAGGCCCCACAGTGACTTCCACGTCTCTGTGGCGCTGTGGCCTCCTTGGAGAAGGACCTTTGACATCCCCCTTACTGCATTCCTCACGGCACCTGCACGGCTGATTGTGGGAGCCCAGGCCGACCGGCGTGGTGGAGAACACCTGCATTTGGGCTCAGACGGACCAGGATTCTGATTTTGACCCTGGAATTCATAGCTGTGGCACACCAGGCACGTTCAGCTCCATCCCCACCTTGGCGTTCTGCCTCCCAAATCAAACAGCAAAGAAGGGGCAATTACACTTTCTCACTCTGTCAGGTAGTAAATATTTGTTAAATGTGTAAATAACTAAGAGCAGTAGGCAACAGGTAACACATATGGTACTCGGTTATGAATGCCTAGCTCCCTAGGCAGCTGTAGGCAATCTTGATCTGTGCATTCTGTGAAATCCTTTTGTTTAAAACTGCAACTGTTGTCTCTGTGGATACCATATTATATAATACCCATTTTACAGATGTCAAAACCAAGGCTCCAAGAACTTCAGTTGTCAAGGCTGCGCACATCTACAGGAAGAATTTAGAAAATTTCCGCCATATTAAGCTACAGTTCAGAACTGTAAAGGGTACTTCCCTGATGGTTCAGTGGTTAAGAATCTGTCTTGCAACACAGAGGATGCAGGTTGGATCCCTGGTCCGGAAACTAAGATCTCATATGTTGGGGAGCAATTAAGCTCATGAACTACAACTACTGAGCCTGTGTACTCCGGAGCCTGTGTCAACAACTAGAGCGTCTGTGAGCTGCAATGAAAGATCCCACATCTTGCAACTAAGAGCCAACATAGCCAAATAAATAAATATTAAAAAAAGAACGATAAAAGCCACATTTCCCAAAACATGTCTCTAGAACTTGAGACAGTGTGGGTAAAAAGACTCGTAGTCAAGTGAGCTTGCAAAATGCTTTGCAGGGGTCACCTCCCCTGGGACTGTCCCAAAGGCTCCTGTGGACCCTGCTGTGCAGAGGGGTGATGGTCTGAGAAGGCTTTTGGGTGGACTTTCCTTCCAACACAGTCCCTGTCCCCCATCCTTGAAGGGAGGGAGTGGCCTTGGCTGAGAAAGAGCCAGCTTGTTTGGGGATGGGGATAGGTGGGAGGTCTTTCTGGCAATGTGACCAGCACTCAAGCACACTCTGGACTGGGTGGGACAGATGGCCCTCTTTCTGGGCCAGTGGCTCCTTCTCTACAGGGGAGAAGAGATGGCGGGAGGGGAGCCATCCGGCCTGCTGGTCAACCTTCCCCGTCTCACTCTGATTTCAGAGCTGAGCTTTCAGGGCCCTCCAAATGGCTGACATTTCACCCAAGGCCTCTCTCCCTCCACGTAGCTGTGCCGGTCCTTCTCTACCAGGAAGCCGAGGCCTGACAGCAGTGATTTCCTTCCTGATTTTATGATTCTCTTTCCTCCTGTTGCACCCTACCCTGGGCTCAGGATCACACAGATCATGGAACGGTGAGAGTGAGACTTCTGAATCTGCCTCTGACTCCTGCCAGCTTTGCGCCTCTGTGGGGCTCCCTCTTGGTGCCCAAGAATGAACTGTGGTTCCGTCCAGCGAGGCTCCTCTTTGGAGTGACAGCAGGGGAAAATCGGTTCTGGTTCTACACGTGCCATGCACCAGGCACACACCCAAGTGTGGCCTCAGTCCGTTCAAGGATTCTAGTCACATTCAAAAGATGAAGATGCTGAGTGAGGTTCAGGGACACCTGGTGACCTCTTCAAGGTCATGCCATCTTGGTGCTGGGCCTGGAGGGAGGGCTGGCATCTGCCAAGCTCCTCCCCACTGCTCTGCACAGCACGATGAAGCCAGGCTTCCTCCATCTCCCGCTTTACTCTACAGGCAGGGGCTTGGCTTGGAGGAGGAGTCCAGGAACTGAGATCCTGCCCAGTGAACACAGACGGTGGTTTGCTCCTTGAAAGAAGAGAAATGGCTCCACTGATCTCCAGGTTAAGTGGGTGTCTGCAGAGCATGAGGCTGTTCCAGAGGCACTCTGCTTCACAGCCTCGTCCAGATTGTACAGACGGCTGGTGGCTTCCATTCCCGAGAGGCAATCAATCAATCACCTAATCAATAATCGATAAAACAAGGCACTGTTTCCCCCTGCCATTGTGGTGAAATAACAATCACTGAAGACTTTCTAACTTCTCAGCCATTCACAAGGTGTCACGGGATCAATTATGGTTATGGTAAACTATTCACAACGTCATATTTATCATTTTCACACTCCCTAAGTTGCAAACCAGTCAATCCTAAAGGAAGTCAATCATGAATATTCACTGGAAGGACTGTTACTGAAGCTGAAGAGCCAATACTTTGGCCGCCTGATGTGAAGACCCAAATCACTGGAAAAGACTCTGATGCTGGGAAAGACGGAAGGCCATCAGAGAAGGGAGGATAAGAAGCAGAGGATAAGACGGTTGGATGGTATTGCCGACTCAACAGACATGAATGTGAGCAAACTCCGGGAGACACTGGAGGACTGAGGAGCATGATGTGCAAAGAGCAGGACACAACTTAGCAACCGAACAATAACAAGAAGTATTCGATTCAGGAAACTGAAATACATTCACAGGTTGTTGTGTAACTCTCACCACCATCTCTACCCAAAACTCCGCCATCCCCATCAGACACGTGGGTACCTATGAATAATAATTAGCCTCCATCCCCACCCCCAGCCCCAGGGCTAATCCTCATTCAGGTGCCTCCCTCTCTGCCCCTCCACCATGATCCCTCTTTGGGAATGTTTTTAACTAAACACTGCAGCACACATCCAACCAAGCTGAGCACACGTAACGGCCCAGATTATTCTGGTCTCTGAAACCTAATTAGGAAAAAGGGAAAAGGACAAAACAAAGATTCCAGAGGGGAGGAACCTGAGTGGCTTGAAGTTAGTTACCTCCCTCCTGGAGGGTGGGGCGGGCCCGCCCGAGGAGGTGGGAACCTGGACGGAGGTTTGTTTTCGAAACGTCTGAGCTGGGCTTGGCCTCCCGGCTCTCCTGGACGCTGCTGGGCTGCCTG
This sequence comes from Cervus canadensis, assembly GCF_019320065.1. Taxonomy (NCBI): domain Eukaryota; kingdom Metazoa; phylum Chordata; class Mammalia; order Artiodactyla; family Cervidae; genus Cervus; species Cervus canadensis. Next base: position 2,156,955 of record NC_057402.1, on the reverse strand, counting down.
TCTCCCTTGGCCACGCAAACCATGAACTATTTTCTTTCCCTCTCTGTTCCAGCTGCCTTCCAGGCTCAACCACCAGCTCCCTGTCCCATGAGCTGGGCATGGATGTGGGTTGGTGGGAGGCAGGGCTCTGGGGCAGGTCAGTTTCATGGTCTTAATCCCAGGCTGCCGTTTGGCCAAAAATAAGGAAGAAAAAGAAGGGAAAAAAAAAGGGGGACTTAAAATATTGATCTCTGGCCTAGATGTCAACAAAGGAAGAAAGAACGATATTTGAGATGTTGGAATCAGATGTGGATTTGAGCTCTCAACTTTCTAGCTCTCATCTCAGACAGGAACGTCAAGCCGTTGGTCAGTTTCCAACGTGGTAAGAGAAGATAACTCAAGTATCTCATCCTACTCTTCTTCCTTCTGTGGCAGGAACATGATGTCATGTCTTTTAAATGTCTCTTTGTCCAGCTGAAAACTCCTATTCACCCTGCAAGCCCCTGCTTACAAAGCCCTTTTTGTGTGAGGCCAACCCAGAGGATCTCAGCAGTTAATCACTCCCATCTTCATGCTATTTTTGTCCCTCAGACAGTTTTCTGTATTACTCACAGCCTTCTTCTGTAATTGATATTTTTATACCTCTGCTGGGCTAAACTTTTTGAGGGTGGGGACTTGACTGATTCATTCTTGAGTCCAGGATATAAAACGTGCTCGAGAAACAGGAGGTCCTCTTTGCGTTCTGATGACCTTGTGGTCTACCTCCTCTCTGCTGGGACACGTGTGAATAGCGTGGGAATGTAGGTGACTGGGCAGGGATCACAAGAGCTGAGCGAAATCTCCCTTTTTCTGGGAATGAGGTGTACCTCCTTGCAGTGGAAGCCCCCAGTAGGTGCTTGAAGTCTTGCTCTTTGAGAGACCTTGGAGAGAAGGCCCAGTTCAGACTGGTTTCTGAAATCACAAAGAGCACTGCTGTGGGCTGGGTTTTCGTTATCCCAGAATGTGAGGCGACTGCTATGAAACTTTTGTGCAGGGCTTGCTCTGGCGGATCGGCCCCGGAGCCTGGCTCCCCCAGAGGTCACCTCTCACCACCTTCTCACTCCTGTTTAGTACCTGGCTGGGCCCAACCTCTCTGATGTATGTAAAAAACAATTATTTGCTTAAAACCCACGAAGAGCTCCTGTCATTTAAATTGGTTCAATTTAAATTTTAAACGGGGGATCTTCAACCTCTCATCCCTTTGAAAGTGAAGTGCTCTGCGCAAAAGGTGAAGTGCTTTAGGGCTGGAAATGATTACATGTGGTTCCCAGTGAAAGCGATGAGAGAGAGAAGGAGAGACAGAGAGCAAGGTACTGAAAGGAACGGTCAGAGAAAAATAGAAAGGCAGTGATTCAGAAGCAGATCAGGAAAAATTTTTGTGGGCTGAGCCACCAGCAGGGCAAAACTCAGCCCTTGAGATCTACGCTGAGACGAGAAAACGCTTCCCAGAGCTCACCGTGATTCCAGCTCACAGTACACTTTTCACATCGACCCAGACCTTACACGTATGGTGAGTTTTAAAATGACTTTTGGTTAGGTTTTCTGACTGCAAACTTTTGATCAGTCCTCTGAACTTGAACTGTGTGTGTTTGTTTCCCTGTGGACCGAGGCACATGCCTGATCTGCCTCTGGGGTCACCTGGCACTGGCCACGGAGCAGCTTGTAAAGCTGGACAGAAGGAGGAACTGATGGGTGAAGACTCAGAAATTTGAGCTAAGGGTTTCAGGCTGGAAGAGTGTGGCTCTGGCAGAAGATCTCAGGGCAGTGTGTGTGTGTGTGTGTGTGTTTGTGTGTGTGTGTGTGTGTGTTGGGGGTGGGCTGCTGGGTACATCTGGCCGCAGCTGGTGAGGCTGGGCGTTGCTGGGAAACATGAGAACTCCGATGCGGCTGCAGGGCACCGTGGAACCTGGAAGCCCTGGGCTCCGGACTGTGGGTTGGGGGTCAGGCAGCTGGGGTGGGTGGGCCGCCCTGCAGCAGCTGCTCATCTCCCTGCTGTTTTCTCTCTCTCTGCACAGCGGTGCTGGAAGAACAAGAGGGGCTAGAGTTGATTTCCACAGCCTGAACTTCTGTGCTCACTTCTGCTCTTTTCTTCCAGGTGTAATTTTGGGCTGCTTACTTCAACCCTCTGAGTATCTTGGTAACTAGGAAATAAGCACTTTCTCTGTGCTGTCTGGGCTTCGGGGTCAGGATTCCCCAGCCTCCCCTGTCAGCCTTGAATTGGTCCTGCAGTGGCCTTTGCATCATTTCTCATCCTTCAGGAATGTAGAATCCAAGAATTCCCTGGGCCCCAGCAGACTGAACTCCTCCAAGCAGGACCAGGTCCAACTAATGTCTGTGTCCACAGGGCCAGGAGCCCAGCACAGAACAGCCGTCCGGAGGATGCAGAGGGTTGCCGGGAAAGACCATGTGGTTTGGACCCCATAGATCTGGGTTTTGTTTCCAGGCTCTGCCATTTACAACTTGAGAAGTCTGTTCACCAGTCTGAGCCTCAACTTCACCTGCTATAAAAACAGAAGCAGCCTCACAGTTCAGTGCATTCGCTCAGTCGTGTCCGACTCTTTGAGACCCTATGAACTGCAGCACGCCAGGCTTCCCTGTCCATCACCAACGCCTAGAGCTTGCTCAAACTCATGTCCATCGAGTCGGTGATGCCATCCAACCATCTCATCCTCTGTCGTCCCCTTCTCCTCCTGCCTTCAATCTTTCCCAGCATCAGGGTCTTTCCCAATGAGTCAACTCTTCGCATGAGGTGGCCAAAGTATTGGAGTTTCAGCTTCAGCATCAGTCCTTCCAATGAACACCCAGAACTGATCTCCTTTAGGATGGACTGGTTGGATCTCCTTGCAGTCCAAGGGATTCTCAAGAGTCTTCTCCAACACCACAGTTTGAAAGCATCAATTCTTTGGCATTCAGCCTTCTTTATGGTCCAACTGTCACATCCATACATGACTACAGGAAAAAAACCATAGCTTTGACTAGACGGACCTTTGTTGGCAAAGTAATGTGTCTGCTTTTTAATACGCTGTCTAGGTTGGTCATAGCTTTTCTTCCAAGGAGCAAGCGTCTTTTAATTTCATGGCTGCAGTCACCATCTGCAGTAACTTCGGAGCCCAAGAAAATAAAGTCTGTCACTGTTTCTATTGTTTCCCCATCTATTTGCCCTGGAGTGATGGGACTGGATGCCGTGATCTTCGGTTTTTGAATGTTGAGTTTTAAGCCAGCTTTTTCACTCTTCTCTTTCACTTTCATCAAGAGACTCCTTAGTTCCTCTTTGCTTTCTGCCATAAGGGTGGTATCATCTGTGTGTCTGAGGTTATTGATATTTCTGCTGGCAATTTGATTCCAGCTTGTGCTTCATCCAGTCCCCAATATAACTTTCAGGTGGGTTATGACTTATGAGGGAAAAGATTAACACATTGAGAAGAAAGTGGAATAGAATATCTTCCCAACTATGGGAGTACAGAAGAGAGTTTTAGAAACAAACTTGGAATAAAAACCAAAGGAAACATTGACTTATTTGATCACCCTAAAATTTAAAATCCTCTGTTCATTGAAAGATAAGCTCAGTCGCTTCAGTTGTGTTTGACTCTTTGTGATCCCATGGATTTTAGCCTGCCACGCTCCTCTGTCCGTGGAATTCTCCAGGCAAGAATACTAGAGTGGGTAGTCATCCCCTTCTCCAGGATCTTCCAGACCCAGGGATCAAACTCAGGTCTCTTGCATTGCAGGCGGTTTCTTTTACCACTGAGCCACCAGGGAAGCCCATATATACTTAAGGCCATACCAATTTCCCTATCAACATGGCATCTGAGCCTCATATAATGTAGTTACCATTTAGTTAAAATATTTTCTGATTTTTGTTGTGATATTTTTGTTCGACCCAGAATACTTCTTAGAATTGTTTCTCTTAATTCTCCAGAATTCTTAATTTCCCTAGATATTCTACTTAAGCTTACTATTAATGCTTTGCTGAATTCTACTCTGGTCAGAAGACCGGCTCAGTAGGATTTTAAACCTCTCAAATATGTTGAAACAGCATATGGTCAATTCTGGTAAATGTTTAAAAAGTATCCTCAGCAGTTGTTGGGTATCATGTTCTACAAATGTCAATTAAGTCAAATTTATTAGTTATGTTATTCAAAACTTCTAAATCTTTGCTAATGTTTTTGGTTCACTTGCTTTATCAGTTACTGAGAGGTGCTGAAAGTTTTCACCGTGATAGTGATTTTGTCTATTTCTCCTTTTAGTTTTTGCTTTGTGTGTTCTGAGACCATGTTATTAGGTGCATACACATTTAGAATTATGATATGTTTCTGATAAACTTGACCTTGCATTTCATAAATTCCTCTCTTTATGTTTAGTTACACCTCTTCCCTGAAGTGTACATGGTCTAATACTAATGTAATTATAACAGTTTTCTCTTGGTTAGTGTTTGCATTGAGATGTCTTTCTTTTCTTTTACTTTCATCTTTCCTATAACCTGATATATTCAGTGTGTTTCTTCTAAACAGATATGATTGGATCAGTCCGAGTCTTTGTCCATTTACACTTAATGTAGTGACTGACATAGATGTTATAATTTATGTCATTTTTTCTTTCCTCTTGCCTTCTCTTGGATTTACTGAGTTTATTATCTCTTCCTCCCAGCTTCTTTTAATAGTTTTAATACATTTTTTCTATTCTTTTAATAGCTACCCTAGAATAATGATTCTCAAAGTGTTTGGTCCTAGGACTCCTTGACACTCTTAAAAATTGTCGAGAACTCCAATGTGATTTCATGTACCTATTGATATTTTATTGCATTATAATTAAACATGAAAATATTTATTAGAAATTTTAATAATTAGTACTGGAAATATAAATAACTTATTTTATGAAAATTCTCTTTCTGAAACAAAAAATTGGGGAGATAGAAATTGCTTTCTAGTTTGGCTTTTTAAAAAATGTATGGCTTAATAGAAGACAGCTATAATTTCATATCTCCTTCTGCGTTCAATTTCTTGTGCTATGTTGCTTTGGGTGAAATACACAAAGAAAATCTAGCCTCTTTTAAATACGTGGTTGGAAATAAAAGGAGTATTTTAACAGGTTTTTCAGAGTGTTATAGATATTCTTCTCTGATCCTATATCAAAACTTAACAAGTGAAAGTTTCTTAAATATTATTTACAGTTTGGAATCTGAAACCACATCAATAAACTTTTCATATTCTGTTTCTTAAAATCCATTAGTTTCTCTTACAATTTGAATAGATCCTTCACTTACGCATAATTTCCAAACACAACACTGTATATCAGTCATTTGGAAAATATTACTTTGTTGTATTCTGTAGGTCTTCTAACTGTTGACACATTTGATTATATGAGATGAGATAATTATTTTTGTTTACAATCATCCTTGATCTTATCAGAAAAGTGTTTTTTAAAACAGACCTGTTTATCTGTTTGTTTCCTGGCCGCCCTGGGTCTCCGTTGCAGGGCAGGGACTCCCGTGGTGGTGGTTTCCCTTGTTGCGGCTCTCTGACTCCAGGAGTGGGGGCTTCCATAGGTGCAGTACATGCGCTCAGTAGCTGTGGTACTTGGACTCAGTTGCTCTGAGGCAAGTGACATCTTCCGGGACCAGGGATCGAACCCATGTTCCTGGCATCGGAAGGCAGATTCTTAACCACTGGACCATCGGAGAAGTCCCTAGGAAAGTCTTTACATGTCAGGAAGCCATTAAGCTTTAGATGGCCAATACAGATTTTCAAAAATTCCAAGTTTCCTTTGAAAACTCAAACTGTATCATTGGCAACACATACTGTAAGATGTTCCCCTTAAAGTGACAGAGTCTCTTTGTTAAACTTTGAGAGGATGCCCACCCAATATCCAAGTGGGAATAACCACGGTTTGTCTATCAGGTGCTCTTTCCAGTGAAAACGGTGTTGGATTAAAAGGTGGCCCGTTCACCGTCTGACTTAATTGCTCAAGGGCTTTTGCTTGTTGTAACTTTTTGTTTCGGAGATGCAGTAGCTCAGCTTTATGCCTGTGCTCTGCCTCATTAAAGAGAGTATAAAAAATGTTGCCCCATCAAGGATAGTCAAACGAAATGAGCGCCTTTTGTTTCTCTTCCGCAAGTGCAAGGAGTGAGGGTGGTAATGACTAGTTGTGTGTTTCCTTGCCATGGCCACGACTTGCATTACTGCAACCAGCATTTGTAGCTTCACCTGCTGTGATTTTGCACCACGGGTGCAGATGTACAAAGAATCAAACAATGCCTTACTGTTACTATGAAAGTACTGTTGACCTTATTGACCCCTCTGGGACTCCCAGGGGTCGGTGAAGCACATTTTGAGAACTGCTGCACAGAGATGACGACAAGCATCCTTTTTTTTTTTGCATTGTTGATTTTTGGATTATTGGATTATTATTACTATATGTTTATTTTTTATTTCCTTAGTCAATGCTTTCACATGTTTTACTTTCTTCCTTTTGTTTTCATTTCTTAAACTAATTATTATTTTAGCATAGTTGATTTACAAAATTGTGTTAGTTTCTGCTGCGTGAATTAGTTATACATACACATATATCCACGCTGTTTTTGGTCCTTGTCCCATATAGGTCATTACAGAATATTGAGTAGAGCTCCTTGTGCTATATATACACATTAGGTCCTTATTATTTATTTATTTTATATATACTAAAGTGTATATGTTAATTATAATCTCCCAATTTGTTCTCCCCACTCCCAACAAAAAGTATCTTTAATTTTTTTTAACAGTCTAATTTTTTTTTTTAATTAGTGGGGCAGTACCCACTCCACTTCCTGAATAATGCAAGAGCCTTCAAGTGCTTCATCTCTATTTACTTCTACTTGTATGTTATAGTTTTCATTTATTGTATTTATCTATCTATTCCATACCCTACAAGTCATTAGTATTGCTTTAATACAGTTGATGTTCATTTTACATTTATCTGCACATTTGCCTTTCTGTCATCTTTTCATTCCTTCCTACATTTCTAAGCTTCTCTCTGAAGAATACCTTTTAGCATTTCCTTTTGTGGGGGACTGCTGGGGTGAATTTTCTCAGCTTGAAAATATATATTTCTCCCAATCTGAAAATGCCTTTATTTCATATTTACCTTTGAAAGGTATTTTTGCTGGGGAATTCTAGGTTGGGAAATTTTGTCTCCAATACTTTGCAGATAGCATTCTATTGTCTGCTGGTTCTGCTGTTCGTGTTGGGAAGTCAGATGTCAGTGCTATTCTTGTTCTTTTGAAGGTAATGCCTTTCCCCAGCCCCCTGCCCCAGTTTTAAGATTTTCTCGTTGGTTCTCAATAGCGTTAGTATAATGTGCCTAGGTGTGATTCTCTTTGTATTTACTTTGCTTGGAGGTTCATAGTGCTTTCTGAATCTTTCAAAATATGATTGATCACTTTTATATCTTTATTTCTTTAGGTATTTTTTTCTGTCTCTCTCTTTGTACTGTTCATCTGGGATTCCAATGACATGTATGTTTAGACATTTCTGCAGTATCTCATATGGCTTCCATGAAAGTGAAAGTTTTAGTCGTTCAGTTGTGTCTGACTCTTTGCAACCTCATGGACTGTAGCCCACCAGGCTCCTCTGTCCATGGGATTCTCTGGGAAAGAATGCTGGAATGGGTAGCCATGTCCTCCTCCAGGGGATCCTCCTGCCCCAGATGTTGAACCCCCATCTCTTGTGTCTCCTGCATTGCAGGCAGATTTTTACCATCTGAGTCATGTCTTCCATACTTTTCCTCTATCCCCATGTCTCTCACATATCATTCTAGACTTTTTCTTCTGAGGTATCTTTCAACTTACAAATTATTTAATAAGCTATATCTGATTTAGGGCTTCCCTGGTAGCTCAGACAATAAAGAATCTGCCTGCAATGCAGGAGACCTGGGTTCGATTCCTGGGGTAGGAGGATCTCCTGGAGAAGGCATTGGCAACCCACTCCAGTATTCTTGCCTGGAGAATTTCATGGACAGAGGAGCCTGATGGGCTATAATCCATGGGGTCGCAAAGAGTCGGACATGACTGAGCAACTAACACTTTCACTTTCATATCTTATTTTCTTTAAACCTATCCATTGAATTTTAAATTTCAGTTATTCTAGTTTTCAGCATTAGAATTTATATTTGATTCATTGTGATAGTTTCTGGTATTCTGATGTAATTTTCAATTTTTCTTTTATTTCCTTGAACGTAATAATTGTTCAAGAATTCCATGCACAGAGGAGCCTAGTGGGCTACAGTCTACGGGTTCGCAAAACGCTGGACACATCTGAGTGGCTGACACATTCACTTTCAAAGGAGACATAGGAGATGCTGCAAAAATGTCTAACATATATGTAATTGGAATCCCAGATGAACAGGACAAAGAGTGAGACAGAAACAATACCTAAAGAAATAAAGATATAAAAGAGATCAGTCAAGTTGTTTTTAAAATCTAGGTCTAATATTAACACCTCCATTATCTGTGTGTCCCGTGGGATGTTTCCATATTACCACATTATCATTTTGTGTCTCTTTGTTTTCAGACATACTATTTTGTTTCCATGAATTCATGGTTTTAATTGAGAGCTGGAAGCATCATAGAGCTAAACTGGCAACCCACTCCAGTGTTCGTGCCTGGAGAATCCCAGGGCCGGGGGAGCCCGGTGGGCTGCCGTCTACGGGGTCACAGAGTCAGCCGCGACTGAAGCAACTTAGCAGCAGCAGCAGGTATAATATTTGATTCTGACACAGGCTAGCTAGGAGACCTAGCAACGCCAGAGCTCCTTAATCTAATTAGTGGCGGAGAATTTTTAAACTGGGCTTCCATCCTTTGAAGGACAAAGTATTTCTGGTTTTCCCTTACTCTTAAAGCATATCCTTTTAGAGTCAGTTAAGAAGAAAACCCAATCAATTCTTCCACAAGAGGGAAGAAAGAAAAGAAAATCGTAGAAAAAATGGATACTGCTCTTGGTATTGGTGGTTTCATAAATCCCCCTTATTAACGGTCTCTGAACTTTAATTTTGTCCCTATAGTTCTATGAATTTGTCAAAATTTCAGCTTTTCTGCCTCTTCCTCCAGAAACAGGGAGCACCTATAGGGAAAAAACTGTCCAAATGCTAAGCTTGTTTCCTTGAGTTTCCTTCTTCTCCTGGATCTTAGTTATAATTCTTCATTGTCTTGAAAACTCTCCAATACCTTCAGGCTTTTAATTTTTAATTTGAAAGTTTATCCATATTTCCCAGGTTTTGCAGTGGGAAGGTTTGTCCTAGCTACGTGGTCTGCCATGGCCAAAAATACAGCAGTCTGGTACTACTTTCAATTTGTCACTATCTAGGGGAGTTGAAGGGATCTGCACTCCACAACCCAGAAATTCCACAGCTAAGCATGTTTACTTTGGAGACAAACTTTGGCAAAATAAGCAGTTTTTATAATATCTATGCCTACCAACAGGAGAGTGGGTAATCAAATGTGGCGTAGTCTTGCAAAAAATAATGCAGCAGTAAAAATTAATGAATTAAAGTTACATTTATCAAAATGGACAAACCTTGTGAGCACAATATTGAGAATAAATGTGATGTGCAGAAAAAATATGTGTGTGTGTGTATGTGTGTGTGTAGTGATATATACACTCAGTCAGTCAGTCAGTTCAGTTGTTCAGTTGTGTCCGACTCTTTGAGACCCCATGGACTGCAGCACGCCAGGCCTCCCTGTCCATCACCAACTCCCAGAGTTTACCCAAACTCACGTCCATCAAGTTGGTGATGCCATCTCATCCTCTGTCGTCCCCTTCTCCTCCTGCCTTCAATCTTTCCCAGCATCAGGGTCTTTTCCAATGAGTCAATTCTTTGCATCAGGAGGCCAAAGTATTGGAGTTTCAGCTTCAACATCAGTCCTTCTGATGAATATTCAGGACTGATTTCCTTTAGGGTTGACTGGTTTGATCTCTTTGCAGTCCAAGGGACTCTCAAGAGTCTTCTCCAACACCACAGCTCAAAAGCATCAGTTCTTTGGCACTCAGCTCTCTTTATAGTCCAACTCTCACATCCATACGTGATTACTGGAAAAACCATAGCTTTGACTAGATGGACTTTTGTTGGCAAAGTAATGTCTCTTTTTAATATGCTGTCCAAGTTGGTCATAGCTTTTCTTCCAAGGAGCAAGTGTCTTAATTTCATGGCTGTAGTTACCATCTGCAGTGATTTTGGAGCCCAGTAATATATACAGTTGTGGTAAAATAAATGGGAATGAATGGTATGGTAAATAATGAATTAGGCATTTTCTATTCTTCTGGGAGGAGAGAGTGGGACTGGGAAGGGGTACATAGATCCTTCAATTTTGCTGATAATAGTTTACTTCTCAAACTATGTGGTGGTTATACCTGCATATTTCTTGTGTTTTGAAAGGTCTTTTGGACAATCTTGTTTTGAATTTGTTTAGCCCACTTATGTTTATTTAGATTATTGATTTATTTTTATTATTTCTTAGTTGTCTCAGTTTGTGATTTCCCTTTTTCCACTTTTTCTATGATTCTCTTCTTTCTTGCTTTTTGATCATCTTTAAAAAATTTTCCATTTGCTCTTTTTCTTTATTTCATTTTTACTCTCTCTCTATTGCTTTCAGATTTATTCTTTTTTTTTCCTATTGTTTTTCTGATTTCCCTGGTCACTTTACCAGGCATATTTAACTTGACAACATACTAAATTAAAAAATGTGTTTAAACTCCTTTGAGGAATAAAAGGACCTTGGAATATCCAGAATCAGATCACCATTCTCTCAAGATACATGTTATTGGTGTTTAATATCTTACTTCTGTTATTTTGGGCTTCCCTGTTGGCTCAGAGGGTAAAGCGTCTGCCTGCAATGCAGAAGACCAGGGTTCGATCCCTGGGTTGGGAAGATCCCCTGGAGAAGGAAATGGCAACTCACTCCAGTATTCCTGCCTGGAAAATTCCATGGACAGAGGAGCCTGATGGGCTATATAGTTCATGGGATCGCAAAGAGTCGGACACGACTGAGTGACTTCACTATTACTATCACTATTGTAATTTTAGACAACATTGATTTGTAAGTTTTCATACATGTTCACAAGCTTCTTAGCTCACTATTTTTTCTTGCATCTCAGTCTTTTTTTAAAAAATCATTTTCTTTCCTTCCTTAGGGAAATTCTGCTGGTTTACCACCAACCGAATATATCTGAATATAATTTTGTTTCGTGTTTACTGTTTCTGGGCACATGGTCTTGAGAAGTACACAATTCTAGGTTAGCAATAAATGCATTTCCACGTGTGAAAAGCTATTCTGTGACTTTTGGCTGCATTTTTGGCATTATAAAGTTTGGTCTCAGCATTATTATTATTCATTTGAAGATTACCTCTTCTTTTTGTGGCTGCTTTAAAAATATTGTTTTTGTTTTTGGTATTTTGGAGATTCACTATAGGATGTTGGAGAGGATTTAAGACATTTAATTTTACTTGGAATACATGGTGGTTCCTGAATCTTGGATTCACATCTCCCATCTGTTCTAGAAAGTTCTTAGCTATTATCTCTTCAAATATGATCTCTGATGTAATATCTCTGCACTGTCCTAGGGTACTCTGACTAGGTTTATGTTAGAGCTGCTCATTCTCCTCTTTATCACTCTTATGTTTTCCTTCATATTTTCTAGTTCTTTGATTCTTTGTACAGCTTTTTGGTAATTCAATCAGACTCTTGGGTTCACACATTTTATTTTTAGCTGTGCATAATTAACCACCCATTGAGGTTTTTTTTTTTTCCTCAAAATTAATTATCATTTTTATTTTTAGAAGTTCCAATTAGTTTTCAAACCTGTTTGGTCATTGCTGATCATCTTTTGTTGATCGTTCATCTTCGTGATTCTAACCTTCCTCTATATACTTCAGCCTCTGTTCTTATATATTGTGTATCAGACTGTACCATCTTTGGGTGTTTAAAGTTTGTTCTCACTGCCACTGATGGATATGCTCATGTGTGCACGCTCGGTTGTTAAGTCATGTCTGAATTTGTGACCCCGTGGACTATAGCCTGCCAGACTCCTCTGTCCGTGGGATTCTTCAGGCAAGAATACTGGAGTGGGTCACCATCCCCTTATCCAGGGGATCTTCGTGATCCAGAGATCAAACCCTTGTTTCTCATGCACTGGCAGGCAGATTCCTTACCACTGAGCCACTCATGGATAACTGCTTCCTTCTGTTTCTGTGACCTTTCATTGTGAGGTCATTGCTTAGTCCTAATCCCTGGGACACTTGTGAGCCTAAATTGAGGATGCTTTCCTCCTGCTATGAGCCTGGATTACCAAAGACTTGGAGACACGGATGTCACCTTTGAGCATCTCAGATCTGCAAGATTCCCAGGTTTACCTTCTCTGTCTTGTTCTTGGCCTTAGTGTTAGGATATTCCAAAAGCAATATGATTATTGATGCTCACTCTCAAGGCAAGCAAACTCCTACTTTCTGTACATTGCTACCCTGTCCCATTTCGGGTCTAGCTCACATTTTGGGGAGGAATTTGGGGCTTCCACACGTCCTACCAGTAGGTCAAAAGTGAATGTTTTTCAGGATAATCTTTTGTTTTTTGACACGAGAGGGTGCCATGGAGGACTCGGTCTGCCTTACTCCCAGAGTGGAAATTATTCTATTGTTCTGTGCTAATCTCTTTACTTCCTCAGCTCTCATAAATACTGCATAATAAAGATGAGCCTACTCTCGACCTTGAAGTATTGTTATGATGATTAGAAAGCATATGAAGCCTCTAGCAGTTGCTAAACAAATGATCACTAATAATAATGATGATGGTGATTAAATATTTTCTGAACTTAGTTGAACATATATTGATTGTTGAAGATGTATAAGGTTTATGACCTCCTGAAGGCTGAGTGCAGAAGAATTGATACTTTTGAACTGTGGTGCTGGAGAAGACTCTTGAGAATCCCTTGGACAGCGAGGTGAACAAACCAGTCAATCCTAAATGAAATCAGCCCTGAATATTCATTGGAACAACTGATGCTGAAGCTGAAGCTCCAAAACTTTGGCCACCTGAGGTGAACAGCTGACTCACTGGAAAAGACCCTGATGCTGGGAAAGATTGAGGGCAGGAGGAGAAGGGGGCGACTGATGATGAGATAGCTGGATGGCATCACCGACTCGACGGACATGAACTTGGGCAAACTCTGGAGATGGTGAGGTGCAGGGAGGCCTGCATGCTGCATTCCACGGATATGACTTAGAGTCGGATATGACAGAGTTGGAAATGACTTAGAGTCGGATGTGACTTAGCGACTGAACAGCAACAGTGACAATCTTGTACACTCTTAGGGGGGTAAGATGCTTATTTCAGAGACTAGGAAACGGAAGCTCAGAGATAATAATGAGCAGCATTTTTATTAAATGATATAAAATATATGATAGTGCTAATTCATTCATTCTTTGAACAGATACTTGGTGGTGGTGGTGGTGGTTTCGTTACTAAGTCATGTCCGACTCTTGCGTCCCCATGGACTATAGCCTGCCAGGCTCATCTGTCCATGGGATTTTTCCAGGAGAGAATACTGGAGTGGGTTGCTGTTTCCTTCTCCACCCACAGATACTGACTGAGTCCCTTCATAGTGTTTGCATTAGGAAGCTCCTGGATAAAATCTCCTTTGAGGTGAGCTTCAGCCCTCTAGGCCAATGGCCCCTGGTAATAACCATGCTCCTGTAAATGAGATGGAGCTTGGGAGCCCTGAGTTATAAGCACTGTGATGCAGCTTTGAGTTAAGGTGCAGATGGAGTGTGCAAGTTATAATGTGTCGTTACTAACTTAGAAATTAGTAACAACATTAGAGGGCTTCACGGGTGGCTCAGGCAGGGGATGCAGGGGATGTGGGTTTGATCCCTGCACAAGAAAATGGCAATCCATTTCAGTATTCTTGCCTGGGAAACCCCATGGGCAGAGGAGCCTGGATGTCTACAGTCCATGGAGTCAAAGAGTCGGCCATGACTGAGCGCTTACACACACAACGTCATGATAAGGGAATAATGTGCACTTGCGAGTGGGCAGCCTGGCTCATAAATATCAGGGGGTCTTGGTGAGAGCTGGTCTGTGGCCAACAGGCTCTCTGGTTCTCTGCAAGAGCAGGCTGGGACGACAGGAAGTACCCAGCATCCTGGCTGCTGGGTTGCTTCAGTTGCTTCAGACGCGCTCAGTTGCTTCAGTCACGTCCGGCTCTTTTCGACCTCATGGACTGTAGCCCACCAGGCCCCTCTGTCCATGGGATTCTCCAGGCAAGACTACTGGAGTGGGTTGCCATGCCCTTCTCCAGGGAATCTTCCAGACCCAGGGACAGAACCTGCATCTCCTGTGTCTCCGGCATTGCACGTAGATTCTTTACCCACTGAGCCACCTGGGAAGCCTTGCTGCTGCTGCTCACCTACTGGAATCTTCTATGACTGCTTGCCACACCCAGCTCTTCCAGGCGCCTAATTCAGGTTGCTCTGACACCTCCTTCACCTACTTCATGTCCTGCCCCCCTGGTCTCCCGGATGCTGAGACCTGTGCCCGGGAGTCAGACCCTCTTCTGCAGGTCTCCCCCCAGTCAGGGGAAGACAGATCAGGCTTATGGACAATGGTGCATAAGGGTCCCTGGCTTAGAAGCAGTCACCTGCCTTGGCTCCACCTTGGGAACTGTCAGCGCAACCTGTAAGTAAGATTAAATTGGGTGCATTTATATATGGGCCTGGACATGTGATGGTGAGAGAGATGAGGCTGGCAGAGAGAATGAGGGCAAGCTTTTAATTTTTTCATCCAGCAAGCATTCGTTTAGGACTTCCCAGGTGGTATAGTAATTACAGGTTTCCCCTATAGCTCAAGGGTATGGAACCCACCTGCCAACGCAGGAGACATAGGAGACACAGGTTTGATCCCTGGGTCAGTAAGGTCCCCTGGAATAGGAAATGGCAAGCCACTCCAGTATTAAGACTGCACTTCCAATGCAGGGGGCACAAGTTCAATCCCTGGTCAAGGAAGTTTCAAGTGCCATGCAGTGTGACCAAAAATGAACAAACAAACAAAATAAACAAGCCATTCCCTTATCTAGCATCGAGTCTGCACAACTCCCAGGAGTCAGAAAGAGGATCTGAACCTGATTCTGCCTCAGTTCCACAGCCCATGCCCCTGCCACCGATAGTAATACCCATGTCCCAGGGTGGTTACAGAGCTTGGAGATGTGATGTGTGTGGGCAGCACAGCACCCGGCATTTCAGAATGCGGTCTATGCCATCTTCTTTCTTTCTCTGAGCAAAAAGAAATCTTAAAAGAAATTCAAAATCTGTTGCCTTGGAGAAGTTTGAGAAGAAACCAGAAAGTGTGTGGGAAGGAATTCGTTCAGCCTCTGCCTGGGCGGTTGCACTGGTTCTGGTGGACTCTGACTCCTGGCATTCCCCCGCTGATGGGGGCATTTAACCACCTTCTGCCTTCAGGTTTTATTTCCTCCACCTCAGCCACATGGCCCGGCCGTTATCACAGACAGAAGGACTGGAGAGTTTTCCCTTTTCAATGATGAACTTTGCCATGCTCAGCCTTATCTTTTAGTTATTGCGATTTTGCCTAAAATGAAGAAGTGCAAATCTGACAGATTGAATATCAGCTCGGAGGCTGTACTTTTCATAGTTCTTGTGGTTTGGGTGGATTTGGGAGAAAGAAAAAAGGAGAGAGGTTCTTTGTGAAGAACACATCATTTTTCTACGAGTAGTCATTACAGAACATGATTCGATTGTATGTATCTAACTGTGCAGAAATGATGCTAGCAAACATCCCTCCTTTATTGCTTCAAGTCAAAGAAGCACTTGAGGTTTAATAAGCTGAATGGAATGGGATGGGGCAATGAACAGGCAAAGGGATGAGGAAGGTGCAAAGTCACAGCCTCCGCCTCCTTCCACCTGCTCCTGGGAAGCAGTGGAGGGTCAGACGTGTGGTGTGGAGACTCGACTTTCTCCTGTGGATATGTCTCTTCACGACTCTGAGCTTGTTACTCCTTCATAAGGCGAGGTTCTGCTTGTCTGTGGCTGTGAAGCAGACCGGCCCGTGCGGTGGAATAAAGCAACACTCATTTAGTACTGGTATTGCTCCTGCTTCTGGGGGTGACTGGGCTCAGCAGGGCGGTTCTCGGTTTTCATTGCTCAAGGGGGTGTGCTCGCATGCAGGCTGCCCTGGACGCATTTGAGGTCATCCTTATGCGTCTGGTGGGTGCAGTGGGCTGTTCGCTTGGATCTCAGAGGGGCTGTGGTTCCAGAATATCCACACGTGGTCTCCCCATGGCCCTTGGGTTCCTGCATGGCACGGTGACTGACTGGATTCCAAGAGCCCAACAGTGAGTGTCCTGCAAGGCAGAAGGAAGCTGCTTTGCCATCTAAGACTGAGCTTCAGAAGTCTCTCAACTCCATGTCACTCATCCTCTGCTGTTGGACACTCATCGAGGCAGCTGGGAGCAGCTCTTGATTGGGGGAAAGGCAAGGCAAGGCTCTGAGATGGGAAATAATGTGGTCACCTCTGGAAAATACTGTCTGAGTTGGCGTCTGGGTCACTGCGAGCATAAACTGAGTAACACTGATAGGCAGTGAGGTGTGGGTTTCTGATTCTGATTCTGGTTTCACCACTTACCAGTCATGGGATAAGGCAACCACATCCAGTGGGTTCAGCCACTCAGGGCCAGGCTGATGAGGGAGGAGGTGTGGGATGCGGATCCTTCAGTGACTCCAGATATTTCTCCCGTTTTCCTTTCCTGGTGTGTCTCATTGGCTGCTGCTAATTTGTCCAGTGCTTAAGGATGATGTTTCCTGCAGCATCTTTAAGTTTTTGTTGTTACTGTTGTTGTTGTTCAGTCACTAAGTTGTGTCCGACTCTTTGCGACTCCATGGATTGCAGCACACCAGGCTTCCCTGTCCTTCACCATCTCCTGGACTTTGCTCAAACTCATGTCCACTGAGTCGGTGATGCCATACAACCATCTCATCTTCTGTTGCCCCCTTCTGCTTATGCCATCAATCTTTCTTAGCATCAAGGTCTTTTCCAATGAGTTGGCTCTTTGCATCAGATGACCAAAGTATTTGGAGTTTCGGCTTCAGCATTATTTGTTCCAATGAACATTCAGGGTTGATTTCCTTCAGGATTGACTGGTTTGATCTCCTTGCTGTCCAAGGGACTCTGATTGCAAGGGAAGCCTGGGTTTATTAGATTGAAAGCTACACTAGAGGCTGTCCCCTTCTCAGACCTTTGACTTGGGCAGATGGAGGAGTCTGCTCATTGGTAACACCTCTCTTCCTGGGTCACAGCAAAGACTAAGTAGAATAATGGGCAGGAACCTGGGAGTGACGGAGGTGGGGGCGTGTGGGCTAAGGGTGGGCTTTGGGACCTGATGCCCTTGGGTTTGGATCCTGGTTCATCAACTGGGAATCTTGGAGAAGGCAGGTCCCATCTTTAAACTTCTGTCTCTGTAGCTCCAAGATGGGGTGATGCCTGGGATTACTGTGTCCTGTAACTACAAGGGGCTACTCCCACAACATTGTTCGGGTGAATGGCGCCCCCTGGAGGTGTGCGGGCACTGTCTGCATGGCCTGGAGGACCTCAGTCGGGCATAGCAGTAAGTGAGGGTGAGAAGGGGTGGGAAAGAAGGGCTTGCATGACTCAGGGCACAGAGGACTCAGTGAAGGTTGGCTCTAACCCTCTCCCCCACTCCACCCCAGACCCTCGGGGAGCAGTGAGGTTTCCATCTTGTCCGGGTCCTTCTTTCTCCACATGCCAACTGTGTCCAGATCGTACCTCCCAGCTCATCCCAGAAACGCAGCATCCTGGCCTCTCACGCCCCACAGCCCTGGGAAAGGGGTTCCTGCTTTAAGGAGAGAGGCACAAAGGCAAAGCCTCCCTCGTTGTGGTTCAGATCCAGACTGAAAGTTCTCAGGGGCCTTCTCTGAGGCTGCAGAGAGGCGGCTTTGGTTTTGTGATTGATCCTATTCATCCTCAGCTACCTGGCTCAACTACCCTGTCCTTCCCCTTCGAGGCCAGCAGGTGAAATAGTAAGATCTGTGCCTGGAATCCAGGCAAACCTGGCTCTTAATTCCCAGTGCATGTAACATCACTCGCTGGCTGTGAGGTCCTAGCCGGTTGAGTCTTGTTTTTGTGATCTATGAAATGGGTACAGTGACACCCACCTGTCAGGCTGGATGTGTGGATTCAGTGAGATAAAAGTAGTGTAATTGATTAGTGAATTAGGCAGGATTGATGGAGTTTGTTGAGTATTCAGGCTGTATTCATGTTGCTGGGGGTTTGAATAGACAAAGTCCTGGGGATCAGAGAGCAGAAGTGGATATATCCAAGCAGACAAGTCAGGATGGTATCTTTCTGATGGTGACCCGTGCATGTGGAGTGTGGTGGAGACTGCATGGGTGGAGTAGAGTTGTCTAGAAGGGAGGGGCTGATGAGGGGGGCTTTGAATGGAGCCTGGGGGGAGGGAGGGTGAGCATGTGGCTCTTTGCAGGTATCAGGCATTGGTAACAGCGTGGTCATTCCTCACCAGGAGAATTGCTAGAGGACTGGGACTGGGTGGGACTAGTGGAGGGGAAGTAATGGGCAGATGGACGTGACCTTGCCGGTCCTCATAAGTAAGTCAACCTTGGATCCTGGTGAGATGGGAGACAAATGGGGATTCAGGAAATGTCCTGTCTTCCTCTGCTTTCTCTCAGTATATGACTACCTTTAATACACATGGAAAGAACGTGCATTATTTGTGAATACCCTTTCTTTCTTTCCACTTTCTTTGCAGCTTTCCTTCTTCTTCATAGAACAAAGAAAACCTACTGGAGTGTGAAATAAATCCACATCCTTGCATCTCACTGGCATGGTGAGAAGCAGTGTGTCTAGTTTTTCACTCTGTACATCAAGTCGAATGACTCTTGCTGCAGGCCTTCAAGGCAGTAGTATTGTGCCCATTGAGCAGATGAGGAAACTGAGGCCCACAGTGCTGAAGGAGGTGATTAAGGTCACAGGGCTTGCAGAAGGCAGACAGGACCTGAACCCCAGTTTATGTGACTCTGGGTTGTTCCCTCAACCTTGGCTCATGAGTCAAGTCCAGGATCCAGCCAATGACATCGGATGATGTTAATCCTTCCTCATCGGCCACCTTCCAGGGCGCGGCTTCTGTTGCTGGTGTGAGTGTGTGAGATGTGGGCTTCCCCATCATGCGCCAGGCTTGATGGGGCTAGGTGGATTTTTTTTTTTTTTTTTTTTTTTAGTGATGATGGGCATAATTCATTTGGTATGGAAGATGCCTCATTGCTGCCGGTGTTAGAGAAAGAGAAAGAAAGGAAGGCTGGTTGCAAGGTAGATCCAAACAGAGTGAGCCCAACAGGCACAGGAAGGGAAAGCGCTCTTGGGAGAGGAGTGGGCTGAGGGCGTGTGCTGCCTCTGAGAGATGCCTCGAGTGCATCTTGTCCTCAACAGCAGACAGAGCATCAGCAGTGATGACCATGGACGTGGAGGGTTAGGCCACGGGAACGGAGTCCTTCAGATCGGGCAGGCGTGGCTACAGCACTTCCTGGAATAACTCAGCCAGGGGCATGTCACTCACTGGTTCCCAGACCTCAGTGTCTGAACGTGTCATCAAGGAGGCCTGTTTAAAAAATCCAGATACTCTGACCAAACCTTCAGAGATTCTGACTCAGTCCTGTGGGGAGGGTCCCGGAGGCTTTATTTTTAACAGTCACTCCATGGGGTTCTGGTGTTGGAGGTTTTAGAAACGTGCGCCCAGGGGGTTGAGGGCACGACCTGGTGATTTTCCGCCGTGGGTTTGAAGCTGCTGTGACCCAGCCCGAGAGAGCTAACCTCTTTGACCTTCGCTTCCTCCTGCTGTGAAACGAACCACGAGAAAGTCCACTTTGGAGGGTTGCTGGAGGAATGTGGGATCACGCACATAGAGCTGCTTCAGGTCTCCATTGACAGATGGTAAGGAGTAGACTCAGCCCCCAAGAGGAGGGCTAGTTAGTGATGCTCAGACAGCAGGTGGCTGGGGCCCCAGGTCTGGCAGACGCTGGCTACATCAGTGATAATTCAGTGCTTTGGCGTTCGACTCAGACCGGAAGTCTTCCTTTCTTAGACCTCTACTTAGAGCTTCCAGGACCTTCTATGTGCCTCTGTTCCAAAATATTTGCACACGGCATTAAAGCAGGCTGTTTGTGTATTTGTGTACTAGGTTGTCTAGCTCACCTTTTTTAGCTGTAGGATCCAACACAATTCATTTTGCAAAGTTGTAATCAGGATATTAAAGCAATTTTGTATGCTGCTCCCTTGGCCTCTCATCGTACGATGAGCACTTGTCCAGGGTAACAAGTCTGCAGTATCATCATTTAAAAAAATTTTGACAGCCCATGCTCTTCATTATGGTTCGGGCTTCAAGGGCTTAGTGGGTTGCAGGATCTTCGTTCCCTGACCAGGGATCAAACTCACATACCCTACATTGGAAGGTGGATTCTTAACCACTGGACCACCAGTGAAGTCCCATGTACAGTAATCATTTCTGACAGCTGTCCAGTATTCTATTGAAGTGTTGCCCTATCAAT
This sequence comes from Cervus canadensis, assembly GCF_019320065.1. Classification (NCBI taxonomy): domain Eukaryota; kingdom Metazoa; phylum Chordata; class Mammalia; order Artiodactyla; family Cervidae; genus Cervus; species Cervus canadensis. Next base: position 2,136,333 of record NC_057402.1, on the reverse strand, counting down.
GTTTAAAGGACTCTCTCCTTGATCATAAATACTTTTGTCGTTGTAAATGATGTGGAAGTGAATATCTTTGGGTCCCTAGTTTGTGTAATGAGCTCCTGAAAATTGACAAGAAAACTAGCCGAACTCCGTTAGTAAACAATTTAAATGGATCATTCTAACAGGATGGTATACCATTGGCAAGTATGTAGAAAAACAAGCAAGCTCACAAGACAGAGCATGCAAAATAAAACATGCCTTATATTTTGCCCAGTAGGTTAGCAAAATTAAAAATAATAGTAATGGTTACTCTTCGGAACATAGAGTCATCTTCTTTGTAAAGAAGGCAGCTTTGACATAATGCTGGCACACCATCATAAGGGATCCAGCCTGGAGGTGGAGGGAAGGTACGGGAAGCCCCTGGGAAGATGAGATTCTTGATCTTGGACTGGAAGGGTCAGTAGCTATTCACTCACCAGATGGGAGTGTGGAAACAGACAAGCAACCCAGGCAGAGGAAATGGCATTGTGCTTGTGTAGGTGTGCTTGTGTGTGATTGAGTGTGTGTATGTGGGCACTTGGGTCTGTCAAAACCAGAGGCTGGTCAGATGTGTGGGGACTGTAGACTGTGAAAACCTGTGTTGGGGGACTACCCTCTGAACGTGATGGGGTGACACAGAATCAGAGAAGGGACCTGATTGGATTTGGGTTTTAGGAAGATCTCACTGGCTGCTGGGTGGAGGCCAGATAGGGGGCTGTTGTGATAACTTAGGGGAGAGATGCTGACCCTGGATGTTATGGACTAAAGGTCTGTGTCCCAAAGACCCCCAGATTCATGGGCTGAAGGCCTAACTCCCAGGGTGACTGTATTTGGACACAGCGCCTGTGAGAGGGTGATAAAGATCAAGTGAGGTCACGAGGGTGGGGCCTTAATTCCATAGGGCTGACACCCTCTCTCCTGCCTTGTAAGGTCACGGGGAGAAGGCGGCTGTCTACAGGAAGGGAGTCCCAGCAAGAACCAAATTGACCTTGATCTTGGACTTGCCCTCCCCCAGAACCGTGAGAAATCAATGTCTCTGTGTTAGCTCACCCAGACTGTTTTGTTATTTCCAGCAGCCTGAGCAGACTAAGTCACTGGGCCCCGGTGAAGAAAGATGGGCTGGAGGGAAGGAGGTGAAGTGCCCATGTTTAGGAGCTCACCTTCACTTTTCCCAGTGGCCCTCCCTCAGGCAGGTGTCACTGGGCCGTGTCCATCTGGGTCCATGGGAACTCCTGGAAGCCTGTGATGGCCCATTTGAGCTTGGGCACGTTGCAAACCCGCTAACCGCGCGTGCCGTCTGATTGCATAATACAGTTAGTGATCTGCTAGTGAATGGAGGCCCAAATGTTGCTCTTTGCAGGGTAATTATGCTGGATAAGTGAATGGCTGGAATATTTACAAGATTCTGTCCCTTGGTCGATTTCTTTTCTCAGAAGACAGCCGCTGTGTGGGGTATAACAGAAGAGAGAAAATATCTCTGGGGCTTACGCAACATGGCGTCGGGAAAGCTGGTGGCGTTTGAGAGAGGAACATGCAAAATATTAAGTTTGGGTAGAAAAGAGCATGCAACTGTTCCATCCTTGAAATGCATATGTTCCTCCGGGTGATTGGCGCGGCGCGGGCTGCTCTTGCCCGTTTCCAGCCGAGGAGCGGTTCTCATTTCCAGAGCTGGGGTGTGTGTGATGAACTTGCCATTAGGTTGGGCCCCATGTGGTTTCGGGGTGTGTGGCTGGGTGTTGGGGTTCAGCTGAGTTGGGTTTGGATCCAACTGAGTGAGCCGGGGGAGTCCAACATCTGAGCCTTGGTTTTGCTCATCTGCAGAATGGGAACAACGGTGTGTTTGCGGAGTTGCATGATGGGTCTATGGGGTGAGGCAGGTAAGGGCTCCAAATGAGGCGTGGATGTAGGCCTGTGCTTCCTTCACCCCCTCACAGAGGCCAAGGGTGAGCTTAGGGTCGGGGAGAGTGGGGTCCCTGGGGGTCCTGGGAAACCACGGTGAAAGCTCCCATAGTGTCTGCCTCCTCCCCATGGACTCAGCTCAGCTGGATTAGGTAGGGGCCTGGCTGAGTGAGGGCTTCCCCGCTGGCTCAGTGGTAAAGAATCTGCCTGGAATGCAGGAGCTGTAGTAGACATAGGTTCTATCCCTGGGTTGGGACAATCCTCTGGGTTGGGACAATCCCCTGGAGGGCAAGGCAACCCACTCCAATATTCTCACCTGGAGAGTCCCATGGGAGAGAAGGCTGGTGGGCTGTAGTCCACAGGATCACAAAGAGTCAGACACAACGGAAGTGACTTAGCATGCATGTGCTGACTCAGTGAACATGCAAAGGGCTGGGATTGGGAGGAGGAGAACTGGTTGAAGGCTCTAGCTTCTTCCCAGAGAAAAGAGGATTGGTTTTTCCTATGAAGTGCCAGGCACTGGGGGAGAACATGCTTTGAAATTACAAAGAAGTCTTGAGAAGTTTCTGTCTCCATTCTTCAAGGGAAGCCTCTGAGGCTCAGAGAGGTTCCCTGATGTTCCATTGGTACACAGCTCACAGATGGCTGGAGGTGGGCTCAAACCAGGCTCCAAGGTGTGCTCCCCATCGGTGAGGCCAGGGTGCAGGAGGCTGCTTCACCTTTGGGTGCATGTGTTTGTGTGCGTGTGTGTGTGTGTGTGTGTGTGTGTCCTCAGTCATGTCTGACTCTTTGTGACCCTATGGACTGTAGCCTGCCAGATTCCTCTGTCCATGGGATTGTCTAGGCAAGAATGTTAGAGTGGGTTGCCATTTCCTCCTCCAGGGGATCTTCCTGACCCAGGGATCGAACGCACTTCTCTTGTGTCTCCTGCAAAGGCAGGCAGATTCTTTACCTACTGTGTCACCTGAGAAGCCCTTGGGTGTGAGTGGGAGGCATTTAGTTCTCACCATCAGACTCAGACAGCTGTGGTCCTCAGCTGACCGGCGGGTCAGATGGAAGCTGTCTGTGTCCCTTGTGACCCAGCAAGTCCCAGGCTCTGCATCCAGTTGGCTTTTCCCCAACATGATTCCGACTTCCTGACGAGGGCCCTTGACCTCCAAGCACCCTCACCTGGCTCTACCCATGGTGAGGACCCTCCTCCTACTACCCTCTGACCCTGGCCACCTTCCCAGGCTCCGGGAGGCCCAGCTCCCCTATGAGGTGGGGATGATGAGCCTGTGGATGGGGGAGGCTCTCATAGGGCTCTCTCTGGGCAAAGCTGGCCACCTCCCAGCACCCCCATGCAGGAGGAGGACGTCCTCGGAATGGTTGCCAGAGCAGGTCAGAGTCTGGGGGAAGCCGGCGTGGCCAACTGTGAGCTGCATGGCTTCCTGGCTATGCCTCAGTATACTCATCTGTCAAATGGGCACAAGAGCCCTTCCTTCCAGGGGTGGTTGGCAAGGACTCCATGAGAGAATAAGGGCTCAGCACGTGTCTGCCTGTGGGAAGTGCACTGTCTCAGGCCGTGTGTCATCACTGTGGTTATCATCATCCTCGGGTCCGTGAGCAATGCAGAATTCAGACCAGAGCCGGACAGACTTGTGGGTGTGGAGACCATGGCTGCTCTGGGCACGTGCTCACAGGGGCACACGCAGGGTGTGCGGGGCCGATCGCCCCACGTCTCCTAGGGTACAGGTGCCCAGCACGTGCCTGCACACACCTGCTCAGCCACCATCACTTCTCATGACTCCAGCTCGGGTTTGGGTCCCAGGGGGAGGGCCGGTCGGCACACAGTGGGGTGGGCGCTATGCTGGGCCGGCAGGGTTTCTGAGCTAGGAAGGGCAGAGCCCCCGGAAGCTCTGAGGGAATCAGACCCCACCCTGAAGATCTGCTGTGATGTCGGCTGTAGGCTGTGTTTGTGGAGCGGGCACCAGGCTAGGGCAGGGATGCAGGCTGAGCTCTCAAACAGCCCACAGCCGGCAGACAGACAGATGTGCACGTGATGAATCGCAGGTGAGAGGGTTTGGAGATCTCCTGGGTTGCGATCTCCATCTGGCCCCGGCCTTAGTCGCCTGGCCTTCCCTGGTCACCTCCTGACCTACGGATGGTCTTACCCGAGGCTTGCTCTCATGGTTTTGGCAGCACTGGGCAGCTAAGGCTTGTCCTGGGGCTCGGCCGATCTCCCACTGCCCCACCGCCCAGCACCCAAGGCTGCGGTGGCCCCGCGGACAGGGCCTGGGCGGGTGCAGGACAGGACCGTGCATCCAGCTGCCTCCCCCGCTGCCTGTGCGAGCCTCGCACGCCCTGGGCCTCGGGGGTCTTCGTGGCAACATGGTCCCTGCTCGTGGTGACCTCTTTTGCTCCATGCGCCCCACACATAGTAGGGCTTGCTGGTGTTTCTTGAACTAGCGAATGAACTTGAATTGGTAAATGGCTATGTAAACTCTTCCATCTCCTTGGAACAAACAAATTTTTTTTTTTTTTAACAGCAGTTTGGACACTCCTGACATTGTTAAGTTAAAAAAAGAAAGGGTCGTGACGTACTGTGTGGAATGTCGTGAAACACTGTTGGCATTTCCAACCTAAAATGACTAAATGTGCTAAATATAGTTTGAAGCTATGTTAGGTGATATCTTCTGCTGGCATGAGAAGTCAAAAGGTTAACAGAAATTTAGGAGAGGAAGAACTTGAAGCAGAAAATTCTGTCTGTTAATGTGTGTGTGTGTGTGCGTGTGTGTGCAAGCACACTTGTAAGTGTGCGTGTGTCCATGTAGCTGAGCACATGTGTTCATGAGTGAGCAAGTATCCACGTAGGTGAGTATGTACATGTGTGCACATGTGTGCTTGTATATATGTGCATTGTGTGAGCACACGTACACATGTGTGAGCACATGTGTGTGTGTATGAGCACATGTGTTGGAAGAAGTCTTCTATTGCAATAACTTATCATGGGTCTGCTCCAGAGCTTTAGGGACCCATGGAAGCCTATCCTAGGTACACAGCAGGTGCTCAATAAATGCTCTCCCGTTAGACTCAGTGAAGGCCCCTGCTTCCCACCCCACTTCTCTTTGCCAGGGTGTATTATTTGAAAATTGCTGGCCAGCAGAGGAAAAAAGCTCCAATTACTAGATTAATTTGGTGCAAAGATCTGTTGAGGTTTTGACCCTAAAACACCTGTCCATCACCCTTAAGTTTTCTCACCAGTGTCTACTCCTGAGGGACCATGGACATGGAGGTGGACACAGGGTTCAAACATGAGACGGGAGTTCTGGCTCCCAGGTGGGTTAGTTTCCTGGGGCTTCTGTGATTGAGTACTGCCAAGCGGGTGTGTTAAACAACAGAAACGGATCGTCCCATGGTCCTGGAGGTCCAAGATGAAGATGCCCTTGGGGTGGGCTCCTTCTGAAGGCTGTGAGGGGGACTCTAGCTGGGTCTTCATCCTTGGCTTGTTGATGGCCATCCTCATGTCTGCATGTCTGTCTCTCTAGGGCCCAAATTTCCCCTTCTTCTGAGATCACCAGTCATATGGGATCAGGGCCCTCCCTGATGGCCCCAATTTAACCTCTGTAAAGACGTTCTCTCCAATCCCGATCATGTCCTCAGGCACTGGGGATGAGGACTCCAGCATCTGAATTTTGGGAGGACGAAATCCAACCCCGGACACGAGCCCAGAGGATGCATGGGAAGGCAGCATCCAAGGACCACCACAAAGGACTTGGACCATGGAACCTCGGAAGCCGGGGAACAGTCACTGACTCTGCTTGGGAGGACCCGGAGGCCTTCACAGGAGGCTGTATGTAGATGAGAGCGTAGGGTGGAACAGGGGTTCTCTGGAGAGCCGGGTGAGTGGACAGGGGGCTGCCCTCTGGCTGACCACGTGCTGAGCTCAGAAGCATGGCTGCCTCAGGAGGCTGCCCACAGGCTGGACGGCGCCTCCTGCCACTGGGCCGCTGGGGAGAAGATGCTGCTGGTAGGCAAAAGCCAACACCTCGGCTTTGAATGCCAGGCAAGGACTCGGGCTGGAGTCTGAAAGTCACTGTGGCCTATCAGAGGTTTACCCTGGGCAGGCGCAAGATCAAATTTGGGCTTTCAAAGAGTCACTGGTACCATTAGTCTCTCAGGCACTCCCTTGATGAATATTACTTGGGTAGTTCTTTCCTCGGAATCTGCAGTCACTCTGTCATTGAGTCCCTCAAGGGTATACAGCCGAGTGACCTTGGCCACATTACTTAGCCCCTCTGAGGCTTGGTTTCCTCCTTCCCAGGGTGCTGGAAGAAGGAGACATTATAACAGACTGGCCACCTCAGGCCTGTCTGACTGTCAAGTCTCCATAAAGATTCGCTACTTGGGATGGAGAACAGGGAAGAGAGGAGACGGATGAAAAGAGGAGGGAGAAGAGGAGGAGGGAGGGAGGAGGAGAGCCAGGCGTGGGGAGGATGGAGAGGAAACTGAGGGGGCCCTGAGCATAGAGCACCCTCTCACCCCTGCCCTGGGTGAGCCTGGGGTGGGGGCAGGGGCAGGCAGGGGCAGGCTGAGGCCAGGAGGAGCTGAGAGTGGTGCCTTGATTTGGTGGATCTTCCTCCCCTTGTAGGCACTCCCTGACCTGCAGCCAGCAGCCAAGTGGATGGAAGGAGGGCAGGGCCGGCTCAGTGTCTGTATTTCCAGTTCGGACACACAGATGGTTCCCAAAGATCACCTTGAAGATGAACGGTCCCTGTGGCTGCACTCCATGGCACTGAGATTTGGCTGCGCTCCAGGCAGACTGTCCTCTGGACGTGGGCGTGGCTCCGACTTCGCCACTTTAGTTGCTGTGACGCAGCCCCTGATGGTCTGTGTCCCCTCGCTTGACAGCTCGCCGTCAGCGGTGGCCCTGAGTATCATTATCTTTGAGGACTAGACATATCGAGTTGATCTGACAAATGAAACAAACAAGCAAACACCTATTAGAGAGTCAGTTCTGAATATTCATTGGAAGCACTGATGCTGAAGTTGAAACTCCAATACTTTGGCCACCTGATGCTTAGAGCTGACTCATTTGAAAAGACCCTGATGCTAGAGAAGATTGAAGGCAGGAGGAGAAGGGGATGACAGAGGATGAGATGGTTGGATGATATCACTGACTCAAAGGACATGAGTTTGCGTAAGCTCTGGGAGTTGGTGATGGACAGGGAGGCCTGGCATGATGCAGTCCATGGGGTGGCAAAGAGTCAACTGAAGTACTGAACTGATCAGAGAGCTGATTCATATCTCATATCTCAATCAATCAGAGATATGATTCTCTTTGGGTGTCACACAAAACATTAATGCATGTTATCTTATTGGATCCTTCCACAGTAGAGAGTCTTATTTTCATTCTCTAGATAAAGGAAAGGAGACCCAGTTGTCTAGGTTCCCCAGACAACAAGAAACGCAGTTCAGCCTCAAAGCATGAGCGTGATGATAAAGATGGTCAATAGTAACATTTACAGAAAACCTTCTTGGAGCATTTGTCTTGCGCCAAGAGCACAGAACACACTTATGAGGTAGGCTGATGATGAAGATGATTTGCCCCAAATACAGATGATGAAACAGAAGCTCAGAGAGGTTAAGGAATTCCCCCTAGGGCACACAGCTTGGAAGTGGTGGAGCTGTCACTTGAACCCAGGTCTTTCTGCTTCTGACACTCAGGTCACCTCCCCACTCTTCCACTACTGGTCTCTCATGCCTTCTGCTGCTTTCTGTTGGCAAAGAATCTCTAGTTCTAGTCCCCAGGCTTTTACAAAAGCAAACCTCATCTTGGATGCCCTGCCAAGCGCACATGGCGATGGAGAAAGGCCTGGTGTGGATGGTGAGCTTGAACACTGGACCATTTTTTCAGAGCTCATGGTGCCGTCCCTGATTACAGCCTCAATGGCCTTGGCATTGAGGGGGGCAGGTCTTCTCACCCCTCTCACTGTTTCTGGATGCTGAGACGTGGCCCATGGGAGAGGAGAAGGTGGTGAACCATAGTTCTCCCTGGAGGGGAGTTCAGCCAGTCCTCAGTTGGTCTGGGGAAAGCACCGAGTGTTTGCCCCTGGAGCCACAGCCCAGCTGGTGAAGGGTGAGCAATGGAGCCTCGGGGACTGGTCAGGTTCTGATGCCTTTCCTGCCCATCCTGGGAGAAGAGAGGGTATTGCAGGGCAGTTGGGGGGCGGCCTATGAAAGAACATTTTGTAGCAAGTTCCCCGTGCTCAGAATGACCCAGGTGGAGCAAGAAGCTGAGTGAGGTTGAAGCTGCGGGGGATGGGGTGGGGGGTGGGTGCTCAGGGATCCAAATGCTATTCTACCCAGCTGGGTCTGTTCCAGCAGAGGTGAGAGAGGTAGGTGGATGTTTGGAGAGGGCGAGTCTATGAGGAAGAGGGGACAGAGCACAGGCCTTGGAGGAAGAGACACCTGGGTTCTTGGGGATTGTGGGCAGGTCACTTTACTACTCAGACCCTCAGTCTACCCAACTGTATAATGGGTATGATAATGTACCCTCCCAGAGGTGAGACAAAGAATCTCAAGTGCCTGGCACAGTGCTTGGTATACAGCAAGCACCCATTGGGTAAAGATTTCCTCCCTCTTCCTCATGGTCCACATCGCGTTCCTCTTTGCAAATGCCCAGGGGAGAGGTGCTGACTTCCTGGCGTTCCTCCAGCCCCAGAGAGAGGCGTTGGCCTCTGCCTTGCTTCTCCCTGGATGCTCTTGCATTTCCGGGCTCTGGACAGAACCTCCCAGAGCTGAAAGGTGGCATTGTGCATGTGGGCTGATGACTTTGGCCTCCCAGCGCTCTGTAGATGCTGGCTCACTGGGGCCGGGACAAAGCCCTATTATGAAGGGTGCTCACACACACACACGTCTGAAGTGCGTGAACCCGCCACCCCGGCCCGCCCCGGCCCACGGAGGGCTGGCATCATTCTGCCCAGCCACTGTTCCCACAGCACCAGGGAGGTCACCCAGGGTGGTGATGCCCAGGGGCGCCTTTGTGGGTGTGGACCCTGCGCCTGCCTTCACTGAGATGGGACCAGCTGCTCTATACCTCTGCTGTGCTCCTGGTCACAGGCTGCGGCTCTGGTGGGAAGGAGGCGTCTGGAAGGAGCGATGCCCGGGTCCTGTTCAGCATCAGGGTGGGAGGCCAGGTCCTGGGTTCCCTGTAAGACAGAGTAGGTGTTATCTGGAGGACGCTGCATGTGTTGGCGGCAGAGAAGAGGACCACCTTTGTTCTTTTAGTCAATCAGTGTTTGTCAAGAGCCCACAATAGGCCAGGCTCTACGGATGCACAAAAACAGGTATACACACATATACACACTCACAGAGGCAGAAACTCATGACAGAGTTGATTGAAACCTAGGTCTGCTGATTCTCAAATTTCTTTTTTTTGTTTCTAGATGCACATTTTTTCATCCATGGTCGTGGCTGCATAAACCAGAGGAGAAGCTGCGGAAGCCAAGCCCAGAGAAGGTACAGAGCTAGCCACCATCACATAGCAGAGTTTGGCACCCAAATGGGGTTGAAAGCCCCAGCCTGGACTTGCCAAGGCTGCCAGCTCTTGCATCCTGAGATTTGGGCTCTTTGAATCTGCAGTACAGGCTGGACAGGAAGGAGGGGAGGGAAAAGGGCCTCGTGGTCACCTGGAAGATGGGGATGGAAGGCTGGTTAGTAGGTAATGAGACCGTGCCTGGTCCATCTCCCTCAGGAAGGCGGTGGGGATTCAGTGAGGACAGGTAATTTCAGCAGGGGTGAAACTGCAAAATCCATGTTGTCATTTTGACTAGTGAACTGGTTTAACACGGCGGCCTGTCTTACTGTGGACAGTTGGGCTAGGTGAGAAGGGCCCTTGCAGGCGCCATAATTCCCCATCCCACCACTCTCGGGGGCAGGGAGGGACCATTACTTGAAAGAAACTTCAGCTGGAAAAGAAGTTTACCCTCCTCAGCTTTGCCTGGGGTGCATTTCTTATCTGTGAGTAATAGGTTTTTCACAATCCACCTTTTATGTTCATTTCAATAATGCGCCCGGCTAAGCCAAGGTTCTCTTAAAGGAGAAGGCCCTGCTAATTTCCCGAGTGGTACAACTCAGCTAAGAGGCGCAGCAAACCTTGGGAGCCTCATCTTCCAAGTCACCTTCTTGTCAATGAAAAATTAAACCGAGAAGATGTATTTCTGCAACATGTAGACCAGAAAACCAGACAGAACGAAAACCTCCAAGTCCCAAAGATTTCAAAGCAAACACAGCTTTAGGGGCTTTTGAAGGGGAACGTGAAAGCCCCAGACGGTAAATATATGATATGTCTTGCAAGTCACAGCTGCTGGCCAACGATCCTGGGACAGGAGGTCACTGTGCTGGGTTGGTGTGAGGGACCCTTCTTCCTGCCAGGGTAGCTGCAGTACTGATCTGCCTTTTGCATTCGTGAACCGCGAGTGTCTGTCTACATCCGTGTTCACATGGGTGGGACGTTTCCTAATCCTCTGCACAAGCTAAAAGTACCCGTCAAGCAAGGTGGAATTAACCTTGTTTAGGCACTCTACACGGGCTTCCCAGCCCTATGAGAGTTTGTTTCTTTTCCTTTCACAGGGCCTCCCAGGTGGCTCAGTGGTAAAGATTCTGCCTGCCAATGCAGGAGACGTGGGTTTGATCGCTGGATCAGGAAAAGCCCCTGCAGGAGGGCATGGCAACCCACTCCAGTATTCTTTTTTCTTCTTCTTTTTTTTTTTATTATTTTTTTTCTTTTTTCATTTATTTTTATTAGTTGGAGGCTAATTACTTTACAATATTGTAGTGGTTTTTGTCATACATTGACATGAATCAGCCATGGATTTACATGTATTCCCCATCCCGATCCCCCCTCCCACCTCCCTCTCTACCCAATCCCTCTGGGTCTTCCCAATGCACCAGGCCCAATCACTTGTCTCATGCATCCAACCTGGGCTGGTGATCTGTTTCACCCTAGATAATACACATGTTTCGATGCTGTTCTCTCGAAACATCCCACCCTCGCCTTCTCCTACAGAGTCCAAAAGTTTGTTCTGTACATCTGTGTCTCTTTTTCTGTTTTTCATATAGGGTTATCATTACCATCTTTCTAAATTCCATATATATGTGTTAGTATACTGTAGTGGTCTTTATCTTTCTGGCTTACTTCACTCTGTATAATGGGCTCCAGTTTCCAGTATTCTTAACTGAGAAATGCTATGGACAGAGGAACCTGGTGGGATACAGTCCATGAGTCAGACAGTCCATGAGGTCGTAAAGAATCAGACATGCCTGAGATGTCTGATTGCCCACATAGGCTGAATAACAGCGGTCAACAACAAGCAGGCAGTCTATAGCAGTTCTATATAAACCATTGCAATTCATTAACAAAGGGTGGTTATTTATTCATTCATGTTTTTACTTATCTATTTCTAGGTGTATAGGCAACAAACACTCAGAGAGGCCAGGTGATTGACTCAAGGCCACACAGCAGGTACGGAACGGAGCCAGGACCCAATCTGCTTCTAAAGCCCTTCCGTCTTCTGTACCGTGGCCCGGCATCATGCCCAAGAAAGTCTCAAAATAAGTTCCATTCCATCACATCGATTCCTCCTCTCCCTTGTCTTCCCACGGCAGAGTTGGGTGCAGCTTTTTACCACACTCATCAACTTTTAATGTTTTGCTTTTTGAAAATATCTATAGCTGTGGGTCGAAGGCCAGAGCTGAATGAAGGTGCCTAGTGGGTGTCCGAAGGTTAATTTCCAGCTTGTTAATAAACAAACTCCCGGGACTCACACAGAACATTTTTTAGCATCTTGCAGTTTTGGTAAGTGACAGTTTTGCAAATTGCGGGTAAAGAACTTAAATGTCTAATTAAATCCTGAAGATGTACAGGAGTTTGAAACCCGTGATTGATGTTCACGGAGGTGCGGGTCCCTGATGGAGCCTGCCTGACAGAGACTGCAAAGCCCGCTCGGCGACTGATGTCTTGTTGTGATCCGGGTTGTCATTTTTTCATTACTGATTAAAATTAAAAATCTGCTTGGCAAATCCATTGTAAAAATTCCCTTCATGAGCATCGATGGGTACAAATTATTTTGTCAATCGTCTGGCAATCAAAACGGGGCTGGAGATGGTTTTCTAGCCCACACTTCTTTTTTATTCCCCTCACGCTCACGCCAGTGACTTTTCACAACAAAGTTTTCAAAAGCGAAGGTAGCAGTCTTGGCATTGCTTTAAAAAAACGGAAGATTCATCTCTATTTTTTTAATGAAATGTTCTGTTTATGTGCGCCCCTCCCCCTGCCAAGAGTACAGGGGAAGGTGCGTGGTGGGAGAGTCAGTTTGTGCTCTGTAATTGTCTAATGCCTTGTAATGACAGGTGGATAATAGTAATAAAAGCCTTTATTAGGGTAGAAATCTGTTTTGAGAATGGAAGCATAAATTGTCTGGAACTGCGAGGCAGAAAAGGAATCTTGCTAACCTGCAAGCCAAATGGAAAATATTGACAGCGACTCCATTGAGATGGCTTTTGAGTCGTACCCACATGTCACTGGAGGGTGAGGGAGGGACAGGAGATGTGTGGGCGGCGTGGAGCTGGGCATGGAGCACTGAGGGGGGACACCCGGGTTCCAGGCTTGGCCCAGTGCCGAGTGACTTTGGGAGGGTCAACTCCCTCTCTGGGCCACATTTCCTCTTTTGTAAGATGAAGTAGTTGGATCACGCACCTGGTGCTGGCACTGTCTCCAATGCACACTCTGCCATCAGGTTTATTCATCTGAAGTCTGGAGTCCGCTAGGCATTTAAAGATACCCAGGATTCATCTAGGAAGGCAGAGTGTGGTTCCGGGGAGACAGCACCCCCGAGTTTGTAACTAGAAGCTCTGGGCTGGATCCTGATCTGCCACTTCCTCTTAAGAATTTACTCTTGTCTTTGAGTCTCAGCAGGAGATCAAACCAGTCAACCCTAAAGGAAATCAACCCTGAATATTCATTGGAAGGACTGATGCTGAAGCTGCAGCTCCGGTAGTTTGGCCACCTGATGCGAAGAACCAACTCACTGGAAAAACCCTGATGCTAGGAAAGATTGAAGGCAGGAGAAGGGGGCGACAGAGGATGAGATGGTTTGATGGCATCACTGACTCAGTGGACGCGAGTTTGAGCAAGCTCCGGGAAATGCCGAAGGACAGGGAAGACTGGCAGGCTGCAGTCCATGGAGTCTCAAAGAGTCGGACACGACTGAGCGACTGAACAACAAACTCCTGACCTGACTGGGCTTCCCAGGTGACGCAAGTGGTAAAGAACCCACCTGCCAATGCAGGAGACCTAAGACATGAGGGTTCGATCCCTGGGTTGGGAAGATCCTCTGGAGAAGGGCATGGCAATCCACTCCAGTATACCTGACTGGAGAATCCCGTGGACAGAGGAGCCTAGCGGGCTATGGTTCATAGGGTCACAAGGAGTCAGACACGACTGAAACGACTTGGCGTGCACGCATGCACCCCTGATGTGACTAAGTGATTAAATAAGCTGACATCCAAGGAGATCCAGTGGGTGCCTGCCACGTGGTAATCACTGAATCTATGAATTAAAAAAATTCACAATCAGGTGTACAAAGAGCTCTTTGAAGGCGTCTGAGGAAGAGAATGACTCCTTGGACGTGTGTCACCCAGGCCTCTAGACCCCGGGAGAGTCCCATCACCAGGCACCACGTGTGAATTTTTTCTCCCCAGCAAGCAGTTCTCCCGACACTAGCTGGGTGTCCCACAGTGCAACCCAGTTCTGGCGCTACCCACTCGGAGCCAAGAGTTAGATCCTACTGGTTAAAGGCTTTGTCCCACGAGACTGACCCCCGCCCCCACTTCAGATAGCAATCACAAGTCTAGGTGGTCACCTGTGCTTTTGACTGGCGATTCTTGGAGGTTTTGGTGACGCCCCCCCACCCCCCACCCTGCCACCAAGCCCTCCTCTCTCCGCCCTTCTGCCGCCGCCTCGCCACCAGTTCAGCGGATTTGCTAGAGCAGAAAACAGAGCCAGTGAAACGTTTTACCTACTAGATCACCAGTTCATTAGAAAGAGCTATAACTCAGGGACTGCCAGGAGGAAGAGACGCACAGGGCAAGGTGTGCAGGAAGAGATGTGGCACTTCTGTGCCCTCTTCAAGGCTGCCCCTCCCCAAATGAATCTCCAGTTGTTCACCCACCTCCAGCCCCCCCTGAGCTCAGGCGGGCGGAACTGAAAATCCCAGCCCTCCAATCACAGGGCTGGTTCCCCTGGCAACCATCCTTAGGTGTATCCAAAAGTCACCTCTTTCCCATAAACTCAGGTGAAGTTGAAAAGGTTTGTTACGAGTATCAAGACACCTTTATCGCTCTTATCACTTAGGAAATACTGAGGGTTTTAGGACCTCTATGCCAGAAGCAGGGAGAAAGACTTGTTACGTGTTTCTTGTTTCAAATCACCATATCACACCTCCCACCAGCTCCCATAGGCAACCCCAACCTGCTGGTGGGCCCCTTCCGTTATACTCAGTGGAATTGGGGGCACTGTTCTTGGCTGTAGGTGTTGGGAGGGCAAGAATTGATCTCATCCATTTCTGGGTCCTCAGATTCCTGCCTAGGGCTTTGTCCCAAATAGGTGCTTCGTACACGACTTGAAATAAGGACTAAATGTTTGATCAAGGTCACTGACAGGGAACATAGAAACAGAAATGTCCCCAAAGGAGATAAGGCTAATCACAAGAAGGTCTGAAACCAGTGCCTGGTTCTGGGTACCCAGCTGTATCCAGCTTCATCCTTATAGACATCTCATTCAACTAACACAATGTCTGTATCCCAGGGTGGGATGCCATCCTCTCTGTAGTTCTTAGATACTCACAGGAATGAAGCTGCAAGAGGCACCTTCTGGAACTATAACTTAGACTTAATTAAAAAATACTTCATTCTGTTTGAGGTTGTTTGTTTACAATTTATGCACTTCATTTTTCCCTTCCTTGTTTCTAAAAACCTAAAGGTTTCCATTCTTCCAGGGAAGGCAAAAGCAGAATCTATTTTTGAAAGATTGAGATCCCAGGGTCATCTTTAATGAAAAACAACGTGCCTTCTGTCTTTTTATAGACCTGTCTGCTTACTGAGTACCTTGAACAAATCACAGGACAGAGAAAGAATTTGTAAACAATTGAAATCAGAAGGTTCAGAATTCCAAATTTCCATGCTTTTACAACTGAACTGGAGTATTTATGTCTCTTCACACATCCTTGGCATGTGAGCCTCATACAGAGAATGGGATATTATAAAATGCAAATAAATCCACATTTTTCTCCCTCCATAACACAGCAGGAACAGGGCTGTTGGGAATAAAGGCCATGGATATGTGAATAGTTAAAAAAAAAAAAAGCACTTTAACGATTGGGCAATTTTCTATTTTGGAAAATGGTTCATTCCATTTTATAGGATGATTTCCCCAAACCTATATTTTGTGGATATTCTGCTAATGTGCCAACCCGCAGCTGGAGAGATGAGTGTGTGTTTTCCACACCCCTAAAACGGGAGCTCAGGCAGGCATTCCTGGATACGGTGAGAAGCCCGAATCCAGAAGTCCTGGGGCACCGGATCCTCTCCTGTTCCCACTCAGCGAGGCTGATGCAGACAGGACATTTGGGGGCGTGTTATCTGAGACTGCACTGTCCGTTTGCATGTCCACCCACTTACCTTATGGACCCGTGATTGCTGAACCAAGTTTAATTATTTTGCTCCCCTCACTCACAGAGGACCTTGTGTTCCATGCAGGCAGTGGGAGTGCAGAAATTAATCAGACAGTCGTTGCCCTCGAGAAACACCTCAACCTGACTGGAGAGGCAAACAAAGGCAGAGTAGGAGAGAAGGGCTGGCTAGGGGAGATGTGACAACAGGAGGGGTCACCTATGAGTTCCATCGGGGCTGTGGAACCTATCAATCAAGCGCAGTTCTGATTGATGTGAACGGCCTGAACTGATGCCATGGTCATCTGACAACCCTCTACCAGCCACGCTTCCATCCTGTATCAGTGGCAGACATCACTAATTGATCACGGCACACTTTCTCTTTCAGCCAGGGGTAACCATCACTGATCCATTGAAATTGACCCTAGAGGTTAAGTCTGGGTGTTAGTTGGGGTCTGGTGGTTGGAGAGAGCTCTGAGTTAGGACTCAGGAGACAGAGTTGCTGCTGGTTCTCTGTATAATACGGGCAAGACTATTAAATGAGGGAATGATGGAGGATCTTTAAAGTCTTTTCCAGCTCTGACATGTTAGTCACAGGTAAATTACTGAGGACATATTTCAGTCGATACATACTGATGGAGCACCTACTTTGTGTTGGAAATCGCATTGAGCTGTGAGGAGTAAAAGACACTGTCATTAGGAGCAGACAGGCATATATGTGGCCAATTCTAGTATCTTCTGAGAGTGAATGAACAATAATAGAAGCTTGGTGAAAGGCTCTGGGAGATAGGAGAGGAAAAGATGAACTGCGGGGAAGATTGGGACGGTTTCCTGGAGGAGGTGACATGTAACCTCAATCTTGATGGACAAAAAGGAATCTGATAAGCAGAGAGGGTTTGATTTGCCATGAAAGTGAGGAGATTCCTATTCTTTCCTCTCTTTGTCTTCATTTCCTGATCTTCAAAGAGGGACCATAACCACCAACACCTCTCATCAGGATCGAGCAAGACAGTGGCTGGGCAATGTGCCTTGGCATGTATTCTATAATGACTCATACAAATGTCCATTATGATTATTACATTCATTCATTCAGTCAAGAAATATTTACTGAGCACCTACTATGTGCCAAGCCTACTCAAACCGTAGGGATGAAGAGGCCAAGGGAGAGGTAAGCATCTCTTCCTAGGAGTCTGCACTCTAGTTGGCATCTTAACTTGTGTTGAACATCCGAGCGTGTGAGCATGCCAGCATAAGACACTTCCACTTGTCTTTGGAACTTGGTGAGGTTGAACATGGTGAATTTCACAGACAAGTGAAATACTATTTCAAGGAAATAGTCTGTCCTTAGGAGGTGGCTCTGCTCCCTGGCGATCTCCCAGAACTGTTGTGTGGGTGAGACAAATCATCACCATCAAGGCAAAGAACATGAGCTAATGCTCATGGAAGGCTTAACATAGCTCCTGGCCTGGGAGCATGCTCTGCAGACACAGACTGAAGTCCGAGATTTCTTGCAGGCCGCTGGGCAGAGTCAAGGCCACAGCCGCACCTGACCCTCCCAGGAGCTCATGGGCCCCTCCCAGGAGCTGTGGGCACTGAGGCGTGTGGGGCTGATGC
Source organism: Cervus canadensis (assembly GCF_019320065.1). NCBI lineage: Eukaryota > Metazoa > Chordata > Mammalia > Artiodactyla > Cervidae > Cervus > Cervus canadensis. Next base: position 2,119,096 of record NC_057402.1, on the reverse strand, counting down.
CTGCGGCAGGGTCACACAGCCTGCGTGTGGCCGAGCGGCTGTAGCTCCAGGGAGCCCAGTTCAAGCCAGCTTGCCCCAACCCCCCATCTGGGATCAATTCCCTCACCTGGGTGTTCCCTGGTTCCCAGGCCTCTTGGGGGCAGTGAGGGTGGGCAGGGTGAGGGGCGTGAGCCTGGAGCCTAGGTCTGAGTCAAGTCCTGGCTTCCTCGCTTGTTAACTGTGGGCTCCTGGTCATAGCACCACTCTAAGCCTCAGTTTCCTCATCTGTACAATGGGTAGTGTGAAGGGCAGCAGGAACGGGCAGGTGGAGGGGAGGGAAAGGACTTGCAGACAGTGCTTAGGCAAAGGCTCTGCTCCCTTGGAGCCTCTGAGGAGAGTGCAGGAGGCCTCTGGGCCACTTTATCATCCACCCAGAAGCTGCCACCACCAGGTCGCGGGCACAGGGTGTCCTGAAACGCCCCCTGCTCCTCTCTCGAGCTGATACATACTTGTCGTGGGCGATGTTCCCACTATCAGACATTTGGTGGAATCATAAAAATCCATTCCCACTCTGCTTAATACATTTTCATGCTTCTTCCTTGACAGGCCTGGGCGCGTCGGATTTGGGGTCCCACTGTCTTGGAGCCCACGCTTCTGGTGTGCCTCAGAACGAAGGTGTTTGGGGACATCCAGGCAAGAGCCCCGGGCCGCTGGAACACAAGGAGAGAAGGTGAGGTCAAGGTCAAGAGTGAGGCGGGGCCCCTGGGTGTGTCCACGGCTGCTTCTTGCAGCCTCTGTCAACCAGAGACTTGCACACACTCAGAGCTGGGGTTTAAGCCCTGGCTCTAACCACGCGCCCGCAGTTAATCTCTCCGAGCCTCAGTGTTTATGAAACGGGAATAATAAAAGTGCCCACCCGGATAGCTGAGCGATTGCATGGAGTTATGCTTGAAGACAGTTGTGCATGTGCCCAGCTCCCAGGAAGAACCCAGTGATGCTGCAGTAAGACGGTATTAATATTGTAAGTCAGCAATTGTATGTATGTCATTTAAAAAAGTCACAGTAACCTGGGGGTTGGGGGAGGGGTTTGTATCATCCTTCTTTTGTCGATAAGGAAACTGAGGTTTAGGGAGGGCAGTGACGTAGCAGAGTGATGCCCCAGGATTTTGCCAAATCTGCCAGTATGGTCTCCCTGCCAGACCCACTCGAGTCCTGGTTCAGGACCTCTCAGGGTGGCGATGGCCGGCTGGGGTCTCCAAAGCCGCATGCCGGCCAACTGCTGCAGGTTTAACCCCTGATTCCGGAGGGCCATCCCTCTGGAGATGCAAACACGTGGGTTCCCAGGACTGGAAGCCTCAGCATGTGCGGCCCTGAAACCTCAAAGGGGGTTTGGCCACTGTGGCTGTTCGGGTAACAAAAGCTGTTGCTTTATTTTTCAAGCCGAGTGGCTAGCTGGGGCATCAGCTACAACCTGCTCTTAGATGCTCCTCGCGGCGGTCTGTGTGGCGGGTGGGGGGGTAGAGCCCCCGTGTGTGTGGCAGGGTCCTAGGTCTCTCCTTTCTGGGGATTTCTTTTTTTGTTTTAAAATTGGAGCGTAGCTGAAGAAGTGATGCTTTCAAAGTGTGGTGCTGGAGAAGACTCTTAAGAGTCCCTTGGACTGCAAGGAGATCCAACCAGTCCATCCTAAAGGAGATCAGTCCTGAATATTCATTGGAAGGACTGATGCTGAAGCTGAAGCTCCAGTACTTTGGCCACCTGATATGAAGAGATGACTCACTGGTAAAGACCCTGATATTATGATAGATTGAAGGCAGAAGGAGAAGGGGGCAACAGAGGATGAGATGGTTAGACAGTATCAGCGACTCAATAGACATGAATTTGAGCAAACTCTGGGAGATGGTGAAGGACAGAGGAGGCTGGCATGCTGCGGTCCATGGGCTCACAAAGAGTCAGACATGACTTAGCGACTGAACACACAGACACACACAGACATTGAACTTTTTGATTTTACTCATTATACGTTTCATTTTTAGCATCTCTAGTTCTTTTCAGGTGTCCCTTTACTTTTCCATGCAACTGTTTTTGTATATATGTCTTCCTATCTCTGAAGATTTTACATGTGCTTAAAGTTTCAACTTTTTATTTCTAGTTCTTGGGGTGAATTTCTCTATTTTTCTATGTCTTTTGATTGTACTAGACCTCAGGGCGGATTTTTCTTGCTGCTGTGGATTGTAATTTTTACCATGAGCTCACCTTTAATGGGGCAGCTTTCCATAGGCGCCTTGTTCTCTTGAGTTTTAGAGGTACCCTTTCTGGTAGTTTCACATGTGCCTCTTTGTTGGGATCCTGTGGGTTTTATCAGCTCTGGATGGATTTAATAATAATGTTTTAGCTTGGAGTTTCAAGGGTGATCCATGCTTCATGGTTCCCGGCTTTAGGAAGGGGGTCAGACACAGATTCTGCTTCACTTAAGCCTGAAGATTCCTTTCTTCCCCTAGACTCCAGCTCCTATAATCCAACACTGAGACCCTGTAAGTTGTTTGTCTTCAGGCTTTGTCAACTACTCTGGTTTGAGTTTTATTTTCATTTTGAATTCCTGGAGATTTTTCTTTCCTTGCTTTTGAAATTGGCTTTGTGTTGAAATGATTTGATGTTACATTGTATCCAACATTTTTATTGGTTTGTACTGGGAGTGAGTGGGGTGGACAGTCATTCAGGGTCTGTTCAGTCGGCTATACTGACTGGGCATCAATTATCATGGATATTTTTATTATCAGGAGAGCCACCTCAGTCACCAGAAAGGAGACAATAGATGTAAATCTGTTTCTGAACTTTAAAGTTTGCTACCAATGGAAGGTATGAGGTGCTCAGTTTCCATCCCTGAAGGAGGGAGTAAAAAGAAAAAAACCCAAACCCTGTGTGTATCGAACTTATGGAGACAGTTGCCTGCATCTGCCACACAGAAAAGGCCTGTGTCAAGGTCATCGATGTGACTGCCACCTGGTCCAATCCAATAGTGCCCTCCTCTTCCTCAGTTCAGCTGACTACTCCCTTCTTCCTGATTATTCTTTCTTTGCAACGCTTCCAGAATACTCCTTTACATAGCTTCTAAAGGTTGGCTACCTCTGGGCTCTCTTCTCTGGGTACCATCTGGTCCATGGCCCCACCTCCCAGCCATATCCCCAAATTCAAATGTTTTTCTCCATCCCCATTGCTGTCATGATAGTCCATCATCTTTTGCTAGACTGAGAAATTCTGTTAACTGGTCTCTTTCTTTTTCAGCTAATCTCGCCATTATCCTGACTTCATCTAACGGAGTCAGAACACAGATGAATTCTGCAATTCCCCTGCTTTGTTGTTGCTGTTCGGTCACTCAGTTGTGTCCAATTCTTTGCGACCCTATGGACTGCAGCACACCAGGCTTCCCTGTCATTCACTATATATTTCCAAGAGTTTGCTCAAACCTTATATCCATTAAGTTGGTGATACCATTAAACCATCTCATCCTCTGTCGCCCCCTTCTCCTCCAGCACTCAATCTTTCCCAGCATCAGGGTCTTTTCCAACGAGTTGGCTCTTTGCATCAGATGGCCAAAGTACTGGAGTTTCAGCTTCACCCACCAATGGCTTCCCACTGAACCTAGAACAAAGCCCAATACAACACTTTATCATGGCCTTTAGGGCATCCTCTGATCCACCCCCACATTCCCCTGCAGTCTTATATCCTCCACCCGCTGAGAGTTCACGGGCTCTAGCTTGATCTTCTCAACTGCCCCAGGGCCTTTGCATTTGCAAACCTTTGCCCCAGCCATCTTTTCATGGCTACTTCCTTCATACCATTCAGCCTCAGGTCGAGTGCTCGCTCCTCACTGATGACTCTTGCCAAGGCAGCCAACCCCTTCCCCCTGTCATTCTCTCCTCCATTGCCCTGATAGTCAAGACTTTGTCATCAAACACGATCTCATTTATGTCTTTACCCATTTATGGTCTCTCCCCAACAAGAATGTGAGCTCTCCCAGGGCAGGGATGGGGTCTGCCTTGCTTGACTGTTGATTTTACAGTATAGAGAATAAAGCCTGGTATTTTGTAGGCACAATAGGTCCCCTACATACAAACCTTCAAGTTGTGAACTTTCAAAGATGCAAACATGCATGCCAGCCCATGTATGCCAACTGTTGTACACTGAACTTTTCAAAGTACTGTACTGTAGGATTCACATTAAAAAATTTTTTTTGTGTTTGTTTTTATGTATGTATCATTTGTGTGAAAAGTACTATAAACCTATTACAATCAGTACTATATAACCAGTTGTGTTACTTTCATGCATGCGTGTGTGCTAAGTCACATCAGTCATGTCAGACTCTTTGCGACCCTATGAACTGTAGCCTGCCAGGCTCCTCTGACCATGGGATTCTCCAGGCAAGAATACTGGAGTGGGTTGCCATGCTCTCCTCCAGGGGATCTTCCCCACCCAGGGATTGAATTCGCATCTCTCATATCTCCTGCATTGACAAGTGGGTTCTTTACCATTGTGCCACCTGGGAAGCCCTGTTAGTTGGATACTGAGGCTAACTTTGTTGGACTTACAAACAAACTGGACTTATGAATGCACTCCTGGAATGAAACTCGGTCATAGGTAGAGGACTGACTGTACTCGACAATTATTTACAGAAGAAATGAGTGACTCTATGCCTAACATATCTTATTTCTTTCAAGTCTCTCAACAACCCTACAGGTGGAAATTACTGTGCTCATTATATGGGTGAGGAACACAGGGATCCTCGGAGATATCTAAGATCCTCAGAGTCCTAGAGCCAAGAAGATGCAGAGCCAGCTGCCAGGTCCTTCTGACTGGATCCAAGGTCCGTCCTTATTGCCTTGTATCAAGTTGCTTTTTGTGAGCAGATTTGAGATTTGAGTGCAGAGGTCAAGATGCAAACAGTTGTTGAGTCAGGGTCTCTCTTTTGTTTGAGAACAAAACCTTTTCTTTAAGCCAACGAAGAACAACCAAGTCCCCAAAGTCTCAGCACCTGATGGCATGCTTCCTTGAAAATGCCCGCACAATGGCTGGCATTATGCAGAGGCATTTTTCTAATCAACTTTGTTTTGGAGTTTTTCGAGCCATAAAAAGACCAGTGCGAAACCACAAAACTTCTATGTTTCTTACACTCTTAAAAAAAAAAAAAAAAAAAAAAAAAGAGGGGGAGGGGGAATGAAATTATTTGAACCATATTTTGCAAACCTTAGCTTCTCTCCCGGTCTGAGGAAGCTGGTGCCAAGTTGCAACTCGCCACACATTTTTACGAGCTGGATTATTAACCTCTGCAAACAGATGTAAACCTTTGCATTCCACAGTGGAATGACTGCCTGGGCCCCTGTCCCTGGACAAGAAGAAGCATCACTAGGAAGCCCCCCAAATGCGAGTCCTTCCAACCTGGCTACAAAAGTTGAATCTGTGCTTTGGCCACACATGCTCACCGGCACCGCAAGGAAGTCTCAGTTCTTGCATTCCCTTAAGATTTGGAAATTTGGGGAGTTGGCAAGAGCAGCGCCTTGGACCACAAGCTAGGACCAAAGCAGGGGAGCATGAGCCTTACTGCTTACATCACCCGGAAGTAGTGTGGAAGCGGGCAAAGGGCTTCCTGGTTTGACGGACTAGTTACAATCCCGACTTCGGCCGCGGCAGTAACTTTGTGTGTCCTTCCGCCAAGGACTGGATCCAGCTCGTCCTCAGTTTTCCTGTTGGTACAGCGGGGCTTGTACATTGCCTTGTGGGCTGGGGGTGAGGGTTGAACGAAGCTGTGCCTGGCAGAGAACGTGGTGGGATGGCTAAGAGCAAGGACTTGAGGGTCTGTGTAGACCCGTGTTCAAATCCCAATTCCATCTCCAACCAACTGCGTCATCTCAGGCCAGCAAAGACTAAACACCTTCTGGTCTCAGACTCTCCCTCTCATGCAAGCGTTTAAATGAACTAGTGAGTGGAAAGGTCTTGGCAGAGAGCTTGCCTGACGGTTCTTAGTAAATAAATACCAGGACTTGCCTGGTGGTCCAGTAATCAAGACTTGGTGCTTCCAATTCAAGGGCTGGGGTTTGATCCCTGGTCAGGGAACTAGATCCCATATGCTGCAATTAAGATCTGGCACAGCCAAATGAATAAATAAATATAAAAAAAAATAGATACAGGTTTTGTCTTGTCCCTGATATCCAGTCCCCAGGACTGTGGGTGACACTTAGCCATGTTTGAAACAAGAATCACCAATATGAAGAATGTATTCTTAGGCTATTTGCTGATGTAAAATTTTTTCTAGGTTAGTAATCATAACGAGGTTTTGCTTGTGTGTTTCACTTAAACTTAGACAAATTGGGGGAAAAAAACACAAAGAAAATTCTTTGTTCAGAGGAGAACATGTTTCAAAGAAAAAGTCATCAGCCAAGAATATTCAGACCCTTTTGTTATGTTTTGAAGAGATGATTATTTTGCAGGCTCTGGGGCACTTAAACTCTGTCCAGAAATTCCTTTGGTAAATAATAATAATAGAAAATATCCTTTGGAAATAATAGAGGGGGATTTAACAAATGCCTTTCTTGCAGGGATCTCAAAAGGCTTCCACATAATTTTAGGGCTTTAGTGATTTTCTTAAAAGAGTTTGACTTTCTTTCCTGCATCAGTCAGAGTACGTTCACAGGAACTGGAGAACTTGAGAGCTGGAACGGGTCCTAGGGCTGACTGTCCAGTATGTTTGTTGAACCAGTAGAAGGAATGGGAGCCAGGGCAGGAGAGGATGAACACTCCTGAGAGCCAGCTCGGTATTCTTCTTGACTTGGAGACTCCCTAACTTCTGCAGGTTCCATGTTCTCAAAAAAAAAAAAAGCATCTGAATGCTGACTCGGGATTGACACTTGACGCATGTTTGCTCACTTCATCTTTGAGCTTTTGCCTGTGTGGGTTTGACAGAGAGGGACAAGTGAACCACCAGGACCTGGATTTCACCCTGGGACTCCTGCCTTGGAGGGTGAGTGCCCAGGCAGGCGAAGGACCAGGCTTGGCTCTGGAGTTGGGCTGGCTGCTCAGATGCCAACTCTGACCTTGGGTGAGTTCCCTCGGCACTTTGGATCTCCTTGCCTTCCCTTTAGAAGGCAATAGCTAATCATTAATTAGGTGGATTTTTGGTTGTAATTTGGGCTCCCTGGGTGGTGCAGTGGTAAAGAATTCACCTGCCAATGCAGGGGATGCAAAATCCCTGGATGAGGAAGATCCCCTGGAAGAGGAAATGACAATCCACTCCAGTATTCTTGCCTGTGAAATCCCTTGGACAGAGGAGCCTGGTGGGCTATAGTCCATGTGGTCTCAAAGAGTTGGACATGACTGAGCACACATGCACACCGCCTCTACCTTTGGTTAGAATTTAAAGCCTGTGTGCCATGTTCATCCAGAGCATGGACCATCGTTTTCTACAGATGCGTCAGATTTGTCTCCCTGATTCAGGAAATGTCAGTTTACATCATCTTGTTTTTTTTGCTCATTATCTATTGAGTGTTTTTTTTTTAATTGAAGTATAATTGATTTACAATGTTGTTTTTGTTCCAGGTGTATAGCAAAGTGATTCAGTTATACATATATTTATCAATTACTTTATAGATTCTTTACCCTTATAGGTATTACAAAATACTGAGTATAGTTTCCTGTGCTATACAGTAGGTCTCTACTACTGTAACCTAATTGGTTATCCACTGACTCTTTGTTCATTCATTCATTCAATAAAAGTCTTCTGAGCCCAACTATGTGCTAGGCATGGGATGTCATGATAGCTAAAATCCAGCCATGGTGAACTTGACAAAGAAAAGCCAGAGCAGTGAATCAGTGTCTTTATCCCCAAAAGGTGCCTCAGTCAGGATAAGATAGGTTATGCTGCAATAACAAATAGCCCCTACATGCAGTGACTTAAATACAACACAGGTTTAATTTTGGCTTTTGCTACTTGTCAACACTCGTCAGTGGGAGAGCTCTGTTTCCCCTGGAGGCCCAGAAACTTAGGCTGATGTAGAATCACCTAGACTTGGGCTTCCATCTTCACTGAGGCAGCAGAAAGGGAGCAGGGTGAATTGTACAGAGATGCTTAGAGCTTCCACCCATAGTGAGGCATCAATTCCACTCATATGTTGCCTGCCAAAGCAACATGATCACAGTTAATTTCAAGATTGGTGAGGACCTGCTGTTTTATCGTGTCCTGGAAAGAGGACTGTTACACCTACAAGCCTCAGTTTCCCCATCTGCACAAACGAAGCAGGACCAGCTGGTCCTTTCTCTCCATCTGTAGCAGCTGGTGTTGGAGGACCATGCTCTCTAAAGCAGAGTTGGTCCTGCTGTCTGGGCCATGCAACAGTGATTGCTCCTGCTCACCTTCAGGGAGCTGGCGGAGAAGTGGGTGCAGCCGATACTTAGAACTAATTTAGGTTTTCAATTTCTAGCACGATGCTTTTATTTTGGGCCTCCTTTCACTTCTGCTCTTAAATTCTGGCAGAAGTATTTTCAAGGTTATGCTTATTACATCAATTATTTTTCTAATTTCTTTTTTGAGTGAATTCATTTTTTGCAGAGCAAAGAGGGAGTGGTGTGAACGGGGCTTTGTCAGTGAAGGGAGGCCCTATTTTGGCAGGAGAATCGTGACTTTTGCAACGAGTAATTATGGACAGGGTGCACTTGAAACCAACGCTCATAGCGAATTCCCCTGCTGTTTCCAATTGGTTTTGCTGGTTAGTTTTAAATCTTGACCTAGCTTTTTCCACTGCTGCTGGAAATCCTTTCCCCATGGCCACTGGCCTTTACAGAGGTGACTACATTTCTCATGTGGCTGAATACGCAGGGGTTGTTTCGAGATAGAACTTGGAGGTCTGTCTCTGCCAATCTCAGGCCACTACCTAGGGGTGTGCCAGGGACCTCCTTGAAGGCTTTATGACTGGACTGGATTCCAAATCACAGAAATGTAACCCAGTTAATTTAGGGTGACCTCTTGCCCTGGGGGTGAGTCTACATCTTAAGGGGTTCATAGAGGGAAGTGTGTATGGTCCATCCATCGTCCTCACTTGTCTGTGTTGGTACCACTTAGACCTCCTGACTCCGTGTGGTCCCTGGCAAGTTCCTTGCCTTCCCAAGGGTCTCCCAGCTGCTTTCAAGTCTGCAGAGAGGCCCAGGGGGGCACTTCCCAGGTCACTAAGAGCTGTTTGTGGCATCGCAGGCCCTCATGTAGCTGTGGTCACATCACTGTTCCTGGGTGGTCCTGCCGAGTGGGAGGGATGCCACGGGCTGGCCATGTCTGTGTGTTCTCCTAAAAGCAAGGCAGAGCTCCAGTCTGCTCTCAGAGTTGGCCAAACTCCCCCACATACCACTGAGAACCGGGCTTCTTCTCAATAAAAAATACCAGCCCCTAACTCTCCAACTTAATTTTTGGCAAGGAGCATTTTTGTCCTGTGATTGACCTATATTGACCTACAATGATGGGGACCATGGGCTTGGGTGAAGACCAAAGAACCAGATTTGGGATGGCATCCCCTTCAGGCCTGGGAGTTGGAGACTGAGACTCTTGGTTGGAGGGCTGCTTCCAGTGGGTCCTAGTGGGACCTCCAGTCCTCACTTGGGCCCCCTCCCTCAGCCTGGGGGCAGACTTCACCTCCTCCATCAGGTGCCCCTGCCCTTCAAGGGGGCGCTCAGGGTCACTCTTCATCTCTTTTTCTCACATCCCTGGTCCATGGTGCTTCAGTGTTTCCAGCCTCAGAGCATTTGTTAAGTTTGAGTCTGGTTGTTGAGCCAGTTGGGGGCTCACCTCTGTACCAGCTGGGGGTGGGCAGAACCCCTGGAAGGTGTGTGAGTGAAGGATGAAGGCACCCACTGCAGGGACTCGCGCTCACCAGGAGTGTGCGGCTGGAGAAGCAGTCTGTGTGTGTCTGTTGGTTTCACTTCCGATGCTGGAGCTTCTGGTCTTCTCCGAAGGGGTCTGGAGAGGGAAGAGGGCCCTGAGGTGGGATGTGGGGGTCATGGGGTGGGGAGGTCAGAAGCGAGATGGGATCCCAGCCGGGTGGAAGGCACCAGGATGAGTTGGGACCATGGCTGCTTTGCTGCCTCTAACCCTGGGCACGTTCTCTGGGGGGTTTGTCCCACCTGGAGAAGCGGGCGCCCTTTGTCATGAAGCAGAGGTGGCCTGGGAGTCGTGGGGGATTGGAGCCAGTGCAGGCCTGCCCATTGCCCCACGCGGAGGCCAGACAATGTGTGTGGGCTGAAGCATGCCTGCCGCCTACCGCCGCGTCACCCCTTCCCTCCAAATGACACATGAAGATGTGTCTTGGGGCCCCTCCTCTTGGAAGCCTTCAGGGAATTCATTCAGGGAATAAATTCTGGGTCACAGAGCCCCGCCTGGCCAAACTGACAAATCACTCCCTGCCTCTTAGCCTTGAACTGCTCAGAGGGTGGGTGTGTCTAGTCCAACACATTTTCATTTATTCCACACATTTGTCGAGCGCCTACTGCATGCCAGGCCTGTGCCATGTGCTAGAAGCACAGAAATGACTTGGGTCTAGTCTTGGCCCTAAAGCCCTGCCAGGCTGGTGGAGACACAGGCTCGGAACTAGGCTATGCTAACACAGAGGTCATCACAGGGGTTGTCTGGGGCTGTGGGCCCATGGTCCAGGGCACAGGGAAGCCTGGTGAGGGGTGGGAGGTCAGCAGAGGCTTTCTCAGGGAGGGACTGCCTAAAGGATGGAGCAGGAGTCAGGCAGAGAAGTGCAGAAGGAGGAATCTATGAGAAAGTACGAGCAAAGGCCCTGAGATCTAAGGAAACACAACCCTGGAAGGAACCATGAGTCACTCAGTCTGGCCAGAGAGCAAGGAGGGTGAGAGGTCTTGGGGGAGTGAGCAGAGAGGCAGGGGAGGTCAGGGTGGGCCAGCATTTGTGGCAGCTTGTGCTCTTGGCGAGGGAACTTGCCTGAGCAGGTGTGGGGGTGTTTGTAGTCAGGGCGTCACCTGGTCAGATCTGGATTTTAGAAGGCTCTCTGTCACCCTGACCTGACTTGGATGGGAGGGGAGGCACGGCAGACAGTGTGTGTTAGTGTGATGGTCACGGTGAGTGATGACGAAGGCCTCGACAAACATAGAGGTGCAGTGGATTCAATTCCACCACCTTCCTTCACAGCCTGTGAGAGAAATGATAAAAACAAAAACAAAACTAAACAAGAAAACATGGGTGATGGACACCCCAGTTGTGGAGGAGGAAAGTCAGTTGTAGACAAAGTGAAAGTGTTAGTCACTCAGTCATGTCCGACTCTTTGCGACCCCATGGACTGTAGCCCACCAGGCTCCTCTGTCCATGGGATTCTTCAGGCAAGAATACTGGAGTGGGTTGCCATTTCCTTCTCCAGGGGATCTTCCCAACCCAGAGACTGAACCTGGGTCTCCTGCATTGCAGGCATTCTTTACCGTCTGAGCCACCAAGGATCCACCTCTAGACAGAGTGGCCTTTACTTCTCACGCTCTGTCTTCCCAAGACACGGGCCTTTTCTGCTCTTATTGGGACGATCTGGGGGCTGGAACACCAGAGCTGGGGTTCTGGGTTCCTGCTGGTGAGGAGGGGTCCCCAGACACCATCCGGGTGGTCATGGGGGTGGAGAATGGAGCTCCAGGATGCAGACAGGAGGCCTTAGAGGGTGACAGAATCCCACAGTCGAAGCCCAGGCCATGTCAGTCGTGTGTTCCTCATGCCACTGACCACACGTGGCCGCGTTCTGCAGGCTGCGTCCTGGCACCAGAGCCTCAGCCCTAGGTGGGGGTCAGAGAGGCCGAGGCCTTGCCTCTGCTTGCTGGCCTTCTATAGAGTGTATTGCAGCCATTGTAGAATTCTTCTTGAGTTCCAAACAGACATGCTCATCTGGACTGTTTTGGGAAGCGGATTATTATTACAGAGCTTCTGGTGCTGCCGAGTCTGTATCAGTAATGAAATGTGAGTTGCTCCGTTGTGCCTGACTCTGCAACCTCATGGACTGTAGCCCACCAGGCTCCTTTGTCCATGGGATGCTCCAGGCAAGAATACTGGAGTGGGTTGCCGTTTCCTTCTCCAATCAGTAATGAAGGGAAGTGTTGAATTAACGAGGTGACGGCTCCAGCCTATGGGCTTGACGTTTAGCAGATGAATTCACGTTTATAGTAAAATGGGTTTTTAACTCAGTGATTTAGCAGGCTGTGTTCTCAGCTTTAAAATTTTTTCTTTTAATTTTAGGAGGCTCAATTTCTTAATTTTCTTGGCTACACCATATGGCATGTGGGATCTTAGTTCCCCTACCAGGGATTGAACCTGTGCCCCTTGCCTTGGAAGTGCAGAGGCTTAATCGCCGGACCCCCAGGGAAGTCCTTGTTCCCAACTTTTCTTCCCCAGTTTCTTTCATGGTAGCCCCGTTGCTTTCCCTTTCTTCTCTCCTTTTCCTCCCCTTTGTGTGATGGGCTTGCGTGCTCCCTGCCACTGTGTTTCTTTGCAGGAGAGCAGCTCACATGCCCTCTGGAGCTGGCATCCAGGGGCGTTGGTACTCCTGGATCCAGGGCAGGGAGGGGGTGGGTGCCAGCGGCTCTAGGCTCACTCTAGCTCTGCCCCTGGTCCTTTGGTGGCCGGCTACCCTCTTCCCCTCTCTGAGCCTAAAGGTCCCCCTTCTCCTGGGGGACCTGCTGTAGTACCTATCATGTTGAGTTGGAACCTGATTAAGTGAAGTGATGCAAAACACAATGGTCATAGGCTTGGGCACTCAGCAGGTGATCCATAAAGGCAGTTTTTTCCCTGACCATGCCTCCTCTCCTGGACCAGGGCTTGGGAGCTGATCCAGGGGAAAAGCCTGGGGCCGTGAGGAGTGTGGGCCCATCCCTGGAACTCACTCACTGCCCATCTGTACAATGAGCTGGATTATCTACATGTTGTGTAAATGCCTTTTGGGTCCCCGTTTGAGGATCCTGACTGTACGGTGATGGAGGAGGAAGAGGTGGGGGGAGACAGAAGCCAGCAGGGCACCACCCCAGCTGCTGTGGGCACCATTTGGCATCCATCCTTCTCCTGGTCCTTACCCAGCCCTCTCTCCTTCACTTTCAAACCCCTCCCAAAGTGAGTGGGGCAGATGGTACCAGCCCTGCAGTGATGGGGGCTAGAGGTCACAGCACGCCATGCCTTCAGGGAGGGTGAAGGGACCTCCAAACCATCACAGGGAAACTGTAGGTGAGTTGGGGAGGATGGGAAGGAAGGCACGTGGGGACGAACGGCTTCAGTCTAGAGGACAGGGCACGTGTAGAAGGACCAGGGAGGGCTCGGTAGGAAGATGGCTCTCCTTTCTGGGTCAGGCTCTCATTAGTGGTGGATGAACAGATGTGACTGTCTCCTCTGGGTGGGCAGGTGTGTCTCCTCCTCGTTCACTGGGCACAGACACAGACCCTGGCAGACACTCTGAGGCCCATGGAAGGGAGGAGGTGAGGGGTTCACTTGATGGATAGAACGCAGGTAGCTGCTTGGAGCCAGGCCAGCCCTTCTTCCCTGTCGTGGACTGGATGTGACTCAGAAGTAAACCTGCACTGTGATAAGCCACTGAGGCTTTGAGGTCATCTGTTAGAGCAGTAAGCACAGTCTGATACAGGAAGGGGACACCAGTGGGTGGAAGCCGGCAGGGATTCATTCTGAACATCCATTTCTATATCTGAAGATGTATTTGTGTCTATATGTGTGTATTTATAACTGAATCACTCATTGGAAAAGACTCTGATGCTGGGAAAGATTGAAGCCAAAGGAGAAGGGGACGGCAGAGGATGAGATGGTTGGATGGCATCACCAACTCGATGGACATGAGTTTGAGTAAACTCCAGGAGATAGTGAAGGACAGGGAAGCCAGGCGTGCTGCACTCCAAGGGGTCACAAAGAGTCGATCATGACTTTGCGACCAAATACAACACAACACACTTTGTTGTACACCTGAAACAAACACAGCTTTGTAAATTAACTATACTACAATAAAAATAAATAATTAAAAAAAATGGTTAAGATGGTACATTTTATTTTACATTTATTTTACCATGATAAAAGAAAGTGGTTGAAAATAACCCAAACAGTTCCTGGGGTTCTTGATAGTCACTGACAGGTCAATCTGATGCTGGAGAGACCAGCATCTCCGCATGTCAGAGCCTCTTCACGTGCAGACACGGGGCCAGGATGGCTCAGTCCGACCTCCATCCTCACGGAGGAACCAGTACGAAGAGGGAGGGATGTGATCGACTCAGGGACATGTGCCATCTGACCCCACAGCTGCACTCTCTCTGCAGGATGGAAAAACACACTCAGTCAATAAAGGAAGACGTGCCCTCTGCTCCCTGAGACTGCCCCCTGGGCGAGGCAGCTGGGAGAAATGCAAGGTGAGACGGGTCAGGAGACCAGGCCATGCGTCATGCCTCCCTGACCGGGTTCCTTCGTTGCAGTACATGGGCTTCTTGTTGTGTGGCTTCTCTTGTTGCAGAGCACAGGCTCTTGGCAGATGGGCTTTGGTAGCTGCAGCACGTGGGCTCGGGCTTGTGGTTCCCAGGCTCTCGAGCCCAGGCTTAGTAGCTGTGGTGTAAGGACTTAGTTGCCCTGTGACATGTGGGATCTTCCCAGACCAGGGATGGAATCTGTGTCCCCTGCATTGGCAGGCAGATTCTTATCCACTGAGCCTCCAGGGAAGTCCCCACCATCTGCTTTCTGTCTCTATGAATCTGACCTCTCTAGGTGCTGCATATAAGTGGAATCATACAGATTTGTTTTTTTGTGACTCGCTTACTTCATTTAGCATGAAGTCTTCAAGTTTTGTCTGTGCTGTAGCATGTTCAGAGTTTCTTTCCTTTTTAAGGCTGAGTGATATCCCAGAGACGGGGGAGCCTGATGGGCTGCCATCTATGGGGTCACCCAGAGTTGGACACAACTGAAGTGACTTAGCAGCAGCAGCAGCAGTAGCTATATTCCATTAATCCCGTGGACTGCAAGGAGATCCAACCAGTCAATCCTAAAGGAAATCAGTCCTTAATATTCATTGGAAGGACTGATGCTGAAGCTGAAACTCTAATACTTTGGCCACCTGATGTGAAGAACTGACTCACTGGAAAAGACCCTGATGCTGGGAAAGATTGAAGGCAGGAGGAGAAGGGGACGACAGAGGATGAGATGGTTGGATGGCATCACTGACTCAATGGACATGAGTTTGAGTAAACTCGGAGAGTTGGTGATGGACAGGGAAGCCTGGCGTGCTGCAGTCCATGGGGTCACAAAGAGTCGGACACAGCTGAGCGACTGAACTGAATTGAATATTCCATTGTTTGAATAGACCGTTCATCTGTCAGTGGACACTCAGGTTGCTTCCATTTTTGATTAGTGTGAAGAATGCTGCTGTGAACACGAGGGTGCACGTATTTATTCAAGCCCCTGCTTCTGGTTCTTCTGGGTGCAGGCCAGGAGGTGGACTCACTGATCCTATGATGTTTCCATGTCTGAATTTTTGAGGACCCACTCTACCATGGCAACCCACTCTAGTATTTCTGCCTGGAGAATTCCACGGACAGAGAAGCCCAGCGGGCTACAGTCCATGGGGTCGCAAAGTGCCCTCAAGACAAAATGATGCACACACCTATTTTGAGAACTACTTTTTTTTTTTTTAAACCACCCCCACCTCCCCGTCCAAGCAAAGGGTTATAAATCAGACTTAAAAAAAGACAAGGGAAGAAGGAAAAAGCCCTACCCTGGGGGCTGACACGGTAGTCCTGACAGGAGAAAGAATTTATTTTGACTAACAAGCCAAGCAGGGATAATCCCCGGAGCTGGGCAGGAGGTGGAGGGGCACCGGGCGGCGGGGGCGGAGCCTCGCGGCTGATGCCCGGCTGGCCAGCAGCGGGCAGCCGGCTCTGTGTGGACCGCGCATTGTCACTTTGGTGGAATTCAGGAGCGCTACTCCCGTCATCAGGCGGCAATCTATAATTAACTCACGCAGAGGCTGTGAGAAGCGGAGGCCTCTTCCTGGGGCAGCCAGAGACAGTCCACCTGCCCTCCGCGGGAGGGGGCGAGGGGACCTCCCTTCCAGCCAGCAGCTGACGCGTAATTAATGGCAATTGTATTGTTCCAGGGCCTCCCCTCCCTGGAAGATTCTGGACTCCCAGATGGGGGCGGGTCTCAGGAGGTGGAGATCAGCCTGAGGGCGGATGGGGAGAAGGGTTGACCGCCAGAGCGCGGGCCCCAAGAGAAGCCCCACCCCGTCTACCTGGTCACTTTCTTCTTGGCCAAGAGGCCTCACATGCCAAGCTCAGGGGCCCCCCAAGAGTGGACCGAACTCCTCCAGGGGTTAAGCGACTTGAAACATGCCGACAGAGAAGGGAAAAACATCACGATGTGTTCTGACCACGGGGCCGCCTGCAGCCCGGTTTCCCAAGCCCTGGGCAGGGTTGGCGTCTGTGTCCCCTCTGGAATGTCTGGGCTGCAGCCGGGCTTTGCTCTAAATGAGAAACAGGCTGGCAGGCTGCGGCCAGCTCCTCGTGCGGTCTGGGCAGGGCCGCTTGGCACCGGCCGCCGCCGTGGAGGACACACGGGCTGTGCCTGGCGGGCCTCCCACCAGCATGGGAGGCTTGGGGGCCCGGCCAGCCGGTTCAGGCCAGCGCCTGCAGGGAGGCAGCGCCGCTGCTCCCTGGGGCCGTGGCAGGGCACCGCCCTGGAGGCAGATGGAGCCGGTTCTGCTCCTGGCTTGGCCCCTCACTCATTCTGCAACTTTGGGAACCATGTGGGTCAAGGCCTCTCAGTTTGCCCACCTTGAAAATGGGACCGCTGACATCCCCTAGGGCGTCTCATGGCCCAGAGCTGGGCAGCAGGCGGGATGCTTCGTGAACGTGTAATGTCTGAAAAGATCTCACAGAGGGTAGCTCAGTGTTCTGGTTTCATAGCGGTAGCAACTGAGGTTCAGAGAAGTTCGGGAACTCACCCAAGGTCACACAGCAAAGCACAAGTAAACAGATTCTCCTATAAGCCAGCGATTCTCCGTATCAGCCGTTCTCTGCAAGAACCCAGCTTTTTGCCAGCCTGGTCCTTCCCTCCCATCCTCCCAGCCCAGGCGCTGATCCCAGAACTCCTGATTTCCAGCAGGCGTGCATGTACTTTTGCTAATCCTGTGGGGTGGGGGTTCAAGGATGTCCCAGGGGCTTCCAGATCAGAGCTGTCCCTGGGGTGGCTGGCATCACGCCTCCTCCAGTCTGCCCTCCACCTCCCAAGTGGCATCATCTGGCTGACAGGATGTTGTAGCTGCTGGTCACTACACATTTAACCAGGGGCCCTGGAAGTGACGTTTGCCCCCTACAGTAAACCGTCTGGTGATCCCAGGCTGGGTTTTTAGTTCCATTTTACAAATGAATATTCACTGGAAGGACTGATGGTGAAGCTGAAACTCCAATACTTTGGCCACCTGATGTGAAGAACTGATTCATTGGGAAAGACCCTGATGGGGGAAAGATTGAGGGCAGGAGGAGAAGGGGACGACAGAGGATGAGATGGTTGGATGCCATCACTGACTTGATGGACATGAGTTTGAGTAGGCTCCGGGAGTTGGTGATGGACAGGGAGGCCTGGCGTGCTGCAGTCCATGGGGTTGCAAAGAGTCAGATAGGACTGAGCGATTGAACTGAACTGAACTGAGAGAGGCTCAGTGACCCATCAAATGTCACCCAGCCGGAAGAGGGAGAAAATGGGGATAAGCCGCAGCTGCCCGTGACCAGGCGCGGGGCCGCCTGGGCTGCACCACGGAGCCCGTCCATCAAGGCCTGAAAACCTCTGTGCTTTTCTCTTGGGAGGAGAGGCACGGGCTTTGGGTTTGTCACTTAGGAGAGTGCAACTTCAGACAACAGTGCAGTCTCTTAAGACCTCGGTTTCTCCACCTGAAATCGAGGGTGACGATGCAGGAACGTGAAGGCATGTGAGCAGGTGGCCATGAAGGACCCAAGGGGGCCCCGAATACCCAGTATTTGGGAAGGGTGTCTTGGGAAGGGTGGGGGTCTGCTCTGGAGAAGTCCCCTGGGGCCAGACTCTAAAGCAAGGGTCCCCAACCTTCAGGATCTAATGCCTGATCATCGGAGGTGGAGCTGATGTAATAGTAATAGTAAAAAATGCACAATAAATATAATGCGCTTGAATCATTCCCAAACCATCCGTCACCCCTGGTCCATGGAAAAAATTGTCTTCCACGAGCCTGGTTCCTGGTGCCACAAAGGTTGGGGACCGCTACTCTAAAGGACATTGAAAGCTAGTGGAGAGGTCTGAATTATTCCGTTTTGTGGTAGAGACTGAGAGTTTCAAGTGGGAGGTGACATGGTCTCTTGGTGCCTTGGGAAGACCACCCCGCTTGTCATATTGGAGAAGGTGACTGTGGGGGAGGGGGACGAGGACAGAGGAGGAAGAGCAATGAGGGGCAAGGGGCTGAGCATGGAGGGGTTGTCGGGCAAGAACACCCCCTCCCTGCACCCCCTACCTTCCCTTTCCTATGGAATTAGATCTAATCTAATTCTACCCCTGTTGGAAGTTTCGGTTTTAGTTCCATGAAAGCAGCAGAGCTGGTTGTGATTAAGATAAAGTTCGAGACAGCCTCAAGGTCAGGGCCAGGGCACAGCAAGTCCCTGCCCCTCCCCGCCACCCACCTCCTGCTTCCTCTTCCCTGCAGGGCCCTTGGCCCTGACCCCTGAGAAGTGTCCGCTGGGCCCTGGTGTGGCCAACCGAGGACCCCTCGGAGCCCACCTGAGATTGGCCTTCACTGAGGGTGGTGGAGGTTCATTGTAGGGTCCCCCTCACCAGCCTCCTGCCTCCCATTCCTCCAAGGTCTGTGCAGACCCCAACCCCACTAACACTGCAGTCCACACTGAAACGATGAAGGACCACTGGGGTGGCCATGATAGACATGTTAGGTCATGAGGGTGAGCAAGTCCCAACTCAAGAAAGCAGGCTGGGATTTGAATGCTTGGTAGTGATGCTATTCCAGGGACGGACTCTGCTCTAAGTCATAGAAATATCCTCCAATCCTCTTGTAAATGATTTTTTTCAATAACAAAGTGGGGCATCTCCAAGAGCTATCTCTATGGTGCACCTGTGCTTGGCAACATTTGGCTTAGAACTGTTAGGTGTGTGGGTGACACCTCTGGGCAGAGGTTAGGGTGACCCACATGAGAGTTATCTCTGCGATTTGAGGTGGCCCAGAGCAAACTTCATCACCCACCTTCCTGGCGAGGGGAAGAATCAGGTCAAAATGAATACATTTGCAGAGATGCTAAGTGGCCCTTTTGTCTTGGTGTTAAGGGATAGTTGCAGGTTTAGCGGTTGCCTAAAAGCTCCCTGCTTTTGTTTTAGCTCACTGTCCAGGTTTACATGGGTTTCTATACATCGGTCCGAGAGGGTGTGTGTAAATCGGTGTGCCTTCGTGGAAGTGCGTGCATGTGTGCATGTGTGTGGGGGGGAGGGCTTCTCCAGTGCTTTGCAAGCAGCACTTGTGAATTGGTTCGGCCAGGCTTTGGGCCCGGGCGGGGCTGTCTCAGCCCCACTCTCATTGAGCTGCTGTCCCAGGGCCGGTGATGGGCTGATGGCTCCTGCTGGCAGCGGGGACATCAGAAAGGGTTAAGGGGCCTGGCGGGCTGCTGCCCCTGGGGTTTGTGCCCCCTCGGTGCCCAGGGAAGAGATCGATAGGCCTTTAAAGTGATTTATAAAAATGGATGGGGAGGCAATATCCTTGCCTCAACTCCGGTGAGTCAGATCAGCATCCTCTCCCAACTATTGATCGTCTGGCTCTGTCTAAACACACATTAGCGGGGGCCAGACCATAAAAATGACTCCTCCTCCTTCATCAAGTGGAAGGTCATCTTGCCAGCTTCCCCGGAGGGGAGTGATGTCATGAATGGTCTTGTTGGAAGGAGAGGTTTTTTATTAGATCTGGTGAGGCTGTTGGCATAAAGTTAATCGGAATGCCCGACAGAGAGAGAGAGCGGCAAGGGTGAGTGGAAGGGCTTTGGTGCAGCAGTTACACTGGCGAAGACCCTCTGGCTTCTGCAGCCGTGTGCAAAAGCCTTCTTTCAGAGTCTCTACCTACTGCTGGTTTCACCGGCCAACTCCTGGGTTTTTAAGGAGTTCATGCCCTAAAAATAAGGCCGAACCCACTAATACCAGCGATACTAACATCTTCTCTTCCTATGTGCTCCTTCCTAGCCCTGCCGGCCCATCCCTGATACTTTCACATGGCCCACCCACCCTTTTCTTTCCATGGCAAGAGGAGCGGAGGCGGCTGCAGGGCTCAAGGGGGCGGGCAGGCTTGAGTGTGCAGGTCAGGACTGACTCTTATTTCCTGTGTGATCTTAGATGAGTTGCTTCATCTCTCTGAGCCTCCGTTTCCTCCTGTAAACTCGCCTGGCAGGGTGAGTGTGAGTGTTACACGATATGATTCAGGGTTTCTCAGGCCGTGTCTCACATGATAAATTTTGCCCTATTTGTGCGCTTTCTCTACCACTTTTTAATATTTTAATATTTTTATTTAAGCCAGGGTATATGCCTAGAGGAGAGGGTGAGATACAGGGAAAGAGTAACTGGAAACATACATCACCATATGTAAACTAGATGGCCAACGGGAATTTGCTCTATGTCTCAGGAAACTCAAACAGGCGCTCTGTATAAACCTAGAGGGGTGGGATGGGGAGGGAGATTCAAAAGGGAGGGGATATATGTATACCTATGGCTGATTCATGTTGAGGTTGGACAGAAAACAGCAAGATTCTGTAAAGCAATTATCCTTCAATAAAAAAATAAATTAAAAAAATAAGCCAATTCCCTTTTTTCTACATAAATTTGTTTAAAATGGAAACATTACACTATATTTTTAATAAAAATTTTACTGAAGCATAGTTGATTTATAATGTCATTTTAGTTTCAGGTGTATAGCAAAGTGATTCAGTTTCTTCAGATTCTAAGTTATGACAAAATATTGAGCATAGTCCCCTATGCTATACAGTGGGTCCTTGTTGGTTATATACTTCATATATAGTTTGTTCAGTAGCTCAGTCATGTCCGACTCTTTGTGGCCGCACCAGACTACTCTGTCCATGGGATTTCCCAGGCAAGGATACTGGAGAGGGTTGCCATTTCCTGCTCCAGGGGATCTTCCTGACCCAGGGAATGAGCCCGCATTTCTTTCGTCTCCTGCATTGGCAGGCGGGTTCTTTACCACTAGCTCCACCCGGGAAGCCCCTTGTATATGAAAGTGAAAGTGAAGTCGCTCAGTCGTGTCCGACTCTTTGCGACCCCATGGACTGTAGCTCGACAGGCTCCTCAGTCCATGGGAGTCTCCAGGCAAGAATACTGGAGTGAGTTGCCACTTCCTTCTCCAGGGACTCTTCCTGACCCAGGGACTGAACCTGTCTCCTGCACTGCAGGCAGACGCTTTACTCTCTGAGCCACAAGAGAAGCCTTGTGGATAAGGGAGCCCTTATATATAGTATTGTGCACAATAACATTACACTATCATTATAAATGGAAAAATGGATCATGTACTATGAATACAAGGGAATAATCAAGATAAGCATACCTTCAGATGACATCAGTTCACATAGAAAATTTCAAGGAATCTACAGTATATCTCCTAGAACTAATAAGAGTGCCCAGCAACGTTGTAGGATACAAGATAAACACACAAAAATCAATTGCATTTCTATACACTAGTTATGACTGCATGGAATTGAAATACAAAATTACAAGACCCTTTATAAACACTCAAAAAAATACTTCGGTATAAATTTACCAAAACTTGTACAGAACTTATATGCTGAAAACTGCAAAATATGGATGGAAGAAATCAAAGATGATCTAAATAAACGGGAGAGCCATGCTGTGTTCATGTTGGCAGACAACGCAGTGAAGACATAAATTCTCTCTGAATTGATACAGAGATTTAACACAACTGCTATGGAAATTCCAGCAAAAATTTTGTAGGCAAGATGATTCTAAAATTCATATGGAAAGGCAAAAAACTAGAATATAGACAATAATTTTGAAAACGAAGAATAAAGTGGAAGAAACTGGCCCTTCCCTGGTGGTCCAGTGGTTAAGACTCTGCATTCTCAATTCAGGGGACATGGGTTTGACCCCTGGATGGGGAACTGAAATCTCACCTGCTGTGTGGTGTGGCCGAAAAAAAAGGGAATATTAAAAATAAAGTAGGAGGTCATTTTGCCTGACTTCGAGACTTAGTCTATAGGTACAGTGAGCTCAATGATGCTTGTGTATGAACCACTTAAAAGCCCTAACACACTGGTCATCAAACAAGTACTGAGCAAGTGACATGAGCCCGCCTGAGTCCCACCTGTGCTGTCCAGAGAGATGGGGGCATCCCTGACTTTGAGGGGCCGCAGTCTAGTGGAGCGACAACTGAGGTGCAGAATGTGTGTGTGCATGTGTGTGTCTGTGTATGTGTGTGCATGCGCACGTGTGTGTGTGTGTGTGTGTGTGAGACAAGGTGGGAGGGAGGGCAAAGTGGAAACAGAGCATCACTCAGGATCTCATGCTAGGCTGAGGGACCCATATATCTTCCTGTTTTTCTCCATCTTATTTTCTCTGTGTTTTTCATCTTGTTCTTGCTTCTTCTCAGCTCTCTATGGGAACACTGCATTTAAGAGGAAGAGCTGGGCAGTGCAATGGATTTCATAACTTTCAGCAGTGCATTCTTTTGAAAAAGGTAATTTATCACAGCACCTGCAATAGACTGAATGCTTGTGTCCCTCCAAGTCCACATCTTGAAGCCCTCATCTCCAATGAGTTGGAATTAGGAAGTAGGGGCTCTGGGAGGTAGATGGGACTAGTGTCCTTATAGAAAAGACTCTGGAGCACTCCCCTGTCCCTCTAATCACTTGAGGACACAGTAGAAGGATGGCCAACGGAGGACCCTCAGCAGACACTGAATCTGCTCATATCTTGACCTTTGATGTCCCAGTCTCCAGAACAGGGAGAAGTAAGTGTTTTTAAGCCCCTAGTCTGTGGTGTCTTTGTCGCAGCAGCCCAAATGGAGTGAGTCAGAATCCTGATACCTAAAACTGGTGATAGTGCAGCCGCTGGGTAGTTACCACCTCCTCTCTCTGTGCGGGGTAGCCCCTCGGGAAGCAGACACTGAGCTGGAGATTGGTGGGCAGGGCGTTGGTTAGGGATGAATACCTGTTGGAAAAAAAACTATGACAAACCTAGACAGCATATTAAAAAGCAGAGACTTCACTTTGCCGACAAAGATCTGTATAGTCAAAGCTATGGTTTTTTCAATAGACATTTAGGGATGTGAGAGTTGGACCATAAAGAAGGCTGAACACTGAAGAACTGATGCTTTCGAATTGTGGTGCTGGAGAAGACTCTTGAGAGTCCCTTGGACTGCAAGGAGATCCAACCAGTCCATCCTAAAGGAAATCAACCCTGAATATTCATTGGAAGGACTGATGTTGAAGCTCCAATACTTTGGCCACCTGATGCAAAGAACTGACTCACTGGAAAAGACCCTGATGCTGGGAAGGACTGAAGGTGGGAGGAGAGGGGGCAACAGAAGATGAGATGGTGGGAGGGCATCACTGACTCAGTGGACACGACTTTGAGCAAGCTCTGGGAGTTGGTGAAGGACAGGGAAGCCTGGAGTGCTGCAGTCCGTGGGCTTGCAAGGAGTTGGACATGACTGAGCCACTCGATAACAGCAACAACCACCTGTGGGAGGGCAGAAGAGGGAGTCCAGCTGGGATGTGGGCTGACAGCACCCTAGCTGGCCCCGTCGTCTGCATGGCCCCCACCCTCCTCACACCCCTGTCCTCATCAGCATCTGACGTGGGCTGCTCTGGGAACGGTGTGCTCTTGGGTGAGGCTGGTCTTGGCAGCCAGGTGGGGGCACCTCTGAAGGGGTGACAGCGAGAGGCCACCAACCCTTTGTTAAGGGGAATCTGGGTGGTGCACCTCCAAGTCCAGCTGGGCTCACCCCTGTGGTCCCCTCCTTTCTATTCCCGTGGGGAGCGGCTCCTTCAGGATTCTGGTCACTGTCTTCCCGGGAGGCTCAGAAGAGCAAGGTTAGCAGATGAACTGTGGCCAGTCTCCGGGTGTAACTCATGGTGGGGGGGGTCTCTCCACCCCTGACCTCAGATTGCCCTCCCCTCGGTGAGCCTCTGCTGGCCTCAGGGTCCACCTGATGGCAGGAAATGGCCCGGGACCCTGGTCACCATGAGGCTCTCAGACTAAGGTTCTTGCAGTGATCCACTCATCATTATAATTGAGAAAGAGAACGTGGCAGGAACCCTTCAGGAGCCCGTGGGAAGCCTCTATCTCTCCCCTTGGGGTTACTCACCTGGGGGTGGCTGATGGCACAGAGACCTTCACACCTGGGCCACTCTCACCTGTCCATCTACCTGCCTGCACCCCAAAGCCCTTGTCCCCTGGCTTAAAGTTTTCTCTTTACAATCCTTTGTTCAGCCAGCCATGCCATTCAACACTGCCCATGAGTCTGTATATAGTCTAATCTGCACCACATCTCCTTCTGCACAAAGGGGATGGCCAGGTGCTCTACTCAAAGCTCCACCCTTTGGGAGGTCTTGTGAAGGTCCCTCCTGCAGCCGCAGGTGTGATCTGAAGAAGGGGGCAGGTACAGCCATGCTCCATGATGGTTGGGGGGGGCGTTGGGCTACCTGCTCCTGCAGCTTGCTGGCACCCGCTGGTCCGGCTCACACTCCACTCCAGAGGCACACGCCCTTCTCTTTCAGGATGGACAGCTTCTGGGTGTCCCCAACCTTATGTCTTGGAGGGTCCGACAGACCCAGCTCATTTCGGGCAGCCCTGGACACCTCAGCATTTCTTAAACTGTGACTGGGTCCAGTGGCCTGGCAGGATTTATTTTTCAGAAAGCACCTTGTTTTCTGTTGTAGACGGCGTGGTCTGGCTGCAGACCCCCAGGGCCCTCCTGAACTATGATTCTTTCGCCTGGGCTTGGCAGAAGCTTCTCAGAGCCTCCCCTCCCACCACCGATACTTCCAATACCCTAAGACCTTCCAGGTCACACGGACGGAGTGGCCGCGTGGCTCGTATGCTGCAGCCTGGTCCCCGGTGAAGTTGGAGGCTCTTTGGGTCGTCTGATACGCGGGCCAGAGCAGAATTCCTGGGTGTGGAGTATCAGAAGCCTGCCAACCAGGGTGCTTTTCTCCTTGTGGCAGGACGTGTGTGTTCTCAGTCGCTCAGTCACGTCTGACTCTTTGCAACCCTGTGGACTGTAGCCCGCCAGGCTTCTCTGTCCATGAGATTCTCCAGGCAAGAATACTAGATTGGGTTGCCATTTCCTCCTCCAGGGGATCTTCCTGACCCAGGGATCGAACCCACGTCTCTTGCATCTCCTGCACTGGCAGATGGGTTCGTTATCACTGCATGGCAAGAGGTAACCCAACACAGTACTTTTCATTTGACCTTGGAGAGGATCTCCCATGATGCTGCTGACTGCTGGACTTTAGCACTTCCTGGTGATATGGGGTGCACCTGCCTTACCAAGAGCCCCAGTTTGAGAGCTGTTTCTTACTCACCAGTGATGGGCTTCATGGGGAAGCACCCCTGAGTTTGCTCATGCATCCACACTGGTCAAGGGCTTGCCCAGTGCAAGGTGCTGGCTTAGGTTCTGGGTGTGCCATTGTGAAGAGAACAGACAGGGTCCTGGCCTGTTAGGGATTTTCCTCTAGTGGGGAGAGAGGCATGAAACAAGCAAAGAAACAGACAAATAAATACGTGATTATAAACTATGATAGATGTTCTGGAGAACTCAGAGTAATGGGGTAGAGAATAATGTGTGTGTGTATTAAGTCGCTTCAGTCATGTCTGGCTCTTTGCAACCCTATGGACTGTAGCTTGCCAGGCTCCTCTGGTGAAGGGATTCTCCAGGCAAGAATACTGGAATAGGGTTGCCATGCCCTCCTCCAAAGAGAATAATGGGAAGGCATAATTTTATTTGGAGGACAGGTCGAGTAGGGATGCTGAGGAGGTGATGTTTAGACTGAGGTCCGAGGCAGAGCTAGCAGAGCCTGGAGTCCTGGGGAGTGAGGAGGTGCAGGACAAGTTTCCTGGCAGAAAGAACAGAGTGTGTGAGGTTCTGAGGCAGGAAAGGGCCTGGAGTATTCTCGGATCTGAAGGACATCCGGAGTGGTGAGCCCGGGGTAGAGGGGTGGGGTGGGTTTGAAGGTGAACCCCATCCTGTGATGCCTGATGAGCATTAACAAGAAGCAGAATATTATGGGAAGAGGCGTGGGTGCTGCTGCAGGGTTTAAGTAGGGATGTAACATGACCTGATTTCACTTACAGATGGGACTCTGGTCATTGGAAGTAGAACAGACGGCAGGAGAGCATGTCAGGGTGGGCAGGTGGTCCAGGTGGGAGACGATAGAATGGACAGGCTTTGAGGATGGGGAGGGGTGTGTGGTCGAGGGAGAGAGAGGGACCAAGAAAGACTCCCGGGTTTTTGCTGCGAGAATCAAGGGTGGAGGGTGGGGCCATTTCCTGGGGCTGGTTCCAGACAGTGATCGGGCTGAAAGATTATGTCCCGGGCTGCAAAGCCTGCAGTCTAGTTGGTTGATTGGTCATCCTTTTCATTGTCCATCAGGTTGTTTGATAGAAAGGTGCCAGTGTTTACCACTGTGTGGGGGCACTGATTGGGGTTCCAGGTACAAAAATGTGAGTTTCTGTTTTAAGAAGTTAGCACGCTGGTAAGAAAGGCAATAGCATTGTAAAGTGCATAATTGAATTCAATTCAGGGACCGCTGGGGAGTGCGGTGCAGGGGTGGGGAGCCTAGTGCTGTCCGCAAATTCCACAGAGGGTTGACTAGGGGCACAGGGGGCTCTGAAGACCCAAAGATGTGCAGGCAGGGGAGAGAGGTGCAGGGGGAGAGTGTCGGGCAGAGGATGCAGCCTATACCGAGCACAGAGCCAGCACTGCCTGGCCTGGGTGGACCAGCTGGGCTTGGAGGGCATCACAGGACCCTCAGTGGGAAGGAGGGTCTAGAAGAGGCATAAAGTCCAGTGCGTGCATACTCAGCCACTTCAGTTGTGTCTAACTCATCCTAACTCCATGGACTGCCACGATCCTCCGTCCATGGGATTCTCCAGGCAAGAACACTGGTGTGGTTGCCATGCCCTCCTCCAGGGAATCTTCTTGATCCTGTGATCAAACACTCGTCTTTTATGTCTCCTGCACTGGCAGGCAAGTTCTTTACCCCAGAGCCACTGGGGAAGCCCATAAAGTCCAGGCTTGCTGTCTTTTGCTTGTTTTTTAAAATAGCATCTCAGAGCACAGAGAGAAAACACACGCATCTCTCCGGCGCCGGTAAATCAGAAAGTGCTTCTGGTATTGTTCAGATGAGGAGGTTGTGGCAGATGAGCAGGTCGGAGGCACTGCCCTGCCCCACGTGGAACCTTCCTCCACTGAGTCTCCCTCTGCCTCTCCATTCACTCTGTGGGGAGAGGCTGACGTGAACATGTTAATCCAGCCCTGTCTGGTTCTTTTCCAACCAAAGCTTCAATATGCATCTGATCTCAGGATATTGGATTTTTCTTTGAGGAAAGAAATAAATGACTTATCTGGGGAATAAGCCCAGAGTTCGCTCCATGCATCGCACATGCTCTATATCGGGCTAAAATAAAGTTTGCTGATTCTCATGTAAATCTCTAAAGCCTGGGTGTCATAATATGAGTATTTTATGTGCCAGGTGAGTGGGCTACATCCCCAGAAAAGAAAGAAAGGAGGCAAGGAAGAGAGATTAGTGATTGTATCCAAGGAGAAAGGGAACCAATTCAAATACTTTTAGTGCCTATAGATTCTTGGTGCGATGGACGAGGACTCTGATTCCCTCTGAGAAGCAGTCCTTTTGGTTTATATTTGGAATTGATCTTGAAGTCTGGCAGATATGTTCTTTTTGTAGTTGTCACTGCTGCGTTTCTTTTCCACCTCCCTTAAGCCTGACAAAATGATGCTTCATAAAATCCTAGTGGTTTTTGCTTCTTTCCTGTGTGGCTTGTGCAGCATGGGTAGTAGAATGAAGTATCTTGCTGGCTGCAACTATTCATTGGGTGACTGGTTTTGGCAAATGTGTCCTTCAGAGAATCTTGATCATATTGCAATGGGTCTGAAAAGCAAGGAAGGCCCACCACAATCTTCTCAGTATGATTCTTGGTTAGGAGAAAAAAGAGTTGTCTTTTCTGATTTTAAAGCCAATGGGAAAATTTCAGGGCTTAGCAAATACAAACCAAGAATCCAGGTGAGTTCCAGGGGGTGATTTTAGCTGATGTCAAATGCATACCTTGTTAGACAGCATGGGTATGTCCCCAACCTTATCTTGAAGACAGAAGTCTAGAATCAGAAGCTCTTTTAATACACTTAGTCAATTCCCTTGTTCTGTTGATGAGAAAACTGAGAACTGGGCAAGCAGAGATTTATCCACTGTCAGAGTGAGCTGAGTTTGAGGAAAGCCTATCACCAACTGTAACAGGTTGTATTTCCAAAGATGGATGCAGTCACGTCTCCCAACCCATAAGCTCTTCTGCAGAGCAAATTTGCTACCCTTCCCAATGTGGGATTACGTTGGGACTTCTTTGATCAGTAGGCTAAGGCAGAAATGATACTGTGTCACTTCTAGGTGTAGCCCTTAATGGTCTGCTGCTTTCCTTTCTGGCTTTTGGGGATGTTTACTCTGGGTGTTCTTTCTCTTTGAACCAAAGCACCATAATGTGAGAAGTCCAAGTCACAGGGAGAAGCCATGTGTAGGCTTTCCAGTTGACCTCCAGCAGGGGCTTTCAGCCCTCTTGGGGCACCATCTTGGATGTCCAGCACAGTTGAGCTTTCAGATGAGTACAGTTCCAGCTTAACCAAGAGAGAATCACCCAGTTCAACTCAATGAACCATCCCAACTCTGATGGTTAATAATAAAGTATTGATTTAAATGACTAGTTTTCAGGTTCTTGTTAAGCTGCAGTGGTTAATGGGAGCACTGCTCATAACGCTAATACGCACACTCATACTTGAATATCACTCTATGATTTTACCAACTACTCTCTCATATGTTCTAAAATCCAGTGTTTTTCTAGTAGAAAGTCATGACTCATTAGTGGATCATAAGGTCATTCTAGTGGGCTGCAAAAAATTAAATCAAATTGAATAGAATTTATTACAGCGCATGACACACAGAAGGGTAAGAATTGTGAAATGTTTGTTTCAACTCTGTGTGTGTGTTCTAGATTTTGTTGTGTCGATAGAATATATTTCTTATTGTGGATAGCAGTCCAAAATGTTAGGAAAACATCGTTCTAATTTGAGTCTCATTATGGCTTTGACAAACAAGCAGGGGAGGTTTCGTGATCTCCTTTTCCTCAACAAGGAAACCAAAATCAGACCTTGGTATTGTGGCAGATCTGGGCTCTTCCTCGTCTGTCACCCAAGTCCAACCTCTCATGCTGCCTTCTTCTCATTCTTAAAATAGTAAAAATCTTTCAGGTCTTGAGCTGGTCTGTGTGTGCATATATGGACCTGCCCTGTATTGGGCCTTCACTGTGCTAAGGATTATACAACCAACTCATAGAGGTGCTCTGTTGTTATTTAATCACTAGGTCATGTCCAACTCTTGGCGACCCCATGGACCGCAGCATGCCAGGCTTTCCTGTCCTTTGCTATCTCCTTGAATTTGCTCAAATTCATGTCCATTGAGCCAGTGATGCTATCTCATCTTCTGCCACCCTCTTCTCCTTTTGCCTTCAATGTTTGCTAACATCAGAGTCTTTTCCAATGAGTCGGCTTTTCGCATCAGGTGGCCAAAGTATTGGCGCTTCAGCATCAGTCCTTCCAATGTATAGTCAGAGGTGCTCTAAAGATGTCCCTTTTACAGGTGAGGAAGTCAAGGTTCAGAGAGGCTGCATATGGTGGCCAGTGCCATGCTTCCAATAGGCGACAGAGCCAGAATCCAAATCTATGTAAGCTGGCCCCAAGTCTACATGCTCAACCATTAAACTGGGTTCTTCTCTCTGGGAAAATTTTTGCATGAAGCAGAAGCTTCGGAGGCTGGAGTGCGGTTGCTCCCATGTCCCGTGGGGACACACACATTTAGAATTGCCACCTGTCCCCGGCCTGGAGAGGGGCCAGGCCTTTCTCAGTGCCTGGGAGGGAGAGCGTTATCTGGCAAACCGCTTTCCTTCTTGTTTACAAGATGAGAATCAACTCCGTGGTTAAATAGTTGATGTTGGCAGAAGACTTCAGATAAGAAAGTCTGTGTGATTTTGGAGGCCCGTTTCCTTTCCCTCTTGCTTTACTTTCACTTCTGACTGTTTATGTGTAGACTAGAAGTCCTTCAAGGAGAAAAAGACTGGCCAACAAACAGTCCCTGTCCCTTGGTTTCCCTGACTGGAAAAAAGTAAGAGCAGTGGATTGGCCGAATCCAGTGATTCTCAGCTGGGAGCAGTCTTTACTCCCAGGGGACATCGGGCTGTGCCTGGAGACACTGGGAGGTCACGACCTAGAGGGGGATGATATTGACATCTAGTAGACAGAAGAATGGGTGGTACTTCGG
Organism: Cervus canadensis; assembly: GCF_019320065.1. Classification (NCBI taxonomy): domain Eukaryota; kingdom Metazoa; phylum Chordata; class Mammalia; order Artiodactyla; family Cervidae; genus Cervus; species Cervus canadensis. The sequence goes on along the minus strand of NC_057402.1, from coordinate 2,088,481 downwards.
AGAAGGCAATGGCACCCCACTCCAGTACTCTTGCCTGGAAAATCCCATGGATGGAGGAGCCTGGTAGGCTGCAGTCCATGGGGTCGCTAAGAGTCAGACACAACTGAGCAACTTCACTCTCACTTTACACTTTCATGCATTGGAGAAGGAAATGGCAACCCACTCCAGTGTTCTTGCCTGGAGAATCCCAGGGACAGTGGAGCCTGGTGGGCTGCTGTCTATGGGATCACACAGAGTCGGACACAACTGAAGTGACTTAGCAGCAGCAGCAGATATTCTGCTACATACAGGACATTCCCCACAGCAAAAAAGTGTCGGCTTTAACTGTCAACAGCACTAAGGCTGAGAAACTCGGATTAATTTCTTAATGCAAATATCCTGGCTCATTGAGGGCCTGCCACGTGCCAGATGAAAACAAAAACATGGTCTCTGGTCTCAAGGAGCTTGTAATTTAGTGGGAGCGTCAAATGCATGAATCCATTCAGAAATGATCAATGCCAGAAGGTAGGGGGAGGGGTTGTGGAGACACATAGCACTGATGGGCCAAGTGCTTAGTGAGCTACTGAGGACTTCATAGAGGAGGCGCCCCTGGGATTGGACGCCGGGGGACCAGGGAAAGGAAGAGTAAGGCAGACAGGAAGGTGGGCAAGCAAGAATGAGGTGCACCCAGGGTGATGGAATGTGGGGTTCCTGGGAGATGAGCGTGGAGAGACAAGAAGAGGCCAGGACTGTCCCTCCTGCCTCGGGGCCTTAGAACCTACTGCTCTCTGCCTGGAAGGTTTAGCAGTGGTCACCTAGCTTCCTCATCTCTTTGGTCTCCACCCAAATGTCACTTCTTTGGGAAGCCTAGGCTTCCTAGCATTTATCTCAGCTTGTAATGTAATGCTTATTTTCTGAGGATGTGACTATTATCTGGGCACTTCTGCCCACACCACCCATTCATAATGACTGTCCCTCTTTGTGGAAAGAGGCTCTACAGGTCTCTCTGAGGTCCTTCAAGCTCCTCCCACCTAAAGCAGTTGATCACGTGTCCTCTCTCATGTATTTGAACTTCAGTGAGCTGCCTTCCAGGTAAAGCCAAACCCTGAGCTCAGCACCCTGGGCCCTCTGTCCTCTGGGATTTGGCTCCAGCCTCTGCTCCAGACCATTCCACCTCTAGCTGCTCACCTCCTGGTTTCAGTCAGCCCACCCTTCTCACACAGGCCCAGGGAGGCCGTCGGCTCTCCTGCATCTGAGCTTTAGCCTGCAAAGCTCTGCATGTGCAACCTGCCTCTGGTTAGGTCGGTGGCTTCCTCGCATCTACCTTGTTGACTCCTCTTCCAGGAAGCCCTCTCTCTTTCCCGCGGGTCTGAGTTAGGTGCCCTTCCCCTCTGTGGTCAGAGTCCCTGGGCTTACTGTGGTTTTTGCACATTTGTGGCACTGAAGCTGTCTCCAGGAGAGGCTGGGTGGTGTTCATGCACCCAGCACAGAAGCCGGCATATCCATCTGTGCATTTAATGGGCAGAGTCACAGATGCCAGTTCCTCCCAGCTAATTCCTGCACCCGGCTGAGAATAGATCCAGGCTCCTTGGGAGCCTCCTTATACCAGGAAAATCCTCTGTGGTCCTGCAAACCCATGTTCTTATCTCTTTCCATGCAAATTTATAACAAAACCTGTAATTCCCACCTGCCTTCACCCACAGTGATGCTAGAATTGAAGCCAAGCTCCTGTTTCAGTGATTTAGTGGTGCCAAATAGAAGGAACATTAAAAAAAAATAAGAAAAAATTATGAAAATGACCAATGCAATTCTTGAGTGATTTCATTACACGTGTGCATTGACTGGACATTTGGGGTGAAGATATTGAATTGTTCAAAGTTACACTGCTCTATATTCACAGTAAGATGGTGAGCTTAATGATGGATATTTGCCATAGAAAGCTCTTAGCTGAACAGATATATACACCCCTATGTTCATTACAGGACTATTTACAATAGCTAAGACATGGAAGCAACCTAAATGTACATTGACAGATGAATGGATAAAGAATATGCAGTGTGTGTACATATATATATATATATATATATATAATCTATATCTATATATAGATATACATTCAGCCATAAAAAAAGTGAAGCAATGCCATTTGGAGCATCATGGATGAACCTAGAGATTACAATATTAAGTGAAGTAAGTCAGAAAGACAAAGACAAGTATCATATGATATCACTCACATGTGGAATCTAAAAAATGATACAAATGAACCTATTTACAAAACAGGTTATAAACTTATGGTTCACAAAGGAGGAAAGAGGGGTAAATTAGGAATTTGGGAGAAACATATACACACTACTATGGGTAACATAAAGCAGATAAGCAGCAAGCTTATATATAGCACAGGGAAATATGTTTAATATCCTGTAATGGCAAAGAAAAAGAAATGATGGATATTCATAGTGATCATCAAGGCATTGGATAGGCTTGTCTATCAGATGTGTTTCCTGCTCTTAAAATCCCAGCAACAGAACACACAGGCTGACTTTGCACTGTCACCTCCATCACTTGCCAGGCATATGATAAAGTCCTAATAAATGTGAGTGATGGGGTGTCAGGCATCTTGCTAGATGCTGGGAGAGTTTAGGATATAAATTATACCTGATTTCTGCCTTCAAGGAGTTCATTGTCTTATAGGAAATTTAGGATATATATGTATTCTAAAATTAACATATGTATTATTTATTTATATATTAATGTTAATATGTATTAAACATATATATTTAATTCTAGACCAACAGTCAGTGAGAAATGCTGAAAACTAGAGCAAACTGGGAAGTTTCAAAACAGGATAGATAAATTATTCCTGGGAGAGTTTAGAGAATGTGGAAGAGATCATATTTGATTTGCATCCTGAAAAATTATACATTTGAAAAAATAGTTACTCCTGTAACATCTTGAGACACAGAGTGGAAGGTGAGGGTACTCCAGGTAGAGAGGATAGCCTGAGAAAATGTCCAGAGGCAAAAATATAAGGTTGTGAAGACGTTACTATGTTTTCTTCTAGAATATTTCTAATTTTAGGCTTTATATTTAGGTCGATGATCCATTTTGAGTTAATTTTTGTATATAGTATGAGATATGGATTGAGGTTACTTTTTGACTTATAGATTCCATATAGATCCAGTATTTCCAGTATCATTTATTGTATCTTGCTCTTTAAAAAAGATCCTCCAGTTGGTGATATTTAGACCTTTTAAATATGATTATTGATATAGACTTAAACCTACTATATTGCTATTTCATTTTTTTATTGGTCCAGCCTGTTGTTTTTATTTTCCTCTATTCTGCCTTATTTTGGATCAACTGAGTATTTTTAGGATTACCTTTTGTCTCCTTTGTTGAATTATTGGCCTTAACTATTTGAAAATTTTATCATAGTCTAATTTGAAGTGATATTTTGTGTCTTTAAGTACACTATAAGAATTTTGTAATAAGATAATTTCATGTCTACTCATCTCACCTTTGTGCTACTGTTGTCCTATATTTTGCTTATTACTTCTTGTAAACTCCACACTGAATTGCTATTATTGTTACTTAAATCATCAATAATTTAAAGAGAATTAAATCATAAGAAAAACATCTTATATATTTATCTCCATATTTACCATTTCTGGTACCTTTTTTTTTTTTTTTGGATCTGTATTTCCACCTTCTATATTTTTCCTTTTGTCTGATGAAGATACATTTTTGGCTTTTGCATGTCTTCCAGAGTATTGATTTCCCCTTCATTCTTGGAAGATACTTTTGCTGGTTATAAAACTCTAGGTTGACAATTTGTTTTTCTTCCCTGTGTGTTAAAGGATGTGGCTTCCCTGTGTTCTAGCGTGCATCGCTTCTGACAAAAGCATGTTGCTGGTACAGCCTTTACTCTTCTCTTTGTCTTAGCTTTTCTTTTTTCCTCCTACTGCTATTTTTGGGACTCTCTAAACTGAAGTATAGCTGATATACAATGTTATATAAACTAAAGGTGTAAATAGAGTGAGTCACAATTTTTAAAAGTTATATTTCTCTTACTGCTTTTGAGAGTTTTCTCTTTATTACTGGTTTTGGACAATTTGGTATGTTTGGTATAGTTTTATTCATGTTTCTTGTGCTTGACATTCATGAAACACCTTGGATCTGTAAAATAAAGTTTTCATCCAATTCAAGGAACATATCAGCCATAATTTTTTCAAAAAAATTTTACCCTACCCTTCTTCATCTTCTGGGAATCCAATTTCAAACACAACTCATTGATGCATCATTAATTATTTTCCTCTGTGCTTCATTTTGTATAGTTTCTATTTTGTGTCTTTAAACTCACTGTTTTGTTCTTCTTCAAGGTCTAATCTGCATATAATGAATATCACGGATTTTCTGTCTCAGGTGTTACAGTGTTAATCACTAGAAATTCTATTTTGTTGTTTTTATTGGTCATACTTTCCTGCTTCTTTGCAAGCTTGGTAACTTTGCTTGGTTGCCAGACATTGCAAATTTGACCTTGTTTGGTGCTAGATAATTTTTTTATTTTCAGATTTTTGAAATTTGCTATGTGACACAATTAATTTACTTGACAACATTTTGGTTTTTTCAGATTTTTCTGTAAGTTTTGTTAGGCAGGGTCAGACTAGTATTTAATCAAAGGCTAATTACTTTTCTCTACAGAACCCAAACCTTTCTGATTGCTCTACCCAATAGTCCATGAATTATGAGGCTTTGCAGTCTGGCGGGTGGGACTGGGACTAGTTCTGGCTCTGTATGATCACCAATCTCTTTAATCTCATTGGATGATTCACTCCTGGCTCCTGGTGAGCACCAGGTACCAGTCCCTTTAATCCCATTGGATGGGTCCCTCCTCAGCCTCGGGTAGTTTCCTTACATACACGCTCTGGCCCACACTTAGCTGATGATCTGCGAACACTGTGCACATCATCTCTGGAGTTCTCTCTCACTGCAGCCGTTGTCTCTTCAGTACTCTGTTCTGCAAACTCTGTCCACTTTACTCTCTTTTGTTCTTAGCTCCATTTCCTCAGCTCTTCCTGTAAACTCTCAAGGCAGTAAACTAGGACAGTTGTGGCACTCAACTTCCTTTGTTCCTCACCTCACTGAGAACACTGTCCTTTATTTGCTTGATGTCCTTCATGGTCTTGAAAACCTTTGATATATTTGATAAATATGTAAATAAATTTTGATTGCCTTTGGCAGCAAAATAGATCCAGTCTCTGCTATTCCATCTTGGTTGGAGTAAAAATTCTCCCAGAATTTTAAAAAATGTCTCTAATGAAACTAGTCAGATCTGTCTTATGTGTGCCTTCCTCTCCACCATCGGCATCTTCTCTGCCATCCTAGTTTGGCCACCTCCATCTCTTGCTTGGATGACACAATCACTTCCTGTGAGATTTCCCCATCTCTACCTCAGCCTCTCTCCAGTCCCTTCTTGTGTATTAATGCATTTGACCTGGCTCAGAGTGAAGTCTTGCCTTTGCCCTCTGTTCCTCCAGGAAATGTCTAAGCCTTGATGGGAGTGTCCTTGTTTCCCTGGGGGCTTTGGGCTACACCAACTGTGTGATTTAGGGTGGGAACATTGGCTCATAAGGCATCAGCTCAACCTCTGGTGGGATGGGCAGAATGAGTGCAAGTAAGGAGTATGAATACCAAGGCTTGGGTGAGCTCCACAGGTTGGTAACATTCCTGTATATTGTCACACAGTGATGCTGGGAATAAACCGGTTTGTTATCTCTGACTCCGTGGACAGAGGTCAACTGGAATTTCTGCATTTGGAAGCTTCTGATGCCAAAATCTAGGCCTCTAGGCACCAGTGCTGAATTAAATCTTGGAGACAGAGTTTTGGGTGAATTAGAAAAGAATAGCTCTATTGCTTTGCCAGGCAAAGGGGGACACAGCAGGCTCATGCCCTCAAAAACTGTGTTCCAACCCAGGGGGGATTTGGTGAGGAGTTTTATAGCAAAGGTTCAAGGTGGAGTTGCTGATAAGAATCAAGGTGTATGCAGAGTCTGTACTCCTTTAATCTGGGCTCAAATGGTCTCTTGATGAGTTTGTGGTTCTCAAGGTTATTAAACTTTGACTTTCTCTGGAATGAAGAATGCTTCATCAAGTAGTTAGCATCTTCCATTTGGTGTGGGTTTTAGTTCTGTAGAAGAGCTCAAAGACAATGTTAAGGCTCTCCCCGTATCCCTTAGGGGAGATCCAGAACCCTGCCCCAAGTTTGCACTGTTGTTTCTTGGCTTCTTCCCCCATCCCTCCCACCTTGATTCTGCATACCTTCCCTTCCCTGATCAACAATTGTTTAAACTGCCCTTTGGAACTCAGGGAAGGTCCTGGGGCCTAAATGAAGCCTATTTCTTAAACGATAAACAGGAGACACAGAAAGTCTTCTGTACTGAGGAGCCCCACAATGTCCTGTTTGGTTTCATTTCCTGGTCTCAGCCCTACATGCTTCTTCGTTTGACTGATTTTAATCTTTGTCCTTTAGCTGTAATAAAAAATAACCATGAATTTAATAGCTTCCATTGACTTCTGTCTCTTTAGTGTATTATCTATGAATGGGCTTGGGAATCCCCAAATTTTTAAAGACTTTCAGATGTGACGGCAATCCTCTCCCGTTTGAAATTCTTTTTAATGCATTTGCTTGATTGTTAAACAAAAACAAACAAAAAAAAAAATGATGTGCTCCTCTCTTGTTTAAACCCTTTGGTGATTTACTTATACAGAGTGAAGAGCAAACTCTTCAACATGGCCCTTGCAAGCCTGTGACCTGCCTCCCTCACCTTGCTTCCTGTTACCACCCTATCCATTTTTTCTGCTTTCTTTTTCTGTTTTTTCATTCTCTTTCTCTACCTTCATTTTCTAGTTAACTCAACTGGCTTTTAAATTGTTATCAAACTCAGGTTCAGCTGCTTGCCACTTGAAAGCCAATATTCTAGAGACAAGTGTTGGTTGGAGTAGGAAAGTTTGCTTTATTCAGGAATTCAGCAACCTGAGGAGAAGATGGACTCATGTCCAAGAACCAGCTCTGAAGATTCTAGTAATCATGGAAATTTTTAAAGACAGAAAGGGGAAGTTAATCACAGTTAATCATTTGGGGAGGGGGTCAGAGTCTTCCTTACCTTTTACTACATGCAGACTTTCTTCTGATTGGTTGGTGGCGAAGTGACAGGGAATCCTGTGCTCAGTCAGAAGTTTCCATCCTCCACTTGGGTGGGGGTCTTAGTTCCTGCAGAAGGACTCAAAGATATTGTTATGTGCATCCCTTGAGGACAGAAACAGAATGGACCTAACAGAAGCAGACGATATTAAGAAGAGGTGGCAAGAATACACAGAAGAACTATATAAAAAAGATCTTCACAACCCAGATAACCATGATGGTGTGATCACTCACCTAGAGCCAGACATCCTGGAATGTGAAGTGAAGTGGACCTTAGGAAGCATCACTGCAAACAAAGCTAGTGGAGGTGATGGAATTTCAGTTGAGCTATTTCAAATCCTAAAAGATGATGCTGTGAAAGTGCTGCACTCAATATGCCAGCAAATTTAGAAAACTCAGCAATGGCCACAGAACTGGAAAAGGTCACTTTCCATTCCACTCCCAAAGAAGGGCAATGCTGAAGAGTGTTCAAACTACTTCACAGTTGCATTTATCTCACACACCGGCAAAGTAATGCTCAAAATTCTCTAAGCTAGATTTCAACAGTACGTGAACCAAGAACTTCCAGATGTCCAAACTGGATTAAGAAAAGGCAGAGGAACTAGACATCAAATTGACAACATCTGTTGGATCATGAAAAACCAAGAGAATTTCAGAAAAACATTTACTTCTTCTTCATTGACTATGCCAATGCCTTTGACTGTGTGGATCACAACAAACTGGAAAGTTCTGAAAGAGATGGGAATAGCAGACCACCTTACCCACCTCCTGAGAAATCTGTATGCAGGTCAAGAAGAGACAGAACTGGACATGGAACAATGGACTAGTTCCAAATTGGGAAAAGAATACGTCAAGGCTGTATATTGTCACCCTGCTTATTTAAACTATATGCAGAGTACATCATGTGAAATGCCTGGCTGGATGAAGCACAGGCTAGAATCAAGATTGCCAGGAGAAATATCAATAACCTCAGATATGCAGATGACATCACCCTTATGGCAGAAAGCGAAGAAAAACTAAAGAGCCTCTTGATGAAAGTGAAAGAGGAGAGTGAAAAAGCTGGCTTAAAACTCAACATTCAAAAAATGAAGATCATGGCATCCGGTCCCATCACTTCGTGGCAAGTAGTTGGGGAAACAATGGAAACAGTGACAGACTTTATTTTCTTTGGGCTCCAAAGTCACTGCAGATGGTGACTGCAGCCATGAAATTAAAAGATGCTTGCTCCTTGGAAGAAAAACTATGGCCAAACTAGACAGCATATTAAAAAGCAGAGACATTATTTTACCAACAAAGGTCCATCTAATCAAAGCTGTGGTTTTTCCAGTAGTCATGTATAGATGTGAGAGTTGGATCATAAAGAAAGCTGAGTGCCAAAGAATTGATGCTTTTGAACTGTGGTGTTGGAGAAGACTCTTGAGAGTCCCTTGGACTGCAAGGAGATCAAAGCAGTCAATCTTAAAGGAAATCAGTCCTGAATATTCATTGGAAGGACTGATATTGAAGTTGAAGCTCCAATACTTTGGACTCCTGATGTGAAGAACTGACTCACTGGAAAAGACCCTAATGCTAGGAAAGACTGAAGACAGGAGGAGAAGGGGATGACAGAGGATGAGATGGTTGGATGGCATCACCGACCCAATGGACATGAGTTTGAGCACGCTCTGTGAGTTGGTGATGGACAGGGAAGCCTGACCTGCTGCAGTCCATGGGGTTGCAGAGTCAGACATGACTGAGCGACTGAACTGAACTGAACTGAGGAAGAATCAGGACCCTGCTTCATGTTTCTCGATTGCTCCTCCTTTATTTCTGTATTCCCTCACTTCCCTAACTAGAAACTGTTTGTATCTGCCCTTTGGACTCAGGGAAGGTCTGTGAGCCTGAACTTTTTTCCTGAAAACAAGAAACAGGGGACACAGAGGGCTTCTGTACCCAGAAGGATCCCACAAGGTCCTGCTCAGCTTCAAAGTTTCAGTGCTCTTGGGCTGGCGAGTACCTCTCTTCCACAGACCATGTACTTCTTCAATGGCTCTTGGGTTCTCCTTATCCCTTAGGAGGTTGCAGCCCACTCTGCTGAAAGTAGTCAGACTGGTATGTGAAAGATGCTGTTTGCATCCATGGAGGCCACTCAGTTCTCAGCAGAGGCTGGTCTGGTGAGTGCTGAAAAAGCTCTTTTAATTAACACTGGTTGAAGCTTTAAAGATGGGCTTGAAGCCCAGAAGAATTTTGACCCCAGGGCCCCTAGTTAATTAAAGAAAGCAATGTTCCCAGAAAGAGGCATCGTCTCTTCTTGGTACCCACCTTGCCTCAACTCTCAATGAGGAAGTGGAGTGGGGACTATGAATCATATTTCTGGGTCAGATTTCTCACTCTGTCACTACCTTCTTTGAAGATTTTGGGCAAGATACTTCCCATAAGGGCCTCTGGTTGCTTCTGTGGAAAAGGAAGAGTTTTAACTAGCTCTGTGGTTCCCACCAAGTTGACCACAAATGTCCCCTTTTATTTTTCCTTCCCTTGTGAGCATCAATCATGTTGCAAATGACAAAGAAACTTGAGTCTTGGTTGTTGGTGTGGTCTTATGGTCTAACAAGGTCATACTGGGTGTTATGCCCTGGGTCAGATAACAGGGATACAGGGATGAGTCCACAGCCACAGTTGAGCCCATGATGTTCTGGGAAAGATAAGCACGGAAATGGAGACACTCAGTAGGGGCAACAGGGCTTAGTGGGGCCAGTGGAGGGGAACTTCAAGCTGATCCTTGAAGGAAAAATAGGAGTGCCAGGTGAGCAAGGGCATTCTCAAGCCCCTCTAGGTCTAGGCAGATGGAGTGCTGTGGGCAGGTAGACCTTCCGTATTGTTGTCAAGTGCTGAGAAGCTCTTCCATATAGACCCCAGGTGGCTTGGGAAACACTGAGGCGGATGTTTTCTGAAGCCAGGGCATCAGGAATTGCGGTGATGTTGGGCAAGTCATGTCACCTTGGTTTCCTCCCCAGTGCATAGATTTCTACCGTGTGCTTGAGTTCACATGTTGCTGTAAAGTTTTGTCTTCCTGCCAGTTAGCGACAGTCAATACAGTCCTTGGAAGATGGGTTTCCACAGCTGCGTATAAAATCCCAGGCCCCATAGACCTGGGTCAGCTGTGTGGCCCTCTCAAAGACTCATATGTCATGCTGATCTTTTGGGTACTTACAAATGTAGGGAGGTAGGAAGGGCATCCACTGTTTGCTAAATACCCACCAGGTGGCATTCAGTAGATCATATAATTCCCCTAAATGGAGAGGGTGGGGTTTGCTCATTTGAGAGGTGAAGCTAGGAAGGTATAGTGAGGTCCTCTTATCCTTATCTGTCAGAGGGCAGACAGAATGAAAACCACAATCACAGAAAACTAACCAAACTGATCACATGGATCACAGCCTTGTCTAATTCAATGAAACTCTGAGCCAAGCTGAGTAGGGCAATCCAAGACAGACAGGTAACGGTGGAGAGTTCTAGTAAAACGTGGTTCACTGGAGAATGGGATGGCAAACCACTTCAGCATTCTTGCCTTGAAATCCCCATGAACAGAATGAAAAGGCAAAAATATATGACACTAAAAGATGAACTCCCCAGGTTGGTAGGTTTCCAAAATGCTACTGGAGAAGAGTAGAGTAATAGCTGCAGACATAATGAAGAGGCTGAGCCAAAGCAAAAACAACACCCAGTTGTGGGTGTGACCGGTGATGGAAGTAAAGTCCAGTGCTATAAAGAACAATACTGCATAGGAACCTGGAATGTTAGGTCCATGAATCAAAGTAAACTGGAAGTGGTCAAACAGGAGATGGTAAGAGTGAACATCAACATTTTAGGAATCAGTGAACTAAAATGGACCGGAATGGGTGAATTTAATTCAGATGACCATTACATCTACTGTGGGCAAGAATCCCTTAGAAGAAATGGAGTAACCCTCATAGTCAACAAAAGAGCCTGAAATGCAGTATTTGGGTGAAATCTCAAAAATGACAGAATGATCTCTGTTTGTTTGCAAGGGAAACCACTAAATATCATAGTCTATGCCCCAACCACTAATGCTGAAGAAGCTGAAGTGTTCTATGAAGACCTACAAGACCTTATAGAACCAACACCAAAAGAGATGTCCTTTTCATCTTCAGTTCAGTTTGGTTCAGTTGCTCAATCTTGTCTGACTCTTTGCAACCCCATAGACTGCAGCATGCCAGGCTTCTCTATCCATCACCAACTCCCAGATCTTGCTCAAACTTATGTCCATCGAGTCAGTGATGCAATTCAACCATCTCATCCTCTGTTGTCTTCTTCTCCTCATGCCTTCAATCTTTCCTAGCATCAGGGTCTTTTCCAATGAGTCAGGTCTTCGAGTCAGATGGCCAAAATATTGGAGCTTCAACTTCAGTATCACTATGCTAATGTATATCCCTTCCAAAGAATATTCAGGACTGATTTCCTTTAGGATTGACTGGTTCAAACTCCTTGCAGTCCAAGGGACCCTCAAGAGTCTTCTCCAACAACACAGTTCAAAGGCATCAATTCTTCAGTGCTCAGTTTTCTTTATAGTCCAACTCTCACATCCATACATGACTACTTGTAAAATCATAGCCTTGACTAGATGGACCTTTGTTGACAAGGTAATGTCTCTGCTTTTTAGTACACTGTCTAGGTTTGTCACAGCTTTTCTTCCAAGAAGCAAGCATCTTTTAATTTCATGGCTGCAGGCACCATCTGCAGTGATTTTGGAGCCCAAGAAAATAAAGTCTGTCACTGTTTCCATTGTTTCCCCATATATTTGTCATGAAGTGATGGGACCTGAGGCCATGATTTTCGTTTTCTGAATGTTGAGTTTTAAGCCAGCTTTTTCACTCTCCTCTTTCACTTTCATCAAGAGACTCTTTAGTTCCTCTTCTCTTTCTGCCATAAGGGTGGTGTCATCTGCATATCTGAGGTTATTGATACTTCTCCCGGCAATCTTATTCCAGCTTATGCTTCATCCAGCCCAGCACTTCATATGATATACTCTGCATAGAAGTTAAATAAGCAAGGTGACAATATACAGCCTTGACATGCTCCTTTCCCAATCTGAAACCAGTCCATTGTTCCATGTTCAATTCTAACTGTTGCTTCTTGACCTGCACACAGATTTCTCAGGAGGCAGGTCAGGCGGCCTGGTATTCCCATCTGTTTCAGAATTTTTCATAGTTTATTGTGATCCACATAGTGAAAGGCTTTTGCATAGTCAGTAAAGCAGAAGTATATGTTTTTCTGGAACTCTCTTGAGTTTTCTATGATCCAACGGATGTTCACAATTTGATCTCTGGTTCCTCTGTCTTTTCTCAGTCCAGCTTGAACACCTGAAAGTTCTCTGTTCATGTACTGTTGAAGCCTAGCTTGGAAAATTTTGAGGATTTGCTAGCATGTGAGATGAGTAAAATTGTGTGGTAGTTTGAACATTCTTTGGCATTGTCCTTCTTTGGGACGGGAATGAAAGCTGGCCTTTTCCAGTCCTGCGGCCATTGCTGAGTTTTTCAAATTTGCTGGCATATTGAGTGCAGCACTTTCACAGCATCATCTTTCAGGATTTGAAATAGCTCAACTGGAATTCCATCACCTCCACTAGCTTTGTTTGTAATGATGCTTCAGAAGGCCCACTTGACTTCACACTCCAGGATGTCTGGCTCTAGGTGAGTGATCACAGCACTGTGGTTATCTGGGTCGTGGAGATCTTTTCTGTATAATTCATCTGTGTATCCTTGCCACCTCTTAATATCTTCTACTTCTGTTAGGTCCATATCATTTCTGTCCTTTATTGTGTCCATCTTTGCATGAAATGTTCCCTTGGGATCTCTAATTTTCTTGATGAGATCTCTAGTCTTTCCCATTCTATTTTTTTCCTCTATTTCTTTTCATTGATCATTGATGAAGGCTTTCTTATCTCTCCTTGCTATTCTCTGAATTCAGATGGGCATATCTTTCCTTTTCTTCTTTGCCTTTAGCTTCCCCTTTTTTCTCAGCTACTTGTAAGTCCTCCTCAGACAACCATCTTGCCTTTTTGCATTTGTTTTTCTTGGAGATGGTCTTGATTGCCCCCTCCTATACAATGTCACAAACCTCTGTCCATAGTTCTTCAGGCACTCTATGAGATCTAACCCCTTGTCACTTCCATTGTATAATCATAAGGGATTTGATTTAGGTCATACCCAGAGGGCCTAGTGGTCTTCCCTACTTTATTCAGTTTAAGTCTGAGTTTTGCAGGGAGGATGGGATGGGATTAGTGACCCTTGCTGGCAGGGCTGGTGTGAGGATTAGAGAAGGCATCATGTGTCTGCTGTGTGTCACTGATCCTGTGCTACACAGGAAGCACGTAACACCTGGTGACGGAAAACCCACCAAATTCTCTTTCAAAACCTTAGTTTCCTCCTCTGTGAAGTGGGGGTAAACATAAATACTGGGGTGGGTAGCCTATCCCTTCTCCAGGGGATCTTCCCAACCCAGGAATCAAACTGGGGTCTCCTGCATTGCAGGCCGATTCTTTACCAGCTGAGTTCTAAGCATCTTCCTGGTCATACGCTGGGGTAAATGCCCTGGTCTGAGATTTGTATCACCTCCCTCTATACAACGGAGAAGACAATGGCACCCCACTCCAGTACTCTTGCCTGGAAAATCCCATGAATGGAGGAGCCTAGTGGGCTGCAGTCCATGGGGTCACTAAGAGTCGGACACAACTGAGCGACTTCACTTTCACTGTTCACTTTCATGCATTGGAGAAGGCAATGGCACCCCACTCCAGTACTCTTGCCTGGAAAATCCCATGGACGGTGGAGCCTGGTGGGCTGCCGTCTATGGGGTCGCACAGAGTCGGACACGACTGAAGCAACTTAGCAGCAGCAGCAGCCTCTATGCAATCTCTGTGGTCCTAATTAGCAAAAATGTCCTCATCTGGAGCCTGCAAGATAAATGGCTTCTTTGGGTTTCAAAGCATAAGAGACCTCAATGTTGCAAATCAACTATAGTTCAATTAAAAAAAATTTTTTTTAAAGAAAACAAGAAAAACAGAGTCCTAATTCTCATAAGACGCTGAAGTCTCACCTTCCTGACCCTGCATCACCATGTTTCCCCAGGAATTATGGAAGGTTGGGTCTCCGAAGGGGAGAAAGGCTCCTGCCTCCCCTGAGTGCTGAAAGAAAACGCCTGCAGGTGGGTGACCTGTCTGGATGAGGGCAACAGACAAGGTCAGCATTGGAAGGAACACCAAGATGTGACATTTGTGTAAGGCTTGGCTGTGGAGGAACCGCAGGCCACCTTGGCCACCACATTGTGGGTCCTGGTGGAAAGGGTGAGCTCCCAATGCCCAGGGGTGTGGGGCATGGGTTACGGAGGGCTCTGAAGGCTGTATCCGCCCCCATGGCATCACAACACCTGAATGCAGGTGTCTTGTCTCTGCTGTCAGCAGAACATCTCTCCTCATCCCCACCACGGGCTGCCCTGGTGGCTCAGCTGGTAAAGAATTTGCCTGCAAAGTGTAAGGTTCGGGTTCAGTCCCTGAGTTGGGATGATCTCCTGGAGAAGGGAATGGCTACCCACTCCAGTATTCTTGCCTGGAAAATCCCAAGGACGGTGAGTTGCAGGCCATGAGATCATAAAGAGTCAGACATGACTGAGTGACTAAGTACACAAGCATTAAATAGGCTACTCTTGGGACAGGAACAGCCAGCTGCAGGTTAACCTAAACACTGAACACAAAATATTGAACAATCTGGTGAATCCACTGGCCCTTATGAAAAGCTGAGCTTGTATTTCCCATTTGGGTCTTTCCTCAAGTCACTCCTGGTCTTTGGGGTCTGAAGGTTTTATTACCAAGGTTTCTTTTCTTATTGAAAGACAACATTAAGCCTTTCAACAACAACAAAAAAAGCCAGAGTCTGTCTCTCGGTCCCTGCGGTTTCCGAGTAAAAACCAACCAGCTAGAGGATTCCTAGGAATTCCCAGGATCCCTAGAATTCCCGGGCTGCTCAAGAGTGAGGAGGACTCTGGATCCTCCATGACGGAGAGAAGAGAGAAACAGTCCTGTGTCCAAGGATGCACGCCAACTGCAAGGGAGGGTTGGATGGACCTGTGTCCGTGGAGCTGTGTGATGCGTAAGAAGCACTGAGGTTGCAGGTAGAAAGGCCGAGGGGTTCTTTCTTCTCTTCCTCCCTCCCTCCTCCCCTCCCCTCCGTCTTTCTTCAGCAAATACGTATTAAGGGTCTGCTTCCCACGTCCTGGGCCAGGCTTAGAGAGGAGAGAGAGAGAGAGGAAGGAGCTGGTTTCTGCTCTCAAGTAACCCACGAGCTGGGTTAGGGGATGGACGAGCCAGCAGACACCACAGGAACAGCCCCAGGGCAGCCCAGAAAGGCTTCCTGGAGGAGGGTACCCCCCACGGAGAGATTGCTCATGGGTCTTGACCCGAGAAAAAGGGGGCGATTTCTTAAGCAGATGGAGCAACGTGTGTGACCACCCTGAGGCCCACTCTGTACAGTCCCAGTCTGTGATCTGCAAACTGCAGGGTGTCAGAGGCTGGGGGTGAACCGTGCAGATGGGAGGGGGGCAAATTAAACTCAGCCTGACGCAGTAACCCTGCACCATGTGCCAGGCCCCTCTTCAAGGGCTGGATGTCTATTGCTGCTGCTTATCACTGTTTAAGTCCCAGAACAACCCGATGGGGTGAAAACCCCACGTTCAGATGAAATGGACACAAAGAGAGATGGACTGAACTGCCCTGGGTCACACGGTCAGTGTGCTAGTCAGGGTTCTCCAGAGAAACAGAGCCAATGGGGTGTCTATCTGTCTGTCTCTCCATGTAAGTCTATATATATATGGAGATTTATTACAGGAATTGGCTAACTAGCTGTGGACGCTGAGAAGTCCCTTGATCTGCCATCTGCAAGCTGGGGAACCAGGAGAGAAGGGGGTGTAACTCAGTTGGAATCCAAAGTCGAAAATCAGGAATATCAGTGTCTGAGGGCAGGAGAAGATGGCAGGAGACGCTCAGACCCAGAGCCAACCCTGTCTTCCTCTACCTATCTGTTCTGCTCAGACGCTCAGTGGGTCGGCTGAGGCCCACCTATGCTGGTACTGCAGGCACCGGACCACAAAAAGGCACACACCCCCACGGCCCCCTTGCCTCCTAGCCTGGGCCCTGGCACACAGCTGGTGCTTCATAAATGTGTGTCAGGAGAGAATCAGGGAGAAACCTGCTGACAGATGGAGGCGGGAGTCCAACCAACAGAATTGCCCACGGCCCAGCAGTTCAGCTGTGCTTTCCGGAGGCGCGGTCCGGGCAGAGGGCAAGGGAGGGCCGCACTCTCCCAGCCGTCTTCTGGACACGTGGTGCACCAAGGGGAAGGCTGGTATCCACGGCATGGTGCCCGCCCGGCAGCCTGCAGCTGGCCAGTGGGCCTGGGGGCCAGAGAGGCATCCATAGGGGAGAGGGAGCCAGAACCGAGGGGAGCAAGGCTGTCATCAGGGGATGCTGCCTCCTCTGAAGCCTTGGCCCACCAGGCCTTGTGCCCGACCCCTCACACGTGTCCTGCTGCAAAATCTTCCCCAAATCCCCCTGAGTTGGAGGACTACCTGCCTTATGGATGAGGAAACAGGCTCAGAGAGGTTAGGTGAGTTACCCCAGGTCACATAGCTGGGAGGCGGCCGGTTGGATGAAACTCTGGGGACCTGGCTCTTTCAAGAGCACCTTGCTCCCTCCTGTCAATCTACAAGAAGTTTCCCTGAGGTGCCTCGACCTCCCTGATCTGGCATCTTTGCTGGGAGCTCTCCTTGGTCACACATCATTGTGGGATTTCGAGGTATACTCACACCTCACAGACTCTCCCTGAATCTCCACTGAGCACCCTCTGTGGCCAGGCTCTGGGCTGCAAATTGTGATTCCAGCCAAGGCTTGCCGTCAAGAGCACCCTCACAGGGAGCACTCTGATAACCATAACAGTTGTGTGATGTTCGCAACAGGGAGACCTGGGACCCAGAGGAGGGGCCTCATTCACCCTCGGCCGGTGAGGGACTTGAAGGCAGAGGCCAGGAGGGCTTCCTGTAGGAGGTGATAACCGGGCCTGGCCTCGAGGGGCGATGTTAAAATGGAGCCTCTCAACTCTGCTGCACATGGAATCACCAGGGTGCCTGCGCTTGGAGCTCTGAGATTCTGATTCAGCTGGTCTTGGGTGGGACTAAAGCATCCGTATTTTACAAAGCTCACCGAGTGATTCTAGTGGGGTGAGAAGAGAAACACTACGTTAGAGTGAGGAGGGATGCAGAGGATGGGGTGCGGAGGACTTCATTTCAAGGCGCGGAGTTCTCAAGCAGCACACAGCCTGGATGCCCTGCAGGCAGGGAGGGGCTGGTGGAGGCTGGGGCTGGACGGAGGCGGGGCCAGACTGGTAAGGCTTGGGACACGGTCCAGGAAGTTCGGAATTTACCCAGAGGTTTTAGGAGAAGGAGGGCGCTGAAGTTCTTGGCCGAGGAAGGTCAGCTGAGCTCTGGGGTTTGGAGGGTTCTCTGGGAGATTCAGGGCGCAGTACGGATGCTGGCTGTCAGGACTGGGGCGAGACAGTCCCGGGGGTGGGCGGGGAAGAAGTCAGGGGCGGGTCCGAGCAGAGTGGGCGGGGCCGATTGATCCCTCATCTGGGAGATGCTGGACACTGGATCCCGGGGGGCGGGGGAGCCAGGAGTGAAGGGAGCCTCCCAGGGTTCAGGCCTGATCACCCGGGGGAGCCGGGTGGCGTCACCAGGATGCCCTCGGGACAGAATGAACAGGGCCTGGACCCTCCGCTCAAGTCCCCAGCCATCATGTGCGTTTCTGGGCGAACCCTGTGGCCAAGGTTACGTGGGCGGGATTTAACTCGTAGCTGTTTGTAAAACCAGCATAATTTAATTGCGAGGGATGGGCTCCCTCCCGCCCTCCCCCTCGAGCTGCACCGTCTCCAGAAGCAGCGGCATCTGAAGCTGTGGCCATTTGATGTATCATTAAATATACCTTCTCACACTTGGCACATAAACCCTGGTAAAGTTTCACCTTTTAACAAAATAAATGACTCAATTAACAAGATGAAAAACAGCAGTGTGGTGGCAGGCCCACTTGGTGGCCGGATTAAAAAAAACCTGGAGAAGAATTATCCCAGCTGGAAGTTAATGTGGGCAGAGGCCCTGCGCTCGGTGGGCAGCCGCTGACTGCCAGCCTGCCAGCCTGGGGTGGACGGGGCCTGCTGGCCGCTGCTGCAGCGGGGGTCGTCCAGCTCCTGGGCCAGGGCCATGTGGGGGCTGTGGGGTCCCGGGGAGCTCCCTGAGCTGAGCCCGGCACCATGGAGTCAGGCAGGACCAGTGTGTGAGGTGAGCCCGTGTGCGGGCACACACACACTGGCACGCTGGCCTTGGTGTGTCCCAGCAGCAATGAATCAGTCATACTTTAATGTTGAGACACCCCCAGGCCAAGCTCTGAGTTGAATCCCGTTTTATCTCTAAAGGATGGGGGGTGACTGGAGAGGCAGGACACCGGGTTCTGGGTTCAGACTTTGTGTAGCTTTCTCTGGTTCTGTCTTCTCCCGTGCAGATAGAGGGGGTTGGACCAGGGCAGGCACCTCACTGGGGAAGCAAGGGCCTGTGCACAGGCCTACAGATCTGGATAAGAAAATAAAACTATACATTGATTCTCATTAATGTCTGACTGAGTGGAGCCCCTCCTCTGGATGGGGACGGTGTGATGTCAGTAGAGGGTTTGCAGCGCCTGTGACTTTGTTGCCAACAGGAATCCCAGATATTTTCCCTTTCCACTGCTTTTCTTGCAGAAATTTCAAAATGCCATCAACACTCCTTGCTACCCTGAAATTACAGTGGTTATTAGACCCTCTGGTCGGGCTTGTTATTTAATGCGTTAATAAGGAAGCACATGCACTCCTAGATCACAAATCTGTTTTTAATATTTGATAATTTTCAGAATAATGGGTTTCCTTTGTCATCACCCTATTTTATTTTATGCAGGTAGAACTGTATTCTGAGAGAGGGTGCCGGGCATCAGTAACTTGTCAGAAGGGCCCATGGTTAAGGTCACCCGGGGCTAGGGGCTTCCAAGGTTTCCTCACCCTCTGATGTCCTCTTATTCATGGAGCTAGAACAGTAGTCACGATGACAAGAATGTGCTTACAGAGGCTGTGTGCCAGGGACCCTGTTTGTTTTTTAATTGAAGTATACTTGATTTACAATATCGTGTTAGTTTCGGGGGTACAGCACAGTGATAACCTACAGGAGTGTGTGTATATGTCTACACAAGTATGCATATATATGTCAATAGCTTCAGTAGTTGTGGCTCATGGGCTCAGTAGTTGCAGCTCAAGGGCTCTAGAGGACAGGCTCAGTAATTGTGGTGTAAGGGCTTATTGCCCCGAGGCATGTAGGATTGTCCCAGACCAGGGATTGAACCTGTGTCTTCTGCATTGGCAGGCTGATTCTTTACTACTGAACCACCAGGGAAGCTCTGGACCACAACTTTTTAAGTAAAGTGACACTATATTTTACCCTTTGTTTTTTAAATGGATCATACTATCACAGCTGTTTATTTTCTGTCCCCTCCAAAGAATATATATCATAAATATATTTCCAAATCCTGAGTCTTCTATATCTTTTTACAAACTATTCTTTTGCATGAATATACTATGTATTATTTATATCTGATTTACAATTGCTTGACCTTTGCGTGATTTCACTGTTTTGCTATAATTAATAACACCCCATTAAATATCCTTGTAGATAAATCTTTTTCTATTTTACCAGTTCCTTAGGATACATTTCTTGAGAGGGTAACCTAACTATTCAGCTTGTTGGTGTGTATTGCTAAATTCACTTCTGGAAGGGGAGGACCAAATTATACTTTCATTAACAGTTTTTCAGGGAACTGATGCTTTTGAATTGTGATGCTGGAGAAGACTCTTGAAAGTCCCCTGGACTACAAGGAGATCAAAGCTGTCAATCCTAAAGGAAATTAACCATGAATATTCATTGGAAAAGACCCTGATGCTGGGAAAGATTGAGGGCAGGAGAAGTGGGCGACAGAAGATGAGGTGTTTGGATGGCATCATGGACTCAATGGACATGAGTTTGAGCAAACTCCAGGAGACAGTGGAGGACAGGGAAGCCTGGTGTGCTGTAGTTCAAGGGGTTGCAAAGAGTCAGACACGACTGAGAGACTGAACAACAATAAATTTCACTGCTCACTGGCTACTGCTATAATCATTTTAAAAAAATAACTTTGCTCAGTTGATAAGAAAAAGAACATTGTTGTTTCACTTTTTTTATTTTTTTGGTCCAGCTTTCAATAATCTTGGAATTTGAGTATCTTTTCTTTCTGGGGGTTCCTCCCTCACCTGCACGTCCAGTCTGGCTGTGGGAACCCCACCTTGCTCTGTGCCTGTCCTGATGGTCTGGCTCCAGCCCCTTGGTCAGGCTCAAGTTTGTGGACACTGACCCCCAACACACAGGAGGAAGAAACTATGATACCATGGTCATCAGGGAAGGCACGGCCACAACTCTCAGGTGGGGACTGGCATTTTGACATCCCTTGTTCCAGCTTCCTGAACCATGGCTGGGCTCCTGTTCACACCAGGCTATTGATGGGCTCAAGGTTGCGTCTGTGTCTCTGTTTCCAACGCACAAGAGCTCCCTACCTCTCAGGGCCGGCTGTTGCATTTCAGGCCAGTCTGTTCACTGGGAGCTTTGAGGCTGTGACATAAAACACACTCCCTGACTGTTCAGGGCTTCCCAGTTGGCTCAGTGATAAAGAATCCGCCTGCCAGTGCAGGAGACGCGGGTTTGGTCCCTGGGTTGGGAAGATCCCCTGGAGTAGGAAATGGCAACCCACTCCAGTATTTTTGCCTGGAAAATTCCACGGACAGAGGAGCCTGATGGGCTACAATCTATAGGCCTGAAAAGAGTTGGACACAGCTGAACAAATACACACACACACACCCTACAACTTTTTGTGTTTTCCTCAAAGTAGAGATGGAGCCAAAGAAGTCGGATGCAGAGGGTTTCTTTGGAAGGTGAGCCCAGGAAGCGATGGGGTCTGGTGAGTGAGGTGGGGAGACAGGAAAGGCCCTTAAAGGGGCACGACGGAGCTGGTCACCAGGCGGGCAGCTGGGTTCCTCCCCCCGGAGCTCTGTGAGGAGGCAGGGGACCTGCCTTGGAATTACCCCTCAAGTGATGAGGGTTTGGATTCCTGACCCCATGACAGATGATTGCCTTCAGGGGTGGGATGTCACACCCTGTGCCCTGGGCTCTACCTGCTCCAGGCAAAGCTGTCTTCTGTGGCTCCAGGGCAGGCATTGAAGGAGAGAAGCAAAGACTCCCCGTGGGGTATACACGTGGTGGGAGGTGGGCAGAGGGCTCCATCAGGGGCTGGGGGTGTGAGTGGGTCAGGGTGTGCTCCATCTGTGTGGCCACTGCTGGGAGAGAGGATGGGAGGGTCTGGGGGTGGATGGTGGTACCTGTCCCAGACCGAGGATGGGGTCTCCCATCCCTTCTTTCTCCCACCAACCATCAAGGAGGGCTTGGGAACCCCAGGGAGGAGATGTCAGAGACAAAGGTGACTGCTGCCTTTCTCAAGTGGAATCCCCAGGCAAGGACCATGCCATCCCACTAGGCGGTCTCAAGCCACCACCCCCTTCACCCATGGCATCACCTGAAGTGGAACAACAGTACCAGAGGAAGAGGTAAGCTGGGGAAACCCTGTATGTTCTATGCCCCTACCCCCTGCCTCAGAGAGTCATGATGGACATTCACATAGTCAAGACCCTGAGAGAAAGGCATTGGGCCCAAGAATTGATCTGCCGGCCTCACCAATGGGAGGCCCCTGGCCTCCTCATGGGGTCTGAGCCCCAGTGACCTGCAGGGGGGGTCTGGGGGAGCCTGGCTGTGCCTCCCCCTGCTGCCCAGGCTTTCACTCTGCATGCAGGACGATGAGCTGGAAGGACTGCAAACTGGTGTCTGATCAGCTGTGCTGATCCCAGAAAAGCAACCCAGATCATGCTCGCTCTCCATCCCTAATTGGCCTCATGGATGAAGATGGGAAGCCTGCCTGTATCAGATGCTTTGTCTGGAAGCCTCATGAGCTGTCTTCCGGGGTTGGTTCCAATTGTGTTTTCTCCTCTGTGTGTGGCAAATGCATCGTTCTGGGGATCAACACTCACGGCTGACCCATCACACCCTTCCAGGGTTCCGAGTCATCTATTAGGTCCTCGTGGGGCTCTGGCCAGAGGGCTTGGTGATTTGCATTTTATAAGGAACCTCACTTTTTTTTCTCTCCGGATCATTTTCCTCCTTTTTTAAATTCTTCTGGCCCAAACGATTGTTTCATAACCTCAAACGCTTAAGTCATAGAAAATCCTGGCATCAGAAAGAACTGGGTTTGAAACCCGTTCTGTCTCTTACATGTTGTGATGGGCAAGTCATTTCCCTTCCTAGCTCTGCCGATTCCAAGTGGGGCTAAAATAGCTTCCATTGGAGACTTGTTTGGAACATCAGATGAGACAAGCACATAAAAAGACTTTGTAGATTATAAAATAAACGTGTGTGTGTGTTGGTTTCTCAGTCATGTCTGACTCTTTGCAACCCCATAGACTGTAGCCCGCCAGGCTCCTCTGTCTGTTGGATTCTCCAGGCAAGGATACTGGAATGGGTAGCCATTCCCTTCTCTGGGGGATCTTCCTGACCCAGGGTCTCAGCATTGCAGGCCAATTCTTGACCGTCTGAGCCACCAGGGAAGCCCAAAAATTTTTCTCAAGTATACCTGCCCGTTGGAAGGTGTGTAGTTTAGTTTAAAAAAACTGGTGACTTTGTACATTTCATTTAGTCATTCTGCAATTATTAGGCCCCGAAGTGTTCAGTGCAGTGCTATGTATTTTGTTGACATAAAATTGGTGAAGATACCATCTTACCGTCTGGTAGGGGACAAAGATATTGTACTGATATTAATAATAGTAAAGTCCTTTTGCCTGAGTGATGTCTTCATTTTTATCTTACTAAATGTATTTTGACGAATTGATTTAGAACACGTTTGGAATAAGGCTGAGTATGAAACAGTTTAGCCCTAGTGTTTGAAGTGATTAAACATCTGGAAGAAATATGGATTTTAAAACTCCAGTTGTCTGGCATGGAGTAAAATAGTGTCACGATCCATGAGGCTTCCTTGGCAATGGGCAACTGAATGCCTATGAGTGCCCTTGGGGTTCTAGGCCTTAGGTTGGATGGCTGAGTCATTAAACGTGGCAGAGACAGCAGTACCAAGCCCAGGGCCGCTTCATGGGTGGGTTACTCGGGCAGTCGCACAGTCCAACACTCTAAAGGGCCTTGGCTTGCTTTAACGCTCGGCTCCGGCTAATTCAAAATAGTTTTATCTTTGAACTTGTGTTCTGCAAGTGACACCCAGTGAGACAATGGAGCTTGCGTGTTGGCAGAGGGAATACCTACCTTATGCCCGTCCACATTCCCTGCTCTTTTCACATAGATCATTCACCAGGCCCCGTGAGCACAGAATGTCAGTGGACTCACGAAGCTGTCTAAGCAAGTACAAAGGCACTCATGGAATGCAAGCTTCTGGCTTCTATAGCGCTTTGGTAGAATGGGTCCACTAGGAGAAGAGAAATAAAACAGTTAGGTTAGTTTCTGCAGTGTTTCCACTGCTGTGTTAAGAATAAATATACATACATGTACAAGCTGTAATGTACAAATTGTATAATTTTGATTATTTCACATGTGAATAAAACGCTCTTATATTTGCATTGAACCTGGAATTGCATAATATAAAGATGTATGGTAAAATTAATGCTAATAATATTAATGTTTAATTTATTTTAGCAAGACATGAAATAGTAAGCTAAAACACCATGACAAGTAGAGAGAGAAGACTGTCGAAAAAAGAGCTTGTATTTCAGTCCCTCTCAGGGCATGTTTAACCTTTTTAAATAAATGTCTCTGCATTTACATTTTGCACTGGACCCTACAAGTATATTGGAACTGAGATCTAGAGATATTCAATTACATCCTCTTGGGATAAGGACTGCAAAGATCAATGAAATAGTCAGGCTGCTCTGAGAGGTGAGAGGACATCTTCCTTTGGAAGTTGTCTTTTCTTTTGAGTTATTTATCTCTGGGGTGCTTCTTCTCACAATGGACTAAGGCCCAGAGAAGTGAAGTGATCTGCCGAGGGTCACACAGCTCATCAGTTACACAGCCCTGCCCTGAACCCAGGGATCCTACATACTGGTGGCCAGAGTCCTCATCCAACTTTCCCTGCTCCGCACTCTAGGTGGGCACTACCCACTTTGGTTGTATAATGGGACATTCACTCAACAAACGTACAGTGAGTCCCTTCCTGTGTTGGGGTGCATGCCTGCTGCTGGGGTGACAGGAGTGTTTGCAAGGACTGTAGGCTAGTGGTCATGGCTTGGTCTCTGGAGACAGATAGAATTGGGTTCAACTTCTCCCTCATTAGCCAAGTGATGTTGACTGTGTTTACAGAGCATTTGTAGGACACCTGCCAGGCATGAGGTTGGGTGTGCAGTGGTGAACACATTGATATGTCCCCTTTCCTTTTGGAGTTCAGAGTCCAGGGAGACAGATCTCAACAAAACAACTATAAAACATTTGCTGTCTATCTACAGGGTAAATATTATGAAGGAAATGTGAGGGAGCTAGGAGAGAGACTGTAACAGAGCAAGTATTTCACTTGTTTAAGCCTCAGTTTTCCCATCTGCAAAATGGGGGTAGTAATACCCATTTCAATATGTCAGCAAATTTGAAAAACTCAGCAGTGGCCACAGGACTAGAAAAGCTCAGCTTTCATTCCAATCCCAAAGAAGGGCAATGCCAAAGAATGTTCAAACTATTGCACAATTGCGCTCATCTCACATGCTAGCAAAGTTATGCTCAAAATTCTCCAAGCTAGGCTTCAACAGTATATGAACAGAGAACTTCCAGATGTTCAAGCTGGATTTAGAAAAGGCAGAGGAACCAGACATCAAATTGACAACATCCATTGGGCCATAGGAAAAGCAAGAGAAATCCAGAAAAATATCTACTTCTGCTTCACTGACTATGCCAAAGCTTTTGAATGTGTGGATCACAAAAAACTGTGGAAAATCCTGAAAGAGATGGGAAAACCAGACCACCTGATCTGCCTCCTGAGAAATCTGTATGCAGGTCAAGAAGCAACAGTTAGAATTGAACATGGAACAATGGACTGGTTCCAAATTGAGAAAGGAGTATATCAAGGCTGTATATTGTCACCCTGCTTACTTAACTTATCTGCAGAGTACATCATGTGAAATGCCAGGCTGGATGAAGCACAGGCTGGAATCAAGATTGCTGGGAGAAATATCAATAATCTCAGATATGCAGATGACACTACCCTTATGGCAGAAAAAGAAGAGGAACTAAAGAGTCTCTTGATGAAAGTGAAAGAAGAGAGTGAAAAAACTGGCTTAACACTCAACATTCAAAAAATGAAGATCATGGCATCCAGTCCCATCACTCCAGGGCAAATAGATGGGAAAACAATGGAAACAGTGACAGACTTTATTTTCTTGGGCTCCAAAATCACTGCAGATGGTGACTGTAGCCATGAAATTAAAAGATGTTTGCTCCCTGGAAGAAAATCTATGACAAATCTAGACAGTATGCTAAAAAACAGAGACAGTACCTTGTCAACAAAGGTCCGTCTAGTCAAAGATATGGTTTTTCCAGTAGTCATATGTGGATGTGAGAGTTGGACTATAAAGAAAGCTGAGCATCAAAGAATTGATGCTTTTGAACAGTGGTGTTGGAGAAGACTCTTGAGAGTCCCTTGGACTGCAAGGAGATTGAACCAGTCAATCCTAATGGAAACCAGTCAATCTTAAAGGAAATCAGTCCTGAATATTCATTGAAAGGACTGATGCTGAAGCTGTAATACTTTGGCCACCTGATGTGAAGAGCTGACTCATTAGAAAAGATCCTGATGCTGGGAAAGACTGAGGGCAGGAGGAGAAGGGGACGACAGAGGATGAGATGGTTGGATGTCATCTCCGACTCAATGGACATGAGTTTGAGCAAGCTCTAGGAGTTGGTGATGAACAGGGAAGCCTGGTGTACTGCAGTCCATGGGATGGCAAAGAGTCAGACATGACTGAATGACTAAACTGAACTGAACTGAATATCCATCTCAGAGATTTACCGGGAAGGTTAAAAGAGAGACTCTGTGTACACTTATCCCTTTCTTTTTCGAGAGTGGTTATTTGGGAAGTATGATGTTGGGCTGCTTAATACATGCCATTCTCCTTCCCTTTCTGTGGGAAAGAGCGGTGGTTGCTAATGACCTTATCCCGTCCTTAGACCTTCTGCTAAATCAGAGACCCTCTTCTCTGAAATGAATCAGCAAAGCAACCAAATGGCCAAATCACCCCCATCTCCCATGGTGGGCACCCACAAGGAGGTGTAGGGCCATTTCCTTCAGGAAGCTTCCCCACATCTGACCAGGGGCAGGAAGTTTATCCTCTTCGCTGGGACCCAGCCAAGATCAACTGGGTGGTTTTGGCGACATTTCTCAGAAAATTCAGCTCAGATAGGCTTACATGATGGGGTGCTTTGCTGTCATATTTAAGAACAAGGCCAGAGGTGTGTGGCCTTCAGGTGCTGAATATCGGGGGGCAGGCTCACTCTCTGGGACCTCTGGGTCTTGCTGGATGTGTGGGCGTCACCCTTGGGCGGTGGCAAGATGGCGGCAGCAGCAACCTGTGCTTCTCTGTCAGCTGGGAGACTTTTCCCAGCAACCCGCTGGGGGGAGGCCTCTTACGTCACTTCTCTCGGGCCAGCACTGGGTCCCACCCAGTGGAAGTGCCCCTCCGGCATAGACTGGTCATGAGCATAGGGGCCCCCAGTAGGCAGGTGGTCTCCGAATCAAACCAGGGCTTCTTAAGGAAAGGGACCAGCAGGGCTTTGGATGCTGAGACACTGCCTCACCTCTCTCCGTGTCTCACGCTACGTGTTTATTACACTTCCTGCCTCCTCCCTGGGTGCCTGCAGGTCCAGGCCAAGGTCTGGGGTGTCTTCGACTCTTCCTCCCTGCCCAGCTCATCCATTGCAATCTGAGTGATTAGGTTTTCCTTTCTTTTTAGGGAGTTAAAGCAAACCCCCAAATGCTACCAGCATGTCATGAATATGTAGACACTGCCATCCGCCGTTGTCTTTTTTCGACTCCTTAGTGGTATTTTTCCCCCTCTAAACGTTAATGCTGACAGCATGCTAGCAAACCTGCCGCATCCACAGTGAGCAAACAATTCTATTTTGCAACAGTAATGGTCAACTGCTGACATTTGTTTACGTGAATGGCTTCTTTCTGGGGGACCTCTGACCTCTCTTGGTAAAACTGGCTTTTCCTCATTTGCCGGGATCCTTTCCCAGATTCCATATCTTGGGGGGTTTTTGCTCAGGAGCCCAAACCAGGACAAAATCTTTTTAATACACAAAGGCCCAGACAAGCAATTAGCAGTTAAACAAAACCTACCTGCACATAGGTCTCTCTCTCTCTCTCTTTTTTTAAAATCTGTGATGCTTGTTTTCAAATTCCAAAATTTATTTCCAATTCATCCTTGAAACCCAGAGGAACTTTCTCTGGATCGTTAACGACGGAATGTCAACAGAAAGCTAGGCTTGACACCCGGCATAAGAAATGACTCTGGAACCAAAGAGAGGGAAAAACAGAACGAATCAAAGGATTCTTGCTCCCTCCCTTCAAAAAGTCACACTTTACTATTCCTCTCTCATTTTCATCAATCACCAGGGCAATACCCCCTAGATCAATGCATTAACTTGTTTGTTTTTTACAATGAAGGGAGACTTCATAGCCTCATCATTCATTCCAGAGTGTGGGGGAGAAAAACAAAAGCCAGCCACCGAAATTTGCATGGTGCTCAATTATACATTAGTGAACATCACTTGGCAATCTGTTCATATCAATTTAATTGGATTTTAATACTGCCTCTGATCTTGTTTTCTAATTAACAGCAGTGCTTGGAAATAAAGCAGAACCATGCACCCAGCAACACCTTTGATCTCGACCATATGGAGCTCTACCAAGCTCTGGAAAAAAAAAAATCTCTCCTGCTTCCACAATCGGCCGAGAAAAGCGGGGGCCCTCAGGTGGCCAGATACCATGGACTCCTGTTCCCCATGGAGTGTCTCACCCTCTGATTGGTCCCCACTGCAAAAGCAGAAGAGTCGCTTCTCGAGATGGAGGCAAAGCTGTGTTCCTAGCCTTGGGTGAGGGTGATGATTTTTGCAGCTCGGTTTTGGGGACACATACTGGAATAAACAGACCTGACCTTGTGAGGTCTGCTTTAGAGTGGGGTGTCACCAGCAGGATGGGGGCAGTATGTGATGGACCGACACAGGGAGGCCAACGTCCCCTTGTCGGATGAGCCTTCTTGGCTGTGTGGGATGCTCGTGGAGCTGGCCTTTCAGTCAACACTGGCTGCACAGGGGTCTTCTCTTTGCCTCTTCCATTGTCTCTTTTTTCCTCTCTGTTTCCTAAATCCTTGGGTCTTTAACCTTACTGATTTTCATCCTGTGGGTTGACCATATGGAAAGTCTGATCAGAAACTGAGACAACCTTAAAAAAAAAAAAAAAAGACCACAGTTAATGAAATCAAGATGGGGTCTCCAGGGAAGCTGGACAGTGTATGTGGGGGGCAGGTGGGGCATGACCAGGCTCAAGGCCTGCATCTGGGTCCTCTGTTCACCAGCGTGGGGCCCTGGAAGGTGGAAAGGCAGTGGGGGAGGGTGGGGGTGGACTGAGGGTAGAGTACTGGCTCTTGGCAAAGATCTCTGTCCTTAGTCACAGTCACATGACCTCACTGTCACTTAACCAATCCCAGTCCATAGTAATGGTCATGTGACCTTGGGCACATCGCCTAACCTCCCTGGGGTGCCCCTTGCTCATGAACCATTCTCTAATTCTGAAATTCAAAATCTTTCCAAAGTCAATTCTTTTGCAGGTTTATAGCAGCCTTATTTGGCAGCAGAACCTGACCTGAACTGATGTGAGACTTTGTAATCTTTATTCATCCTGTTCAGATATTCATGCATTTTGCCATAGAAATGGTAACGTTTGGGAGGAAGGAGGAAGGCCCCAGACTCCACTGGGATATTGTATATTTACCTTTCTAAAACCCAGAGTACTCTGGATTCTAAACCACATCGGGCCCCAGAGGTTTGAGTTAAAGGACCCTGGGCCAGAGCCTGCCTTGGGATGTGAGTTAATCCATCTACAGCAGAGATTCTCATCAGGATGGGGGATAACTCCCAGGAGATATTAGCCATCTACAGAGGGATAACTTGTGTGCGGGTGTTATTATTGGCATCCACTAAGAAGGGCTTCCTCGGTAGCTCATATGGTAAATAATCTACCTGCAGTGCAGGAAGCATGGGTTCGACCCCTGGGTCGGGAGGATCCCTTGGAGAAGGAAATGGCAAACCACTCCAGACAGGGTTAGAGCCCTGCCCTGTAGATGCCCGCTTCCTTCTTGTTTCACACTCTGCCCCTCTCTTTCTATATCTACTCACTGTAGAGAATGGGCATCTGCCTTTAAGGGTTTGGGAAAAATTGTTTCAGACAGTACACATGCATTGTATAAACTTTACCACTCTCTAGGAACATGAAGGGCCATTTAATTATTCAAAGAATAAAATGTGTTTCCCGTAACCTCTGCCTTTAGTGAGCACTTACCCACTTACCTGTCCATACACTTTGGGATCCAAGCACGGTACAACACAAGCACTTGCAGAGAGATATGGGTCTCATTTTTATGGAGCTTACAGTCTAGTTCCTATCCTGTTAGAGGTGAGGACTAATAGCTTGGTCTGCAATCTAGGTGTTCTTTAAAGCAATACTTCCTTTGGCTTGTTTTAACCTTTAGACTTCCCATTTACCAAAGAACTCCTACCAATGCACACACACCTCGTTACTCATTAGGGAACTTTGATATGCGAGATAAAACTCTTATTTGTTGTTGTACAATCACTCAAGTCATGTCTGACCCTTTGCGACCCCATGGACTGCAGCACACCAGGCTTTCTTGTCCTTTACCATCTCCCAGAGTTTGCTTAAACTCATGTCCAACAAGTCAGTGATGCCATCCAACCATCTCATGTTCTTATATGGAAATTTAAGTCGAGGGTGCTGCCTGGCTCCTGCATCTTCTGAGCATCCCTCCTTGGGACCACTTGACACCTACCAGCCGGCATAACTCCAGTGCTGGCCTCTGGGACCAGAGTCACCTGGCTGGTGGAGCCAGGGGCAAAGGAGCTCTCCACTCTCTTAGCTCAGTATTGCCTTTCTGTGGGGTTAACCTCCTCCTGCCCTTTGTAGCCTTTGAGTTTTGGCCTCCTCCCAGGTCCTGGTTTTCTAACTGAGTCCCAGTTTGGGGAAACAGGTTTCTCTACTGGAGCTGATTCTTGGTGACTGAGGTCATTCCAATCCCTTCACGCCTGTGGTGGTAGAAAACTCCCCCAGAAACCAGATCCTGGCTCTGCTCAATGAATGAATGACAGACTATCCAGATGTCACCCATCTGTCCCTAGAGCTCATCTCTGGGCTGGCACATCCCTGGTGCTCTGCAGTGGCATGGGTCATTCTGGCATCCAGAGGTCAATTCAAACTGTCCCTGCTGGAGCAAAGTGGAGTCTGCATGCAGAAGCTCCGTCTGACCACACTCCTCTATACTGTCCCACATTCAGCTAGTGCCCAGCTGTTTCCACCCCACCTGATCTGTTTTGGAATCAAATAGAGTGTAGCTTTTGACTCAGACTTCACTCATGGGCTTCCCTGGTAGCTCAAATAGTAAAGAATCTGCCTGCAATGCAAGAGGTTTGAGCTCTGGATTGGGAAGGTCCCCTGGAGAAGGAAATGGCTACCCCCTCCAGTATTCTTGCCCGGAGAATTCTATGGACAGAGGAGCCTGGCAGGCTGCAGTCCATGGAGTGGCAAAGAGCCGGACACGACTGAGTGACTAACACTTTCACACTTTCTGTCTCACCCAGCACAATGCATTTGAGATGCATCCACATTGTTTCCTGTACCAAAAATTCTTTTCTTTTTCTTGTATTATTGTCAAATAAATATTCCATTGATTGGATGCCCCATTGAACGATTTTAGGTTGTTTCTAGTTTGGGGCTGCTGTCAATATTCACATATAGGTTTTTATGTGAAACTAAGGTTCTATTGAGTAAATACGTAAGGAGGGAATTACTGAATTATATGGCAACCATACATTTAATTTTATAAGAAACTACTAAACTGTTTTTCAGAGGGAAGGTGCTATTCTGTATCCTCACCAGCAATGTGAAGGAACACAGTTGCTTTCCTTCCTGTCAACACTTGGTATTTTGTCTTCTACATTTTAGCCATTCCAAGAGGTGTGTGGTTTGTATTTACCTAGTAACTTATGATATTGAGCATCTTTTCATGTGTTTATTTGCCATCCATGTGTCTTCTTTGATGATATTCTTCAGATCTTTTGTCTGTTTTGTTATTGAATTGTTTTCTTATTTTGAGTTGTGAGAGTTATCTGTATGTTATGAATACAAGTTCTTTATCAGATATGTGATTTACAAATATTTTTTTCCCCAGTCCTTGGCTTATCTTTTGAAGAGCATAAATCTTAAATCTTTCTTTTGATTAAGTCTGATTTATCAGATTTTTGTTTTAAGATGGTACTTTTGGTACTGTATTCTTGCCTGGAAAATCCCATGGATGGAGGAGCCTGGTAGGCTACAGTCCATGGGGTCGCAAAGAGTCGGACACGACTGAGCAACTTCACTTCACTTTCACTTTGGTACTGTAAGCTCCTGGTGGCTCAGACGGTAAAGCGTCTGTCTACAAGGTGGGAGACCCGGGTTCGATCCCTGGGTTGGGAAAATCCCCTGGAGAAGGAAATGGCACCCCACTCCAGTACTCTTGCCTGGAAAATCCCATGGACGGAGGAGCCTGGTAGGCTGCAGTCCATGGGGTTGCTACGAATTGGACACGACTGAGCGACTTCACTTTGGTACTGTATCCAAGAAATCTTTACCTAATTTAAGGTCACAGAGATTTTCTCTTGTTTTCTTCTAGAACAAAATGTTTAGTCTTGAATTGTGAAAGGCTTTTAACATTTACTAATACTTTTGATTTCTTTTGCAGCACTCTGATCAACTTGCTTTGCCCTACCCTCTCTACCAGAAACTGTCCCTAAAGTCCCACCTTAGCTTGAACAGAAAGGACACACCCTTAATCTGATCTTTGCTTTAAGTCACTGTATCCAACTCAGAGGATTTCCTGAGCTTTTGCCCCTCCAACTTCCCATTTCTATTTGGGACTAGAAACAGTGGCTTTTCCAACCTTGGAAGGCCCCTAATTTCTGGGCTTTCAATTCCCTTTCTATTCTGCTGTCATTTTGTCAATCATTAATATTTTTTGAGCTTATCTTTCTTTACAATAGTTTCTCAGAAACTATTGTAAAGCTGTATCTGATATACAACATTTATATTTATACAACTGTGTCCAGCGGTATCTGATATACACAAATTATTAATGCTGTGTTTTTAATTTTTTTCTCTAGAGCCATAAACTCAGGAGGTACAGGTTCTGGCCTCCAAATTATCATAGGCAACAGTTTTAGAAAGTGCTTACCCCTGCATAACCTAGATGCCCATCCATCCATCCATCCATTCTAGTATATCTATTTCTTCACTCCCCACATCTTGATTGATAAGCTGACATCACTCACTTTAGATCTTCAGTGACCTTCTGTCTCCTATTTCTGTATCAGTCAGGATAAGTAACATTAGCTGCTATAACAAAAAAGCTGGCACTTCAGTGACTTATCATAATAAAAGTTTATTTTTTACTCATGTTAGCATCCACTGAGGATTAGTAGCTCTCCTTTAAGAGTTGAGTCAGGAAGGTGGGCTCCTTCTATCATGCAGCTCCACTATTTCAGAGACCTTCACCTCCATCAGAGAGAAAGAGAGATAAGAGAATGGAGGATCACTTTCCATTTTCTAAAAGTCCCTGTTATGTCAACTCCCATTCCATTGGCCAGAACCTTGTCTCGTGATCCTAACGTAACTGTAAGGGATGCTGGGAAATGTAGTCTTTCTGTGAATCCAAGAAGAGGAAATGGGTGGTAGGATTTGGCTTAATGGAACCACTTCTTTGGCCAGGAACTGGGAGCCTGTCCTTGAGTCAGATCTCTCCTCGCTCTCCTAAAGACCATGTATTGAGTAAAATCTCAACATTTCATTTAATTCCACCCATCAGTGTTCCCTTTAAACAAACACTGATGAGAATCTCAGGGTGGTAGGTATAAAGCTGGCATTAGAGGTAGGGTGTGGGAGGGGGTTTCACTAAGGTTTTTTAGTGGCTGCTATATTTCTGGCACTTGAACTGATTACTTGCAGTGATAGAGAGCCCTGTTTTATCTCCTTTTTGCAGATGGGCCAGCTGGTTTAGAAAGGCAATCCTGCCCAAGGTCACAGAGCTAGTAACTGGATCAGCTGTGATTAAATCTCATATTCATTTTAAATGGTTTGATCTTATAACCTGTATTCATACACACCAGGTTATAGTCTGGTGGGGGAGATGGACACAAAATCAAATAATTGCAATCCAGGGAGAAAGTGGACAAGATGTCAGAGTGCTCACCACTACTATACCTGGAGGTCAGGGAGGACTTGGGAAATCTTTCAGGGGGAAGGGCATTTGAGCTGGGGTTTTGTGGGGTAGTCAGGAGCTCACCAGATGGAGAAAGAGGAAATGTTTCTTTTGCTCTAAGCCAGGCCCTGCTTGGGAGGACCTCCCCACCTCAAATTTCAAGCTTTAGAGTTTCTTCTTTTAATTTGTGATGCCTGTGGTGGGGACTTCAGGGGGGAAGACCTAGAGGAAATTGCTGTTCTATTGGCTGGGCTGTGTCCCCAGAAGGTGAAGATGTTCTGATAAGGAGCTGTGATCTTGGCCTTGCAGATTAGCCCTGCTGGAGATAAGGGCAGAGGGGTTGCAGAAGGAGCTTCCTGCTGGGGGCTGACTGGCTGGCAGATCTGTAGCTGTGGGCTGGGCCGGCCCTGCAGAACCTGCTGATTCGGTCACCAAGGTGCTGAGGCTGCGCTTCTGGCTCCCTCCTGCAAGGAGGCTGCATCTCTGGTCACCTGGTCCACGCAGGAGCCCTTTGAGCCACTCGGGGAGGAAACTGGGTTTCAGCCTCGGCTCTGTTATTAGTTAGCCCCAGGCAGTGGGAAGGTCATTCCTCCTGTTTGGGCTTCCTTTCCCACATGTAAAATGGAGTTATCAATTCTTATTTCAGAGAACCCTTGCTAGGAGTCAGCAGTTAACGACCCTGATGTACCTACATGGGTACTTGGTATAGAATAGATATTTAATAAAAGGTGGGTTCTCTTTTTTGTTTGCTTTTTTTTTCAAATTTATTTTTAATTGGAGTATAATTGCTTTACAATGTTGTGTTGCTTTCTGCTGTAGAACGTGAATCAGCTATGTATGTATATGTATGCTCCCTCCCCCGGAGCTTCCCTCCCACTCCCCTATCCCACCCATCTCAGTCATTACAGGGTGCAGAGCTGAGTTCTCTGGGCTATATAGCAGGTTCCCGCTAGCTATCTATTTTGCATATGGCAGTGTATATATATCAGTGCTGCTCTTTCAATTCGTCCCATCCTCTCCTTCCCCTGCTGTATCTACAAGTGTGTCTACAAGTCCGGGTGGGTACTCTTTTTATCAACTGTTATCCTAGCCTGATTGTACCCTCTGGGTGTCCATTCCAGATCTTTCTTAAGCCTGTAGTGATGCACCAGGCTCTAGGGATACAGCCGTAACCAGTCCTGCACCCTGGACGCTCTAGGCTTTTTACAGTTCTTCCCTTTCCCCTTCCTTCCTTTCGAAGCTGATTCAAAAGTAACACTTGGGAGGGAGGTTCGGGAGGCAGGGGACATGGGTGTACCTATGGCTGATTCTTGTTGATGTTTGACAGAAAACCACAAGATTCTGTAAAGCAGTTATCCTTCAGTTAAAAAATAAAGTGGCAAAAGTAAAAGATAGCTCATTATGTCCCCGTTAGCAGGTTGTAAGCATTGCTGGGGACCTTACTTGAACTCGGGCTCCCCCGAGTTCAGAATTAAAGACAGTAAAGAATTCGCCTGCAATTCAGGAGACCAGGCTTCTATCCCTGGGTTGGGAAGATCCACTGGAGAAGGAAATGGCAACTCATTCCAGTATTCTTGTCTGGAGAATTCTATGGACAGAGGAGCCTGGTGGGCTACAGTCCACGGGGTTTCAAAGAGTTGGATGTAAGTAACACATTCTTCCTTTCTTATATGAACTCTGATATCACACCTCCTCCGAGTGCACTATGAGAACAGTTTGCTCTCTAGAGGGTTCTGAATGCCTCAGATAGCAAGGGGAACTTCCTCCCTGTTTCTCTGGCTCTGTTTTCATTTCCCATTGTCTCTCTCTGTCCCCCCTCTCTCTCTGTTTCCCTCTCTCCATCCTTTGGGGGAGGACCCAGAGCTTGGGGAATGGGCTTTCTCTGAAAGGGAGAGAGAATGCATTTTATTGGTTTACTATGTAGCAGCTCCAGGCCTAGCCCCAGGCC
The DNA here is from genome assembly GCF_019320065.1 of Cervus canadensis. Taxonomy (NCBI): domain Eukaryota; kingdom Metazoa; phylum Chordata; class Mammalia; order Artiodactyla; family Cervidae; genus Cervus; species Cervus canadensis. Next base: position 2,052,591 of record NC_057402.1, on the reverse strand, counting down.
CCGCTGGAAAGAATATTCCAATCTAGGCTAAAAACTTCAGAAATTAACAAGTGATGAAATAGCGGGTGGTTATTCGCATGGATTGAGAGTGATCACACAAACTGCCGGAATATTAATTGGTGTGCCATGTTCATACAAAGAAGGAAGAGAGGATGGGGGCTTGAAATGACGGGGACAGAACAGTAACACAGATGATTCCTAACAGGAAACATTAAACATGCAGACAGTGGCAACAAATTGGGTAAGTTCACAGCAGACTTCCTGGTAACATAAATTGGCTGTTAGCCCCTTTACAGACTGCTGTGTGAAGCTGGCGTCTGGATTTGCAGTAAATCGAAAATTTTAACCCTGTTAGAGAATGCCCAGGAGTTGGTGATGAACAGGGAGGCCTGGCGTGCTGCGATTCATGGGGTCGAAAAGAGTCGAACACGACTGAGCGACTGAACTGAACTGAACTGAACTGAGAGAATGCCAGCGGGGGAGGGGTGCTGCGAACCATCCCCCACCCCACCCCACCCCCCGCCCCCAACATCCGGGACATCACCTCGTGAAATCCACAAGGCAGGCGAAGAAGGCTCCCTACCTCTTTGGTTTCTTAGTTCAATTGTTCCTCCGATCTTTCCGCGCACATTACACATACTTCCCTGCCATTGCAAGTACCGCACATTTTAAGTGCTTATTTACTTGGAAGTGACGTCTGTCCTCCCAACTAAGCTGTCAATGTTAATTAAAAAAAGAAAAAAACAAGCTATTTATTTCTCTTTGTTGCTTTGTGCGGGTTTTTCTCTTGTGGCGAGCTGGGGCTACTCTTCGTTGCCATGTGTGGGCTGCTTATTGCGGTGGCTTCTCTTGTTGCGAAGCACAGGCTCTGGGCCCACGGGCATCAGTAGTGATGGCTGGCAGGCCCTGGAGCATGGGCTTGGAGAAGGAAATGGCAAGCCACTCCAGCATTCTTGCCTAGAGAATCCTATGGACAGAGGAACCTGGTGGGCTGCTGTCCATAGGGTCATACCGAGTCGGACATGACTGAAGTGACTTAGCATGCAAGCATGCATTGGAGACGGAAAAGGGAACCCACTCCAGTATTCTTGCTTGGGGAATCCCGGGGACAGAGGAGCCCGGTGGGCTGCCGTCTATGGGGTCACACAGAGTCGGACAAGACTGAAGCGACTTAGCAGCAGCAGCAGCAGCAGAGCCTGGGCTAAGTAGTTGTGCACAAACTTAGTTTTTCCAGGGCATGTGGACTCCTCCTGGACCAGGGATTAAACCTGTGTCCACTGCATTGCCAAGCAGATTCCCATTCATTGAGCCACCAGGGAAGTCTGACACTAACTTTTTTCTTTAATTGAAGTACGGTTGGATTATAATGTTGTGTTAATTACTGCCGTACGGCAATGTGACTCAGTTACACACACACACACACACACACATATGTATGTATTCATATTCTTTTTCATTATAGTTTATCACAGGATATTGAATACAGTTCCCTGGGCAATTCAGTAGGACCTTGTTGTTTAGACACTAAAGTTTCGCCACGACATTCTAGGAGCTGGTGGTTCTGCCTTGGAACCTTGGAGGTCAACTCCTGTTTCCACTGAATTCTGCCTGCTTACATGTCCTGGGGGCCCAACTGGGGTGAACACGTGGCCCCCTGAACAGGCACAGCTCTGGTGTCAGATCTGGGTTTAAGTACAAATTTTGCCCTCTAGTTCTTCTCTGTGGGCTTCCCTGATAGCTCAGGTGGTAAAGAATCCCCCTGCAATGCAGGAGACCCTGGTTTGATTCCTGGCCAGGAAGATCCTCTGGAGAAGGGATACGCTACCCACTCCAGTATTCTTGGGCTTCCCTTGTGGCTCAGCTGGTAAAGAATCCACCTGCAATGTGGAAGACCTGGGTTCGATCCCTGGTTTGGGAAGATCCCCTGGAGAAGGGAAAGGCTACCCACTCCAGTGGAGAATTCCATGGACTGCAGTCCATGGAGTCACAAAGAGTCGGACACAACTGAGCAACTTTCACTTTCGCTTTCTTCTCAGCGGGACCTTGGGCAAGTCTGATTTCATCTCTGCGTTTCAGCTTCCTGATCTGCTTGACGGATGGAAGAATTGGATGAGACCAAGTGTCACAAGGTTGCAGCAGATTCCAGGTCTCTGGACCCCAGGTGGGTGCTCTGTTCCATTCTGTGGAATGTTCTATGTGGTGGTTTTTTGAAGGGCAGGGGTACATTGAGGCACTTGTCACTGATGGCAAGGAGAACATGCTAGGACTGTTCAGTTCAGTTCAGTTCAGTTCAGTCGCTCAGTTGCGTCCGACTCTTTGCAACCCCATGAATCGCAGTACACCAGGCCTCCCTGTGCATCACCAGCTCCAGGAGTTTACTCAAACTCATGTCCATCGAGTTGGTGATGCCATCCAGCCATCTCATCCTCTGTTGTCCCCTTCTCCTCCTGCCCCAATCCCTCCCAGCATCAGGGTCTTTTCAAATGAGTCAGTTCTTCACATCAGGTGGCCAAAGTATTAGAGTTTCAGCTTCAGCATCAGTCCTTCCAATGAACACCCAGGACTGATCTCCTTTACGATGGACTGGTTGGATCTCCTTGCAGTCCAAGGGACTCTCAAGAGTCTTCTCCAACACCACAGTTCAAAAGCATCAATTCTTTGGCGCTCAGCTTTCTTCACAGTCCAACTCTCACATCCATACATGACCAGTGGAAAAACCATAGCTTTGACTAGACGGACCTTTGTTGGCAAAGTAATGTCTCTGCTTTTTAATATGCTATCTAGGTTGGTCATAACTTTCCTTCCAAGGAGTGTCTTTTTATTTCATGGCTGCAATCACCATCTGCAGTGATTTTGGAGCCCCCCAAAATAAAGTCTGACACTGTTTCCACTGTTTCCCCATCTCTTTCCCATGAAGTGATGGGCCCAGATGCCATGATCTTAGTTTTCTGAATGTTGAGCTTTAAGCCAACTTTTTCACTCTCCTCTTTCACTTTCATCAAGAGGCTCTTTAGTTCCTCTTCACATTGTGCCATAAAGGTGGTGTCATCTGCATATCTGAGGTTATTGATATTTCTCCCAGCAATCTTGATTCCAGCTTGTGCTTCATCCAGCCCAGCGTTTCTCATGATGTACTCTGCATATAAGTTAAATAAGCAGGGTGACAATATATAGCCTTGACGGACTCCTTTTCCTATCTGGAACCAGTCTGTTGTTCCATGTCCAGCTCTAACTGTTGCTTCCTGATCTGCATATAGGTTTCTCAAGAGGCAGATCAGGACTGTTACCTGTATGTAAAACTTATCTCAAGCAACAATACCTGTGTTTAAGGGATAGATAAAGATACATATAGGAAGTGTGTACTCCAACACTCCTTTTCTGGTGAAGCACTTTGGAAGTGATTTGGAATTGTTGCTCGGCTGACAGGCTTAGTCATTTAGGCACCTTTGATTTTAACCAGTTAAATGGGAAGTACTTTCCTCTTGTTGCCCTTCAGTCACTAAGTCGTATCCAGCTCTTTGCAACCCCATGGACTGCAGCATGCCAAGCTCCTCTGTCTTCCACTACCTCCCGGAGTGTGCTCAGATTCATGTCCACTGAGTCAGCGATGCTCTCTAACCATCTCATCCTATGCTGCTCACTTCTCCTTTTGCCTTCAGTCTTTCCTGGCATCAGGGTCTTTGCCAATGACCTTTTTCCAGTTTCCTGTTAGGCAGAGGTTTAGCTTTGTCTATGGATTTCCTGGTTCCATCCAGCTGGTATTGCATTGGAACTCTCTAGCGCCTTCCATATGGGACTGTTGTTTTTCACTAACACTAAATGGTCCCCGATATCTGTCCTTTTTCAGGTTTTCTGTCTGCTTTTCCTAATTATTCTGTCTTTCTCAAACTGCAGCACAAATGCAAGAGACTGAGAAGAGATTTGAAAGATTTGGTCATTAACTTACCCAGTGACCTTAGGGAGATCCTGTCTCATCCTTGGGTTCTGGGTTCCTCACCTGTGAGTGACTTGGCCCAGATCATCGTCTTGAAGTCCCTTCTAGCTCAGTGATGCTGTCACCCTTCTAGTTGGCCGGCATTGTTTTTTTCAGTATTCCCACCTCCCCAGCCCCCAAATCTACTGTAGGTTGGGAAAAAACCCAAATATACACCAGACATTGCCTTAGGTCTTATGCATGAACAAAAAAAGTGAATAAGCATGATTATTGCAACAGAGGCAATAATAATAAGGTGGGGGAGAATAACAATAAGGCAGGAGGAGAAGAGGAAGACAGAGGATGAGATGTTTGGGTGGCATCACTGACTTGATGGACATGAGTTTGAGCAAGCTCCAGGAGTTGGTGATGGACAGGGAAGCCTGGCATGCTGCAGTCCGTGAGGTCACAAAGAGTCAGACACGACTGAGTGACTGAACTGAACTGATTGCAATAGAGCCTAAAGAAAATCTTGAAGGGAGAATTGGAGGCCCTCCCCTCTGAGGCTTCCCTGGTGGTTCAGATGGTAAAGAATCTGCCTGCAATGCAGGAGCCTTGGGTTTGATCCCTGGGTCGGGAAGATCCCTTGGAGAAGGGAATGGCAACCCACTGCAGAAAGCTTTCCTGGAGAATCCTGTGGACAGAGGAGCCTGGTGGGCTACAGTCCATGGGGTCTCAAAGAGTTGGACATGGCTGAGCAACTAAATACACACATATACACACACACACGGCACAAACATTTGAATATGTATGCCTGTTTCTTTGTACCAGCTTTGTACACAGCTGTCTTACCTGTTGGCAGGGCTGTTAAGTCTGACCCTAACTGGAGGGAGGGACACTGTTCTTTGTGAGCAGAGAGTGCCACAGTGCAAATGCTCGGTGTGAGCCTGGAGTTACCATTGTGTCTGAGCCCCAGGTTCTGAAGCAACTCCTAGAGCTGTTTGGGAGATGTTTGGAATATAAGTTCAGTTCCTCAAGGTGAAATGTCAGAGCTGACTGCCAGGATGCTTGACTGTGGTAAGGATCTCTTTTCGACTTGTGATATAGAGTAACTGGCAGAAACACGGAGACATTCATTCATTAGGAATTTCCTACTGGTGTAAGACCCAAGTGAGTAATTCAGGTGAAAGGGCCAGAGTCGTGGGCCCAGAAAGCATGGGTTCCCCATGATTTTTGACAGCTTTATTGAAGTATATAGTTGACAAGTGATAAACCACACAGGTTTAAAAGTGTACAATTTGATAAGTTTTGATATATGTATATGCCCACGTCACCACAATCTGTGTAGCAAGCATCTCCATCACCTCTAGATGTTTCTTTGGCCCCTCTGTGACCCCTCCGTCCTGCCCGTCCCCTCTTCACCTCTCCCTGCCCCCTCCTTGGGCAACCACTGGTCTGCTTTCCATCCCTAGAGATTAGTTTGCATTTTCTAGAGTTTTATTTAAATGGAAATGTACAATTTGTTTTCTTCCACACCTGGCTTCTTTCACTCAGCGTAATTACTTTGAGATTCATCACTGTGGTTACAAGTGGAAATAGGTTTTCCCCTTTTCATTGCCAAGTAATATTCCTTTGCATGACTGTACCATGATTTGTTTATCCCTTTCCCTGCTAATGGACATTTGGATTGTTTCCAGTTTTGAGTGAGTACAAATAAAGCTGCTGTGAGTAATCATGCCCAAGTCTCTGTATATATACATATATAAAATAGATATGTTTTCCTTGGGTAAATGCATGGGAGTAGATTGGCTGTATCATATGAGAAGTGTCTATTTAACTTTTTAGAAACTGCCAATTTGTTTTACAAAGTGGATTTTACCACTTTACGTGCCCACCAGCAGTGTATGAGGGTTCCAGTTGTTCCACGTCCTCACCAACACTTGGTATGGCCAGTCTTTTTAATTTTAGATATCCTAAGGTGTGGGTAGCTCATTGTGCTTTTAACTTACATTTCCTGAGTGTCTAATTATGTTGAGCTTCTTTTCATATACTTACCTGCTATCCCCCACCCCCTTTTTGGAAAAATATGCAAATCTTTTGTCTATTTTGAAATTAGCTTTTTTATTATTGAGATTTTATAGTTCTTTATATATTCTGGTGATGGTTCTTTATCAGGTATACCATTTACAGAATTTTTTCACATTCTGTGTCTTGCCTTTTCAGTTTCTTATCAGTGTCTGTTGAAGAACACATGTTCTTAATTTTGATTAGGTCAATTACCTCCCCCACCCCCCCAACAATTGTGCTTTTGGTGTTGTATCTAAGAAACCATTGCCTAATTGAATGTTACAAAGGTTTTATTCTAAGTTTTCTTCTAAATGTTTTATATTTGGGTTTATCATTTGTTTTGAGTGAAATTTCAATTATGGTGAATGGATTGAAGCTCATTTTTTTTTGTTTCATATGATTCTTTCATTATTCTAGCACTTCTTGTTGAAAAGACCAACTTTTCTCCACTGAATTACTTTTGCATCTTTGTTGAAAATCAGTTTCAATTATGTGAGCTTATTTCTAGAATCTGATTTGTTTGCCTATCTTGACACCAATACCACACTGTGTTTATTATAGTAGCTTCATAAATCTTAAAGTCAGAGTGTGTTAATCTTCCAGTTATAGTCTTCTTTTTTTTTTTTATAGTTTTTTTTTTTTTTTTTTTTTTTTCATTCTAGGCCCTTTTCACTTCCAAAAGAATTTTAGAGTGAGTTTGTCAGTTTCTATAAGAAAGCTTGCTGGAATTTTACTTGAGATTGTGTTGAAGCTATAGATCAATTCGGGGAGAGCTTATAGCTTTACAAGAGTGAGTCTGGTTCATGATAATAATAAAAATCTTCATTCACTTAGATCTTAATTTTTCTCAGTAATATTTTGTAGTTTTCTGTGCTTGAGCCTTATATATCTTTCTATATCTCCCAGTGTTTCTTATTTTTTAATACTATTGCAACTTTTCTTTTTCATTTCAATCTGGTTGTTTCTAGTATAGAGAAATAGAATTGATTCTTTAATATCAGTCTTATGCCTAACAACTCTGTTATACTCACTTATTTGTTCTAGTCACTTTTTTGTATATTACATAGAATTCCCTATGTAGACTATCAAGCCTACATACAAGCCTGAATACATACATATTCAGCTCACCATGAATAAAAAACAATTTTGCCTTTTTTAAAAATCTGGATTCCTTTTATTTCTTTTTCTTGTCTTATTGCAATGTTTAGAACTTCCAGTATAGTGGTGAATAGAACTAGTGACAGTGAACTTCTGTGATTTCCTCCTGATCTTAAGGATGAAAGATGTTAGTCTTTCACCATTAAATATGATGCTAACATATATTTTTTGAAGATTTCTCCTTATTAGATTGAGGCAGTTCCTTTCTATTCCCAGCTTGCTGAAGACTGGATGCTTAATTTAGCCAATGCTTTTTTATATTCATTAAAATGATCATATGGTTTTTCATTTTTTGGCCTATTACTATGATGAATTATTAATATACTGTTGATTTTCAAAAATTAAAACAATCTCGTATTCCCAGGTTGTGATGTTCTTTTTACATGTGTAAAATTTCTTTTGGAGAATTTTTCATTTATTTTCATGTGGGTCCCTGCTGTATAGTCTTCTTTAATATCTTAATTTTTTTTTTGTATCAGGGTTGTGCTGGCTTTATCGAATGCAGTGAGAAATGTTCCTTCTTTTGTTTTCTGGAAGAATTTGATATCATCTCCTGAAATGTTTGAGTAGAACTTACGAAGGAAGCCATCTGGCCTGGTCTTTATTGTTGAGAAAGTTTTAACTAAAGTTTAAATGTCTTTAACAATTAGAGCACTGTTTGGGTCGTTTATTTCTTGCTTAAGTGTGTTGCGTGTGTGCTCGGCTGTGTCTGACTCTTTGTGTGACCCCAAGGACTGCAGCTCACCAGGCTCCCCTGTCTGTGGAATTGTCCGGGCAAGAATAATGGAGTGGGTTGCCATTTCCTACTCCAGGAGATTTTCCAAACCCAGGGGTCAAACCTGTGTCTCCTGCATTGGCAGGTGGGTTCTTTAACACTGAGCCACCTGGGAATGAAAGGTTCCAGTAATCATTGGTAGTTTGTCCATTTAACATAAATTGTTGACTTTTTATCATAAAATTTTTAATAATGTTCCCTGATTATTCTCTTAATATCTGCAGAATTTATGGTGATATCAACTCTCTTATTTCTGATGTTGGTAATTTGGTTCTTCTATTTTCTCTAATTAGTCTAGCTAGACTGTCAACAATTACTGATCTTGTCAAAGAACCAGTTTTTGGTTAAAAAAAATTTTTTTTCTATTGGCTTTTATTGATTTTCTCTTTCTTTGATTTCTCTTTTGATTATTTTTATTTCCTTTTTGCCTGCTAAATTTTGGGATTATGTGTTTTTAAAGTGCAGAGATCATTGATTTGAGATCTTTATTTCATCTTTTCTAATATAGGCATTTAATGCTATACTTTTTACTGTGATACATTAGTAATATCTTATAAATTTTGATTATTTTCATTTTTTACTACTTTCTAATTTTCCTTTTAATTTCTCCTTTGACCCATGTATTATTAGAGGTATGCTATTTAGTCCCAAAATTCTTATAGATTCTCTAGGTATCTTTGTGTTATTGATGTTCAATTTAATTCCGTTGTGGTCAGTGAACATACTTTGTATGACTCAAAATTATTGAGACCTGTTTTGTGGTCCAGAATATGTTCTATTTTGGGGACTATTTAAGAGGCATTTATAAAGAATGTATATTCCACTGTTGTTTGGTGAAGTACTTTCCAAATAGCAATTAAGTCAAGTTGATTGATAGTATTTGGATATTATTAGATTTTCTATTTACTTGTTCTGTCAGTTATTGAAAAGGGGATACTGAAATCTCCAACTAAACTTGTGAATTTGTCTATTTCTCCATCCAGTTCTGCTTTACTTCATGTAATTTGAAGTTTTGTTACTAAGTGTATAAACAATTAAGAGTAGAATGTCTTTTTTATGAATTAAACCCTTTTCATTATGAAATGCCCTTTGTTATCTTTTTGTGATTCTTTGCTCTGAAATTTACTCAGTCTGATATTCATGTAGCCACATCCACTTTCTTTTGTTTGGCATTAGGCTTTTTATATTTAAAGTGAGTTTTCTTTTTGTGGGCAGCATAGCATTGGGGCTTATTTTGTTGTTTTTTTAATCCAATCTGACAAACTCTGCCTTCTAATTGTGGTGTTTAGAGAGTTGATTTTTATGCCATCATTGCTGTGATTTAAATCTACCATCTTGCTCTTGGTTTCCTGTTTGTCTCTTCTGTTTTGTGAACTTCCCGCCCTTTTCTGACTTCCTTTGGATTGAATATTTTTATTATGATTGTATTTTGACTCCTTGATTGGTTTGTTAGCCTTACTTTTTTGTTGAGTTATTTTAGTGGTGGCTTTAGGGTTTTTAATATGTGTCTTTAATTTAATGTCTAGGATAAGAACCTGACAACAGTCCCTTCTGTTTCCTATCTCTTGACCTGTTGTCACGCATTTTACTTCTACATATGCCGTAAACTCCACAATACATTTTCTTTACTTTTCCTTTAAGTAGTTGGTTATCTTTCAGAGAATTTTGAATAATAAGAAGGATGTGTTTATATTTACCCATGGAATTACCATTTCTGTTGTTCATTTCTTCATGTAAATCCAGGTTTTCACTGAGTATCATTTTCCTTCTCTGCAAAGAACTTCCAACAGTTCTTCTAGTGCAGGTCTACTGGTGAGGTATTCTTTCTGCTTTTGTGTGTCTGAAAAGACATTACTGTGCCTCCACTCACTGAAGGACAGTCTCAAAAGTCTTCACAAATCTGCCAACAATTCCCTTTCCACTCTCCCGAAGGCTCTTAAGGGGATGTGGGTGGGTGTGGCAGAATTTAGAATGATTTCTTTTGTGTGGAATATTTTACAAGAACTTAGAGGAATCTGTCCTATGCCTAACCATTCACTGAGGCAGGAGCCAAGGAGCTGGTTCTCCATCCCAGAAGCAGGGTTGATGGTGAGGAATCAAAGGACAGTATATGAAGGATGGTAATTTATCCCTAGCAGGAATCACATGACTGAGGAGGAGAGAATGTATACTTTTTAACCTGAGAAAACAGCCCTCTGTTGAAAGAGTGATGATGAATAAGTGCCTTTTGCTACCAAAGTTAATCTCTTAGGCTTCAATGACAAAGTTTTGGGATTCCGTGTTGCACTGAAGTCAAGTCTACCTTCCACATTGTGTAGAAGGAACTGGATTTGCAGAAACCATCCTGGAGATTTCTGTGATGCCCTCTTGGCTGTGGTGCTCATGCCTGCTTCCCTCACAGGTAACCTTGTCCTTGTCCTTCAGGGGAAGATGACAACATCATCTCCTTGGCTCAGCTGAAGTTCCAAGATCTATGCTTGCATACGTAATTTGGGCAGCACAAGGAAACTAGACAAATGACCCTCAGGCTTTCTGATCATTTTTTTTTCTCCTTATGGTGAATCTCTGGTAGTCACGCTTGAGCCCAATTTCTCAAAGACAGAACTTAGGGGAAGAAGCCACTCAAAACACAACCAGTCAGATATGGGTCATCGGAAGTCTTTAGGGTCAGGCTGCCTCAGGGTCAAGGCCCACCCTCCTCCTTTTCTCTGGGGCTCAAGCTCCAGATGTAAATGGAGCTTCAGGAGTTTCCCTTCTAGCTCTAACATTATTAATAAATCTGCCACCTGGACTTTATTCTTTCCCTTGTATGAGTCCACATTGGATAGCTTGTCTGTGTCCAGCATATCGCAAATTTAGTCCTGTATTTTCTTAATCAGATCACCTCATTTTTGTAAAAAAAAGAGAAATTTTATTTTTCATAATGATTTTTATATTATAAAAATTAGCAAGTTAGTTACAGAAAATTTAGAAGACGCAGATTTGCAAAAGAAGAAAATATTATCATTAAAAAAAATTGACACTCCCTAGAGATGACCACTATTTTCAGTCTTTGGTTACACATCCTTCCAGTCCTCCTTCTCTGTACTCATGTTCTGCGTATTTTTTTTAAAAATAAAAAGGCATTATGAAGAATAAATTGATTTACTTGTAAATTTTCACTTAACATTATTCTGTCATCAGCTTTCTACATAACTGAATATTCTTGCATTATGTCGTTTTTAGCGCCTACCAAGTTTTCCTTTTCAGACGTGCCATGATTTATCTAATCATCTTTGGTTTTTGGACATTTTGAACAATTCTCAGTTGAACTTCCTTTTTAAAAAATAAGTTTATTTATTCATTTATAGCTGTGCTAGGACGTTGTCGCTGTGTGGGCTTTTTCTCTCGGTGCAGTGGGGGGGACTCCTTTCAGGTTGTGGTGCACAGGCTTATCATTGCGGTGCTTCTCTCATTGTGGGGCACAGGCTCTAGGGTGCCCGGGCTCAGCAGTTGTGGCTCCTGGGCACTAGAGCACAGACCCAATGGTCATGGCACCTGGGCTTAGCTGCTCCTTGGCGTGTGGGGTCTTCCCAGACCAGGGACTGACCTGTGTCTCCTGCATTGGCAGGTGGATTCTTTCTCACTGAGCCACCAGGGAGGCCCCTCATCTTCCTAGAGTGGAGTCTTTGTGTATATCTCTGGTGATTTCCTTAAGATAAATATCTAGCAGCAGATTTCTAGAGCAGAGGCAATTTACTATTTTTAGGCTTTGAAGCATTCAGAATAAACTCCAGAAAACGTTTGGCATCCTGCCGTGGCATGAGATATGGTGTCTTACAAAGATCCTGGGAGGCAGATGGCTCATGGATCAGCTCAGCTCTGCACCTTTTCATGTGACTGCAGACAAGTTATTTAACCATCAGAGGCCTCGGTTTCCTCATCTGTAGAATGGAGATAGTGATTTGGTGGAATAACACCTATTTAAAGTACTCATCTCCCTGTCAATGGACATGGCATATTTAAATTAAGAAGTTAGTCTGTATAGTCAAAGCTATGGTTTTTCCAGTAGTCATGTACAGATGTGAGAGTTGGACCATGAAGAAGGCTGAGCACCGCAGAATTGACGCTTTTGAACTGTGATTCTGGAGAAGACTCTTGAGAGTTCCTTGGAGAGCAAGAAGATCAAACCAGTCAATCCTAAAGGAAATCAACCCTGAATATTCATTGGAAGGACTGATATTGAAGCTCCAAGCCTTTGGCCACCTGATGCAAAGAGCCGACTCATTGGGAAAGACCCTGATGCTGGGAAAGATTGAGGGCAGGAGAAGTAGATGACAGAGAATGAGACGGTTGGATGGTATCATTGACTCAATGGACTCCGGGAGTTTGTGATGGACAGGGAAGCCTGGCGTGCAGCAGTCCATAGGTTCTCAAAGACTTGGGCATTGTTCAGATTTAGTGACTGAACAACCACAGCGGTCTCTTATTGAGGCGGTGAGGTGAGAAGTGACTTTCCAAGATTACACAGGGCACCTTTCTTTCTGTGGTAATAAGCTCTCTATTGCGAGAAGGACTCAACCTTGGGGACCCCCAGGCGTGGTGCAGAGGACCGTGCTAGGACCATCAGAAAGCTGACGAGCTACTGAGCGCAGGGAGATGTTTTCCCTCGGGGACCACCCAACTGGCTCCCAGTTCTTTACATCTCTTCCTGCCTCCCTTGGGCCTGGTTGCCATCTTCCCTCTGAAGTGAGTATGCTCTATGAGTTCTAACAAGAAATACTATGATCTAACTTCATGTGGCTTCAAGAGATACAAATCTGTGGTAACACGTCAAATTTAGTGTTGTGAGTGAGTAATTACTTTCTGAATCTGAGGAGTTCAATTGAATGGGAATCATTATTGTGTGTTAATTAAAATCCTGCTGATGGTTAAAATAATATTTTGGGGTTTTAATAACTTTGTAAGGGACATGTAGATAAAACTCAGAGATAAATACCGGTGTGGATTCTTGTTAAAAACCGACAAATATTGGTATTAATTCAAAGATGTGCTTATTGTTTTGCGAACATTAATGGAATTTATGCCCAAGATGGGTCAGGATGTCACAATAACATCTGTGTCCCTTTGGAAACTGCATTCAGGGATATTTTGATCTTTATGGGCTCTAAGTTTGAGGTATGCATCTTCAGAGTGCATGGTGGCTGGGAAACCAAGGAGGAGGTTTGGGGTGGTTATGACATGCTCCTGTCAAATTCCTTCTGGGCCATTCCAAGGATCAGAGTGAAATCAAACTTGGAACCCTTCTAGAATCTGGTTATTAGGTCATAGACCTGCATGCACTGAGTTGGTGGGAATTTCAAGTCATTTATTGACCCACTCTCTCCCTGAGACGCTGAGTGGGTGGGTAGGGTGGGCCCAGTGGGGTTTGCCCCTGGGAGTCTGGGGAAATATCAGGGGCATTTTATCTCCTCCCTCCAGTCTTCCATATACCCAAACTTCCTCCCACTCAGGGGTCTGAGAAAGTGTCCCCTAGTTGGGGAACTGACATATTCCTGCCCTCTCTAGGGTGTGGGTTCCAATGTCACCAACAGCCCCAGACCATCCCTGCCTTCCTGTTTCCAGACAACGGGGCTTCATGCCTCCCCAGATGCTGAGCTCACCACTGGACATCCTGGGGATCTAGAAAGTTATTTTTCTAAGGGGACAGAGGTGTCCCTGGGGCTGGATGAAGAAATGGCATGATCTGCCCGAGGAAGCAGGTGGCTTGGGAGGGCCCGTTTGATGCAGCCACTTGTGCCTGGCTGTTTGGGTACAGGATGCTCATTGGTAAGGCCCTGGCAGGAAACGCACCCTCAAACTGGGTCACTTGGGTGAACTGAATAGACGTGCCATCCGCAAAGGGTGAGCGGGGAGCAGGGAGAGTCTAAGAGACACTGCAGGGCCCGGTGCCCTGGGCAGAGGTGGAGATGGAAGGAGGGAGGCCCTGGGGGTCAGCAGCTTGAGGAAGCTGGGGAGTGAGGGCTGTTGGTTCTCAGACCAGCGTCCTGGACCCAGAGGAGGAGGCTGGAGGGCGGAGGGAGAGAGGAGGAGGAGGAGCTCGGGGCTGGAGCGTGGCTCTGAGAGGAGACTGGGGCGGCTCTGGCACCTGAGTGCTCCTAAGTGACCCAGGGCCAATCCCGTAGAGAGTGTGACCTTTGAGATGGCCTTGATGCGAGGGAAGAATTGGGACTGGAGGAGCTGATGGCGGTGGGGGGAGGCCCAGGAAGAGGAGGGAGGCTGGAGAGGAGAAAGTGTGCAGGTTGGAAGTAGGGGGTGAGGGAAGAGGAGCAGGCATGTAGCTTTGATGAGCGCCCAGAAGGCAGAGGTGAGTTGGAGAGGTCTGGCTCGATTCCTCGTTTGCAAAAGAATCTGATTCTACAGGAGGTTAGTGTCTCCTGAAGGGGGTGACGGGAGCAGGACCATGTTTGGGGAGGAGGAATACAGCAGGACAGATGGACACACTGGGGAGAGGCTGGGGGCTGGGGAGGCTGCAAGGGTTGCAGTGCTGGTCAAGCGAAGAGTGAATGGGGTCTGGGCCCAGTGGCCACTGCAGGGATGGAGGGGAGGGGGGCGGAGGAAGGAGGTTCAAGGTTCCTGCTAGAGAGAGAACTGGTGGTGTAGAAGGGAGGGGGGGGCCTGCTCTGGCCCCTGGCCTGGTGACACCATCACAGACAGGCTGAAGGCTGCCCGGAGTTTGGGGGACTAACGACACTTCCCGGGACTAACAACATTTGGGGTGTTGGGATCTCCTATGCCCATGATCTCACCACCTTCCCTGCCTGATTTCCTCACCAGAATCACCTGCAAAATCTGTTGGAAATACAGCTCCCTGGGCCCCAGGCTCAGGTGAGCAGGGTCAGCCAAGGAGTATGCATTTTAAAGTGCCCCCAGGAGTCTCTAAGATCTTTAGAGAAAGCAAACATCACTTTGCTGACCAAGGTCTGTATAATCAAAGCTATAGTTTTTCCAGTAGTCATGAACAAATGTAAGGGCCATAAAGAAGGCAGAGTGTTGAAGAATTGATGCTTTCAAACTGTGGTGCTGGAGAAAACTCTAAAGAGTCACTTGGACAGTAAGGAGATCAAACCAGTCAATCCTAAAAGAAACTGACCCTGAATGATCATTGGAAGGATTGATGCTGATGCTGAAACTCCAATACTTTGTCCACCTGATGTGAAGAGGTGACTCATTGCAAGAGACCCTGATGGTGGGAAAGACTGAGGGCAAGAGAAGGGGGTGGCAGAGGATGAGATGTTAGATGGCATCACTGACTCAATGGACATGAGTTTGAGCAAACTCCGGGAGATAGTGGAGGACAGGGAAGCCTGGTGTGCTGCAACCCTTGGAGTCCCAAAGAGCTGGACATGAGTTAGTGGCTGAACAACAGCAGGAATCTCCGCTGCAGCCGGGCTGGCCCATGCTGCTCTCATTTCCCTTCATCCTCTCAATGTCCAGGAAGCTTCGTGTGGTTTCTCCCTTTCCCTAGACTGGAAACTGAGGCCAGGGGACAGGCCTGTGTCAGGGCCAAGCCGCAGCCCCGAGGCCTCTTAAATCCATGGCAGGGATGGAAGGGTGGGGTGGGGGCCGGCTTGGATGCCTTTATTCTCGCCTCGCGGGCTTCGCGCAGCTTGGTGGGAGGTCATCTTTCCCAAGGCAGGGCCACACAAGGGGTGGGCGAGTGGATGCCAGGCCCTCCCTGGTGGCCAGGGCCTCGCAGACAGAGGCTGGCAGAGGCTGCTCGGCCTCAGCAAGCCCGAGTGGCTGGAGCTGGGCTGGGGTGTGGGGGTGGAGGAGGAGTTGGTTGGCCACTGGGTCCCTGCAGGATGCGATGTGAAAGGTCCACGAGTGATGAAATGCATGGGTACCCATCTCTCTCGAGCTGGGAACTCTGCCAAGCCAAAAAAGCCATGCTTCATGCATTTTCTTCTGAATTCACTATTCTCTACCAGGGCAAGGGAGGTGAACTCAGTTTGTCTAACCTGTGAAATGGGAACCGATGTGAAAGTTTGGAATCACACAGTCAGACAAGCCTGCAAGTTGCCCCTGACCGTTAGTTTATTCACCCGAAAAACAGAGGTGGCCTCTTGACCTCACAGTGTTGTTACCTTTGACAGATGACATCAGGTGAGTAGCACATCACCAGACTTGGGGCAGGTGGAGGCTACCCAGGGTCACGGGTACTTAGCCAAGCCCAGTGCATCGTGCAATTGTTGCTTAAAGCAGATGTTGTTATTGTTTAGTCGCTAAGTTGTGTCTGACTCTTTTGTGACCCCAAGGGCTGTAGCCTGCCAGGCTCCTCTCTGTCCATGGGGTTTCCCAGGCAAGAATACCAGAGTGGGTTGCCACTTCCTTCTCCAGGGGATCTTCCCCACCCAGGGATCGAACCCGTGTCTTGGTCTATTAAGTGTCACGAGTGTGTCCATTGCTGTGGGGACCCACAGTAATACACAGCAGTATCTGGGCCTTGGCAAGCAACCAGAAGCTTCAGATCTCATGGAGGATCAGGGGCAGCAGGGAGAAAACCAACTGAATGGACACCACACGTCCGCTTCCTCAACACCCTCTGCGTCTCGCACATTGGCCTGACCCTTCTTTCTCGCCTCGGAAGGGTTACCAAGAAAAAGAAGAAATTTCTCAGCATGCTTTATGGGCCTCCTCACATGATGCTTGTGCCCCCAGCTGCTTGTGGTCAGCCCGACTACTGACCCCTTGGGCAACTTTTTCTGACCTTGGTCTGCAGTTTCCCTCCTTGATTGCTCCACAGACTCCTACACATCCTTGAAAACCCCTCTCAGATGTTACTTCTTCTAAGAATTCTTTTTGACTTGCCTGTCCTCCTGGGCTGCTCAGTAGTTACTCTGCTGTAATAGGCTGGTGCCGGCACCCTTAGCGCTCGGATCATGCTACATGAAGAGGGCTGATTGACCTCCCACTAGAGCTTCAGCCAATGGAGGATGCACATTTAACTCAATTCTGTGTCCCCAGTGCCAGGACCGGGTGGGGAATAAAGGCCAGGTTGGTTAAGTGAATCAGTTCAGTTCAGTCGCTCAGTCGTGTCCGACTCTTTGTGACCCCATGGACTGCAGCACGCCAGGCCTCCCTGTCCATCACCAACTCCCGGAGTTTACTCAAACTCATGTCCATTGAGTCGGTGATGCCATCCAACCATCTCATCCTCTGTCGTCCCCTTCTCCTCCTGCCTTCAACCTTTCCCAGCATCAGGGTCTTTTCTTTTCTTCGCATTAGGTGGCCAAAGTATTGGTTAAGTGAATAGATGGACGTAAAAAGATGGCAGTCACAGTCCCAACTGAAGGAACAAGCTTGGATGCAGGGCTATCAGGCTTTAAAAACAGAGTCACACACGACAAGGGCAGGAGTGAGTGATGTCCTGGGGGAGCCCAGAGGCCTGCCTGGCTTTCCCCAGGGGACCCAGAAAGTCCGGGCTGGACTCCGGGAGCAGGTGGCCTTGGAGATGGGATTTGAAAGCTGGTATCTGACTCCTAAAGCCCTTCTCCATCTTGCAGGATGGAGGCTGAGGCTGGAGGTGCCACCAGAGAGAGGGTGGGGCAAACAAGGACCAACCAGAGCACCCTCTCTGCCAACAGGCAAACACACCTTTTTCCAAGTAGGAGAGTAGGTCCATGTTCCTCCACTGCCCAGCTGGCCACAGTTCACTTTTGACTCAGAGAGTTCAGCAAAGGTGGGACAGGTGGACTGAGGTAGGGATGATGGAAAATGAAATGGGGCAGACAGGGCGGGTCCCCAGGGCTCAGGCTGGCTCCACTCATCGGGGGTTCCAGGCAGCACACAGGAATGGAGCATCAGGGTTTGTGGGCTCCTCTGATACAGTAGCCACTGCTCCTTCATTTGTTCAAAAATCAAGCCTCCAACGGGCAGGGCTCCCTGCTCGGGGCTGAGGGTGGGGCAGGTGAACAAATTGTTCTCTCTGCCCCAGGGGATGGATTAGAGGTGAAGGAAAGCCCCAACAGATGAGGGGCTGACCGAGGGCACGGAAGCCTTGTCAAACCTCCCAGAGTCGACTCTGCAGAGACCATCTACTAGGTGGGGTGGCCGTTCACGCACCTGTACTAATTGAACAGGTGTGTGCACCTAGCGTTGTGGACAAGACAAAGTCCTGGAGCTTACATTCCAGTGAGGGAGGCAGGCATTTATCAGAGCATCGGCAGTAAGAGCTGGGGAAGCAGGTGAAAATGACCTTTTGGCTTTAGCAGAGGCTCAATGACATCCTGGGGGTCTCTGGGGAAAAGTGAGAAAGAAGAAAATAATAAAAAGGAAGGAAAAGCTGAATACCTCCATGCCCAAAAGGTAAAAGCCTTAAAGCCTGGCTCAAGGCTTGTGAGCCGAGGTGAAAGTTCTGTCTGTACCTTCAAAAGCACTGGTGAGGGCAACAAGTGTGTTTTTGGTGGGGATGTGGGATGTGATCTGACTGGCACTTTGGAAAGATGACGTGGGTTTGGTGTGGATTGACTGGAGGCATAGGAGCAGAAACAGTCTGTGGGTCTTGGTCCTAGTGAGAGATGCTGGGGTTAAGACAGGGCTGCAACAGGGCTGGTCCGCATGGGGCTCAACGGGAAGTGCTTCATCTTAGCTCGTTTCCAGACCTGTTTCAGAGCAGTGCCCACTCATCCCGTCTTTATGTTTTAAAATTTTTAAAAACTAGTTTATTTACTTTAATTGGAGGCTAATTACTTTACAATACTGTGGTGGTTTTTGCCATACATTGACATGAATCAGCCATGGGTGTACAAGTGTCCCCCATCCCGAACCCCCCTCCCCCCTCCCTCCCCAGCCCATCCCTCTGGGCTGTCCCAGAGCATCGGCTTTGAGTGCCGTTTCATGCATCAGACTTGGACTGGTGATCTATTTCACATATGGTAACGTACATGTTTCAATGCTATTCTCTCAAATCATCCCACCCTCGCCTCCTCCCACAGAGACCAAAAGTCTCTTCTTTATAACTGTGTCTCTTTTGCTGTCTCAAGTATAGGGTCATCATCCTCCTGTTTCTAAATTCCATATATGTGCGTTAACATACTGTATTGGCCATTCATCCATTCTTTACTGGGTCCAAGTAAAAGTGTCTACAAGGACAAGTGTTTACAAGAACCAAGTAGAAGTTCTTCTGGCTCCTCGTTCAGTCCACCAGAGTTTGATGAAATGGTAAGAGGGCTGTGCCCGGGACTGTGGGTCTTTGCACGCCCCTGCAGCCAGGGCAGGCCCTCGGGGATCCCCAGTGCCTCGGGCAGCCTGGTGGGGAGCTTTGGCAGTGACAAGGGAGCTCCCTCGCCCTCTGGGAGCCCTGAGCCCCTTGAAGAGCAGGGGAAGGAATTCTGCCTGACTTGAGCCCCTCTGGCTGCAGAAAACGGCACGCGGGCAGGCATGGAGACCTGTGAGAGCCTGACATTTGGGGAGGGTGGGGAGGTGTCCTTAGGAACGGAACCGTGAGTAGGAGCTGGGGGCGGAGAGCTGCCTGGCCAAGGTGGGCCGTTTGGGGAAAGCTCGTCCTGGGGCAGGACGTGGCCTGGGCCTGTTCCAGGCGGTGGGGCGCTTCCCGCAGGTGGCCCTTTGATCTCACAACAAATGGCCTATTCAGCATCTCCAAGACAGGGCCGGCTCTTGGCAGCCAGGGTGGGAAGGTGGCAAGACACAGGGGATTGTCTGCCTGGCTCCAGGGTGGGGGCTCGCTCAGCGACTTAGTGCCCACAAGGAGAGGAGCCAGGTTCCAGGCGCTGTTGGGATGGCCGCTTGCCAAGGGCGCCCCGACAGGCCCCGGGCCGGCCGTGGGGCTCTGTGGTGCCCAGACTCCCCTGCCTGTCTTTGCAGGTCCTGGGGCAGGAATGAGTGTGGGGTGTGGTAGGGCCCACCTGGGCGGGGGGCGTGGGGGAGGGTCGAGCTTCTGTGCACAGACCCTTCTTCCAGAACTGACTGGTTGGTGCCCCTCCCTCCACTTGAAACATCTCCTGGGTGAAGACTCATCTGCTGGGAGAGACAAGGCTGGATATTGTGGCCCTCAAACTGAAAAAGTTGAGGTCTCCTCTCCACCCCCCACCTGCCGTTCAAGAGTCAATACTCAAACCACAAAAGACAATCTTTCTCTTTTTGAAAACACTAAGCGTTAACGAATGCTGGAAATAAGCAGCTTCTTTTTTGACTTTTGGGTTCTTTTTCTCTTTTAAAGTTTTTTTTTTTTTTTTCATGTGGACCATTTTAAAAGTCTTTTCTGAATTTATTACAATACTGCTTCTGTTTCACGTTTTGAACTTTTGGCCATCAGGCACATGGCATCTTAGCTCCCTGATCAGGGATCAAACCTGCAGCCACTGTTGAAAGGCCAAGTGTCTGTCACTGGACTGCTAGGGAAGTATCTGGGTTCTCCCTCTTTATTTATTTGGTTTGGGTGTCTCTGATTCCTGGTGGTAGTGGTTTAGTTGCTAAGTCATGTCTGACTCTTGCAACCCCGTGAACTATAGTCTGCCAGGCTCCTCTGTCCATGGGATTCTCCAGGCAAGAACACTGGAGTGGGTTGCCATTTGAGGAGCTCATATTTAGAAGGCTTATTGGATAAATGATGATTCTGGGAAAAAAGGCCAGCTTGCGGATTGCTATGTGAAAAGAGGAGGGTTGATTGGGGCCAAAAGGTGTTTGGAGGCAGTGTGTGGACTCATACAATCTTGGCCTTGCACCGTCCTGTCTTCACCCGGCTGTGTGTCCCCAGGTAAGTCTCGTAGCCACTCTGAACCTCAGTCTCTTCCTCTGGAACCTGGTCGTGATGCCCATTTGCAGGGTTGTTGGGAAGAGTGAGTGTGCTGACCGTGGTGTGTGTGCCCACAGTAGATGCTCTGGGAACGTTAGTTCCCCATCTCTTAAGAAAGAAACGTTGGCTTAGGAATAAACTTCAATTAAAATGTTTTTGTTGTGCTAAGAAGAGGCCAAAAGTCACAAAATTATTTAGAGATTGTTTTCACTGAGTTCAAAAATCCAGGAGACTATTTAATCAACAGTCTGTTTTCTTCCTCGCAGCCACACTGGTGTACTCAGCTTGGAAAATGCAAATTAAGTAATCGAAGTTTTCAAATTTATTTTGTTTACTCACTCATTCACTTCTTCTGCAAATAAGTGGCCAATACCTACTATGCCTGAGGTTGGTGCTGCTCCCCAGGGATGCTGAAAAGAGTGGGGAGGGGGTGGGGCTGAGGGAAAGGGCGAACTCCAATATGTTAGGTCCCTGCAATTTACCAACCGTGACCTCAGGTGAGACATTTCAACTCTGTAACCCTCGGTGTCCTCATCTGGATAATCAGGGTAATAATGTTTCCCTTGCAGGGTTGTTTGTGAGGATCACAGATAATGCGTGTAAAATACCTGGTGCATGGAACCACTGGCAGACACGACTGAGTGACTTTCATTTAGTACTAAGATATGGTCCCTGCCCTATAGAGACTGCTGGTCTCTTGCGGGGACAGTGGACCAGAAGATACAGTCCAGAATGATTTATCCTGTGTAAAAATGCATCTCTCTTTCTGCCTCTGGGTGTAACGGGTGAAGTGAAGTGAAGATCTCTCAGTTGTGTCTGACTCTTTGTGATCCCATGGACTATACAGTCCATGGAATTCTCCAGGCCAGAATACAGGAGTGGGTAGCCTTTCCCTTCTCCAGGGGATCTTCCCAACCCAGGGATCGAACCCAGGTCTCCCGCACTGCAGGCAGATTTTTTTATCAGCTGAGCCAAAAGGGATGGGTGGGACAGAGGAAACTGATCCAAGGAAATTTCTTTGGGGGTTGTTGTTCAGTTGCTAAGTCGTGTCTGACTCTTTGTGACCCCATGAACTGCAGCACACCATGCTTCCCTGTCTTTCACTGTCTCCCAGAGTTTGCTCAAATTCATGTTCACTGAGTCAGTGATGTGCTCTATCACCATCCTCTGTCGTCCCCTTCTCCTGACTTCAATCTCTCCCAGCATCAGGATCTTTTCCAGGGAGTCAGCTCTTCACATCAGGCAGCCAAAGTATGGGAGCTTCACTTTCAGCATCAGTCCTTCCAATGAATATTCAGGGTTGATTTCCTTTAGGATTGACTGGTTTGATCTCCTTGCAGTCCAAGGGACTCTCAAGAGTTTTCTCTTGCACCACAGTTTGAAAGCATCATTTCTTTGGCACTCAGCCTTCTTTATGGTCCAACTCTCACATCCCTACATGACTACTAGAAAATCCATAGCTTTGACTATAAGCACCTTTGTTGGCAAAGTAATGTCTCTGCTTTTGAATACGCTGTCTAGGTTTGTCATAACTTTTCTTCCAAGGAGCTAATGTCTTTTAATTTCATGGCTGTAATTACCATCTGCAGTGATTTTGGAGCCCAAGAAAATAACACTTTATTTTATTTTCTTTGGAGGGAGTCTTTTCACCTTGCCCATTTGCAAAAGATCTCTGAAAACTAACCGAATTCTTGACATGCTTTTTAAGAAAGCGCCGTGGCAGAGCGGGCAGCCCCTGGGAGCCCTGCGGCAGGTTCTTGGGGGAGTGCGGGGAGTCTGGGTGCTGTAGTTGGATGAGTGAGAGCAGCTGCAAGGAAGGGCAGAACCAGCTCCTCCGGGTGTGTTTATCCTGCTGATCTGACCTCGGAGCCCTGATGATTTTGAATGACTGTAAAGCATTCTCCCGTCCTGATGGACCCATTGGCTGGGCTACATGACGGCCTGTTTCTCACGTGCGTTGCCCAGTGGACGTAGGTTCGGATGCCAGGTGGGATTACATGGTTGGGCTCTTAGTTAAAAAGGCTTTCACCAAGGGCTCCACGAGAGCTCAGGGGGATGGCTCCCAACCAAGCCCCTGGTAAAGTCAGCTGGAAGGGTGTGCCAACTTCTGGAACCAGCTTTGAAGTCAGGAGGAGCTCAGTGCAGCCTCTTACTGGCAGCGCTCTCAGGGGACCGACGCTGCCTCTCCAGGCTCTGCTTGCTCTTGGTCTCTTGTCCCCGGCAGGACACGATCTGTCCACATGGCTCCTGATCTTGGCTGGGCTGGGACCTGGGCACAGTGGACGGTGATTTCTTAGGCGCCTCCCAGTGTCGTAATCCTATGATGGGCTGGATCCTTCCTGCCCACACCCACTCCCGCCCAGCCGATAAGTATCTGCCCGTGGTGGATGAGAGGGTCTCAGGCAAGCAGTTTCGCAGGAAGGACTGGAGTGTCCACTCTCCTGAGGTCTCATGAGCCAGCTGAGCTCCATGGAATGGTCTGGAAGCTCACTCCATGCCCGTTGCCTCTAGCCAAGTAGAACCAGAAAATACCAAGGGCTCTAAGTCCTCTGAAGCCTCCTGATGCAGTCATTGCTGGGGAGGCAAGGATTTCTAGAAAGTGAGAGCTCCATCAGCCAGAGCTCAGGGCAGCTCTCAGCATCTTGGGCAGATTCTAGCTCTTGCTTCACTGGGTCCACCCTCCTTTGTAAGCGGCAGCAACCCTTCCAGCTGAATCACAGGGACTCTGGCCAGTAAGCAGTAGTGGTGTAGTGGTCCTGGCTCCCTTGGGGAAGGTCTTGTAGCTTCCTGGCTAGCTGTGCATGGGAGCCCGGTCTCAGGGGTCTTCTGCTCACTCCCCCTTCCATTCTACAGACACGAACACTCCGAGGCTGGCCACAGTTGTAGCCACTTACCTATGGCCTCATGGCCAGAGAGGCAGGGGGCAGCTTTTGTCCTGGGGCCTGATGGCAAAGCCCTCCCTGTTGTTACTAATACTTCTTAAGAATCGTATGAGTATTAGACGAGAAACTTGAGGGCTTGAATTTGAAAGCTTCCCTTTACAGAGGACAGTCATTTTCAGCTGGGGGTGGAGTTGCCCCTCCCCACCCCCAGGGGACATTTGGCACTGTCTGGAGGCATTTTTTTTTGTCACTATCGTGGGGAGTGGGCCTTCCTGGCGTCTAGTAGGTAGAGGCAAGGAGGCTGCTTAACATCCTATAAGCATACTCCCAACCCCCAAACAAAGATCTGGTTCAAACCATCAATACTGCCGAGGTTGAGAAGCTCTGATAGGAGGGAAACCAAAGATTTCCCTTTCTGTTTCTAATCAGACCACAAGGTCTCTAGCTGTTCAGTTGCTAAGCTATATCTAACTCTTTGCGACCCCATGGACTGCAGAATGTCCGTTTTCCCTGTCCTTCACCATCTCCCAGAGTTCACTCAAACTCACGTCCATTGAGTCAGTGAGGCCATCCAACCATCTCACCCTCTGTCGTCCCCTTCTCCTCCTGCCTTCAATCTTTCCCAGCATCAGGGTCTTTTCCAATGAGTCAGCTCTGCACATCAGGTGGCTGAATTAATGGAGCTATAGTGGGTCTCAGAAATAAAACACCCCCCTGCCTCCGACACACACACAAGCCATATTTGAGTAAGATAAAGGATGAGATGGTCATGTCCACTGACTCAATGGACATGGATTTGAGCAAACTCAAGGAGATAGTGGAGGCCAGAGAAGCATGGCATGCTGTAGTCCACAGTGTTGCAAAGAGTCAGATAGGACTTAGAGACTTAACAAAGATCTTTTTTTTCGAGGCTGAAAGAACTTGGGATTAAGTGTGGCCTGGCAGCTCCCTGCAGGCTCTCTCCCTGTCAGCTCTGGGCTGTCCTGACTCTTCCCCTGGGGGAGCTGATGATGGCACCTCCCCACTCTGGGTCATAGGTGGCACACCACTACCTCCAGCCCTGATCTCCGTTGGGGACCATTGTCCTGAACTTCCACTGCTGGTGAGAACCCTGCTCCGGGGTGTCCCAGACATGGCTCCCAATGCCCTGACCTGGGCTCCCCAGCTGGTGACTCCTCCGTAGACCCTGCTGGCGCTTGTGCCCTGGCCTGGCCTCCTTGGCAGCTTCCCCGTGGCCCCACACTCTGTCCTATCAGATTCATGTCCACAGTCACTTTTCCATGCATGACTTCTGTGCTGTTTTCATCTCTTACCTGGAACCCCTCACTCTCTCCATCTCGTCTCTCCAGGTCTCTCCTGGGTCAAATCTTTTGCTCAAACCACTGTGAAGTGTATCTTTCTAAAGTTGGTTTTTCTTAGTAGAGTTTTCTGGCCAAAAATCCTTCGTGGCTTCCTTTGCTAACAAGAGAATGTCAATTCCTTATTGTGGGAGTCACGGTTCTCTATGATTGAGCTGTCAACCTCCTTCCCAAAGTGTGAACCTCTCCCTCTTCAACTTGACTTCCCCCTAGTTGCAGAAGGTGGCCTGGGCCTTCCACGATCCCGCTGGACCACCACCCCCACGATGGCATTAGTGGGTGACACAGTGCTGCTGTCCTGACCCACGGTTCCTCACTCTGCGCCCCCTGCCACCCCCCACCCAGAATACCCACGCCTGTGCCACACCTAAGTCCCTCCCGAAGGCAGCTCTGGTCAACGCCATGTGTCCCTGAAAGAAAGGGGATGCTGACCTCTCTAACAAGTGCTCACTTCTCTGCCTTAAATTCTAGCAATTTATGGTAAAATAAAGAACAATGGTGGTTGTTACTGCGTGGCAGGTGCAGTCAGGCATCAGGCACTCTTACCAACAGCCAAGGCGTCTCACTGAATCCATACAGCTACCTGGTTAAAATAGACACCAACAGCTCCAGCTCCACTTTATAAAGAAGAAGATGAAGGTTCATAGCTTTTCATAGATTTGCTCAAGGGTGATCTAGTTGGGGGTGGCGCCTCCTTAATTGTGGGTCACCACAAAGCATCCGTGTGGCTGACTCAGTGCCCGCATCTGCTAGAGAACAAGCTCTGGGCTTAGAAAGGGCATCCATACTCCATCCATCCATCCATCCATCCATCCATCCATCCATTCATCCTTCCATCCATCCATTCATCCTTTAATCCACACATTCATCCATTTATCCATCCATCTACCCATTCACCCATTTATCCATCCATCCATTCATCCTTTCATCCATCCATCCATTCATCCTTCCATCCATCCTCATCCTTTTATTTATCCATTCATCCTTTCATCCATCTATCCATCCATCCATCTATTCACTTATTTGTGTGGGAATGCACAAATCAGCTAAGTGAATGAAAGCATTTACTCACTCAAGAATTATTGAGCATTCTTCAGGGTATCAGAGGTGCTCCAGAAAAGATTTTCTGCTGCTTTCTGTTGAGAGAAGGAAATGAACACAGACCCCTGGTCAATTGAATTGGGACCTAAGTAACTTGAAAATAACTTCTGAATTCTAGAGCCATCACATGGTAAGGTTGGAAGGGACATGGGTGATTCTTCTGCTTCAGGGCCCTCATGTCACAGATAAGAACAGTGGATCCAGCCTGGGCAAGGGACGTGCCGAGGGCCCCTACCAGCCAGTGCCCAAACCTGGGCTCGTCCCAGCTGCTTTCAAACTGTACTTTCACAAAACAGCTGCTCTTCATGGGGTCTCCAGGACATCCTGGCTTCAAAAACACATGGGCTTTGGGCAAGATATGGGCTGGGAAGTGGGGATAAAAAGAGAAGAGGACAGAGTGCTTACTGAGTCCTCTTGTCTCCTTTATAGTGAGGGAGGCATCCTGGTCCCATTTCACAGAAGGAAACTTGAAGCCCAGGGAGGGCAAGTGACCCGCCAGCAGGCACACAGGGACCCGGGACTTGCAAGTGGAGCCGCTCAGCAGGCAGGCGAGTGTGCTGGAGACATTCAGGGCCTGGGTGTGACTCCCTCAGGGCCCATGAGGGTCAAGGGAGTAACACCCACCAAGGGCTAAACAGACAGTCAGCTTCCAACGTTAGCTGGTATTATTATCGTCATGATTCGACAGACCTTTGTTTGCAGACCAGGATCTGTCGGCACTCCTTGGGTGACCTTGGAAATCCCTTCTGTCTCTGATCCTCGGGGCCAAAATGTGTCCCGTTCAGCCAGCCTGAAGTACTGTTTTTATTTCTGTTTCTCTGTAGAGGCTGTGAGAGTTAATAGAACAGGAAAGGGGGTTTGGATGCTGAAGATAGTCAGGTGGGGTCCAGGGAAGCTGGGGGTCAGCCCCGAGGGATTCCAGCTTCGGCAGTTTCCCCTGGGCTTTTCTGGAAGTGCTGGCCGACACCAAGAGTCCCTGTTGCTTCATCTGGCCGGGCGTGGCGACCTCGGCCCCGAGTGAAGGAGAACGCGGTCCTGGGAGGGCCACCTGAGTCATGGGAACTCGGGAAGCTCTCCGGGAGCGTCCTGCAGGTGGGCCGGGCCTGGACGGTGAGATCGGGGCTTAGTCAGAGGCCTGGCGGGAAGGACCTTGCTCTGCAAGTAATCACCTGGCAGGAGCGTTCCTGGCCTCCTTGGGGACACACCTGGCGATCTCTGTGTGCCCAGGAGAGGCTGGAGGGGCCACCCACACCTGGCAGGAGTGGGGCAGCCACAGGTGGGACTCCTGAGGCCTCCGGGCTTGCCAGGAGGTGGACACCCAGCTCCTCCTCCTCTCTCCACCATCCACTTGCTGGATGAACCTGGGCAAGTCTGGACCTCAGGGTTCCCGACTATAAGGGAGGCAACGCACCTCATCCTCTAATAACCACATCAAGCTTAAATTCCTCTATATTGGGCTCTTTGGAGAAGGAAATGGCAACACTCCAGTATTCTTATCTGGAGAAATCCATGGACAGAGGAGCCAGCCAGGCTATAGTCCATAGGGTTGCAAGAGTTGGGCACGACTTGCTGACTCAACCAGTACCACCACATTGGGCTCTTGGTTCCTTATTCAGCCCAGAGGACGGTGCACGGTGGGCCCCCAGTAGCTGTGATGTGAGCCAATGAATGAATGATTAAGGGCCTGTGGATCAAAGCACACCTCCCCCGCTTCTTTCCAGCCCACAGAATGCTTGGCACGGGGGTCAGCTCAGAGGAGGGTCATCTTTAAAGACAGGGTGGCCACCTGGCCCAGGTGCAGAGGCGATCTCTTAGAGGCTCAGGTCGGTGGATTAGAACAAACCCATTAAGGGCCTTTGTGTGTTTAGCGTTTTGCATTCAAAATACTTAGGGAGAAAGGGTAATCTTTTGAAATCAGACCCAACTTGTTGGTTAATGTTGGTGTAAGTTATTTTTGGAGGTAGGGCCTGGACAAGGCGGCCAGAGCTCATGTGTAAAGGCGAGTTACCGGTACATGAGGTTATGTCTAATTACCTGAAATACCCTCCTCTGTTGAGTGAAAAACGCAGTTTTCATCAGCCCTGCATTAATTACAGCTGCCGAGAGCTGTAATTGGCAAAAGCATGCTTTTAGCTCATGACTCAAGGCTGACTCAACTTTGGGGACCGTGCTTTCCATGGCCCCAAGCTGGGCTCTGTTTTTTCCTGGAAACGCCTAAGTTGTTTGCCAAGCCCTTCGACCAGGCCCGTGGAGCTCCTGGGAGGCTCAGCACCCAGATATGAGCCCCTGGCTTCCCCGCTGGTGGTGGAGGGCACAGAAGTGACCCCGGCTCTGTGCTCCCATGTTGACCACACGTCAACCCGAAGACCCCTTTGGTAAGGTGAGCAAAGGACAGTCTGTTGTAAGCAGTGGGGCTAGGAGCTGAAGCCAGCTCTTTTTGACTTTGAACTTACTCTTCTTTTCTAGTGCCCTTTGGGGGCCTCGCTCACGTCACCTACTGAGCTCGGGGGGCGGGGGGTGTGGGGTGGGGGGGCTGTCCCAGGAGTGAAATGGTCTCAGGAAGGTGGATCTTATTTCATGGCCATTCTGCTCAGGATTGAACTTGTTTCTGGTTCCGTCTGAAAGCCTTCAAGGACATGCCAGGTTATAAAATCTGAAGGACTTTCTGGGTAGGGAGAAAGGACTTGGTCATAAATCCTGGCCTTGCTTCTGGATGGATTGACTGATCATGCGTTCCCGTCTGTGAGACAAACGGCTTCCCTTCTCATTTATCTTCTCACCTGTGACCGACTCTGTTCTTGAGTCGCCTCACAGGCCTGACCTCAGAATGACCGCTTGGAAGGTTTCTGGGCGCCCTGCACACGGGTGTGATGTGAGATGCCTGCAAGGCTCCCCAGACCCCACGCCGCACCTCCTTCCCCCACCCCCTCCCCCCAGAAAGCATCCATTTCCCTCCGGGCCAGTTGGTTCTCTGAGGCTGACAAACCATATCTCATTCCTCGTCCTTTATCAGCTCCAGTTCTGGAGGTGGGACTCATAGACCCATTCAACAGATGAGGAAACCCAGATTCAAAGTAGCAAAGTGGCTTTTTCATACCAGGATGAGAGACCAGGTTCTGGTTGATCCAGACCTGCTTTGGTCTTTCTGGAAAGAATGAGGTGAGGGTCCTAGTGAATTGGCTCTTGTTAATCACTTGCCAGTGCCCTTCCGTGGGTGGCCAGAGCGCATGACGGTCTGAGTGTGACAAGAATAAGCTACCCTCCGGGAGGCGAGTCCACACTTAGCTCTTCACATGTGTGTGTGTGAGTTGCTCAGTCATGTCCGACTCTTTGCAACCCCGTGGACTGTTGCCTGCCAGGCTCCTCTGTCCATGGGATTCTCCAGGCAAGAATACTGCAGTGGGTTGCCATTCCCTTCTCCAAGGGATCTTCCCGATCCAGGGATCGAACCCAGGCAACCGAGGGGCTTGGTTTTCTTATTCCATCTTTTCAGATCAGTAAACTGAGGCACAGAGAGAAGTGAGGCATCTCGTTCACAGTGATGAAGCCCAGAGGTTCAGCGCAGTACAGCTCGATGTGATCCAGCTTGACCGACACCCCTCCAGGAGCAGGCTCCCCACAGCTTCCCCCCGCCCCCCGGGGCGGGTCTCATCTACTGTGTGTGTTCCCTGAAGGACGGCGTGTGGGGGAGAGGGTCAGGGGAGCAGGGGTGGTGAGGCAGATGCCGCCTCCTTGGGGATTTACAAGGCACAGCAGCACTTTAAGGACCTGGAAAAGATCCTCCGTCTGTTTTGGAGTTAATTTTGTCGGCCTCTCCAGTTCCCCAAGTTTCTGACCATGCAAAGTCTCCTCTTGTCTTTTTGCTCTGTTTCCTTTTCTCTTCCCTCCCCCATCTTCCCTTTTCCTTTTCCTCTCTCCTCTCTCCATCTCCCTCTGGCCGTCTGGGTCTGTCTGTCCCGCTCTCTCTTCCAAATCACCAGGGACCACCGACTCTTGGGGAAACAGGGCCTTGCGATGCTGAGCAGGACGCAGCTCAGACTGCGTCTGAAGGGATGCTCGTTCCAGCGCCTGGTGCGGGGACGCCCCACCAGTGCTGCCGACAGCCAGCACGGGGGCTGCTCGTCTGCCCCGGGAGCACTCGGGCGCTCCCAAAGCTCCGGGTCAACAGTGGTGCCCGCGCTCCCAAGGCTGTTGGGGTGTGCCTGCGCCTGGGGTTCCGCCCCCTCCCCGCTCCTCCCTCCCATGACCCCGGTCACTTTAGACGCGGCGGGCTGGACCCAGTTTGGCTGGGGTTGCATCTACTGCTTCTGGCTGACCGCTGGCATCTGGCTGCCCCTCCCTCAGCGTCAGCTCTTCGGCCTGAGGTTGAGACCTGCCCGCCATGGTTGCATGAGGCGGGGATGAGAGGAGGAGGCCCAGGGTGACGGTTCATCTCCATACGAGCGAGCTGGCCAGTCCACACTTGCATCCATCCCTACCCTCTCCCTTGGCAACAGGAAAGACGGGATCCTCTGTAATTGGCTTCACGTCTTGTTCACGGGTCAGAGCTGTTCCCGACTGCCAGAGTGACATATTGCTCCCTGACACAATGGCCATTGCAACACTTTTTAATTTTTTTTTTTTTTTAAGATTTTGAATGCCAAGAAATGCTCAGTTTCTCTGAGATGTCTTTGGTTGACTCTGATGTTTAATTCTCCTCCCCAAGACAGGGGCGTGCTCATCCTCTCCTCTGGCTACCAGACCTGTTGTTTTTTTAACATAACCTTTCTCTGAGGTTCTAAAAACAACTTTTAACCAAATAGCGATGATTCATTTCTGGATGGGACAGCAGAACGAAAAGATTAAGATTTGCAGTTCCTCCTGGACCAACTCCCCTTTTATCTGCTCATCTCCTTCCCTTTCTTCCTTACCTACCCCGCCCACCTTCCCCTGGCCTGCTCTCTAAGCCTCAATTAGCAGATGGGTGGGGAGCTTGGTCAAGGGCTCTGTTGTGGGTGGTCTAGACGGTTGAGAGCATTTGCTCTCTGCATCTCCAGCTCTGGGGAGATGGGCTGCTGACATAAGTGGGAACATCTTCCCAGGAGAGTTCAAACCATCAGAGACTCAACTACTGATGGTAAATTAAAAGAAAAAAAAAAAAAAAAAAGAGAGAGAGAGACAAAATATCCTGAAGGCAGTATGTGGACAAGATGATCTGACCTCACTCTGCAGCATCCAGACCCCATGACCTCGGTCTTCTCAGATCATCAGGGTTTGCTCTTGGTGGGTTGGAGCAACACAGCAGAGAGGAAGGAAGACAACTGATGTTTGCTGAGACCTTCCTCAGTGCCATGTGCTTTATTCGGGCCCACAGATTTTGTCACCCTGGGCCAATAATAACAATGACGTGGGCAGCAAGCACATGCAGGGGTGCTGTGTACTGGAAATTATTCCCAGTGCTTTGCATGGACCGACAAATGTCTGTCTAGTCAAAGCTATGGTTTTCCCAGTGGTCATGTATGGATGTAAGAGTTGGACTATAAAGAAAGCTGAGCGCCGAAGAATTGACGCTTTTGAACTGTGGTGTTGGAGAAGACTCTTGAGAGTCCCTTGAACTGTAAGGAGATCCAACCAGTCCATCCTAAAGGAGATCAGTCCTGGGTGTTCATTGGAGGGACTGATGTTGAAGCTGAAACTCCAAAACTTTGGCCACCTGATGCGAAGAACTGACTTGTTTAAAAAGACCCTGATGCTGGGAAGGATTGAAGGCAGGAGGAGAAGGGGATAACAGAGGATGAGATGGTTGGATGGCATCACTGACTCAATGGACTTGAGTTTGAGTAAACTCTGGGAGTTGGTGATGGACAGGGAAGCCCGGTGTGCTACAGTCCATGGGGTCGCAAAGAGCTGGACACGACTGAGCAACTGAACTGAACTTGCATGTACTTACTAATTTAATTTTCACAGCAGTCTTCTTAAGTGGGACCTCTTATTATTTGATTTTACAGGAGAGGGTTTTGGAGCACAGAGATGTTCAATAACTTGATTAGGGTCACACAACTCAGAGGTGATGGAGCCAGAAATCAAAATTTAATACTCTGACTCCAGGGTCCATGCTATTATCCATTTCATCAGACTGCAGATTACTTAATAGGGAGAGGTTCCCCCAGACTGTGGTAGGTACTGGGGACAGAGATGTTGACTGGGGACAGGGCCTGGGGAGGGCTGCACATCTAGACCGCAGCTCTAACGCCGGTATGAACACAATTCTCCCGAGCACGGTTCCATGTGCCAGAGCACGAGCTGGAATGCTCTCCTCGGGCCAGGGATGGTCGTGGGTGGCTGTGTCACCAACACACACAAGCAGACCCTTGTCCTGGGGAAGTGACAGCCTGGGGCACACAGGAAGAGGGCCACGGAATAAGTCTTAGGTGGACAGGGACAGACAGTTGTCAGTTACGGCTGCTGCTGCTGGACTGTTTCTTAGTGAGGTTCTCACGTGGTTGAGATCAGAAGGTAGTTCTGGTCACTACGCAGTAGTCTCTGTGTGGTCCTGGCTCCACAGGGAGGCTACCTACCTGTATCGATTCACCCTTTGGTGATCCTTGCTGACGGTGTTCCAGCCAGCTAGCCAGGGAGGGGATGGGACAGCTCATGGGATGGGAGACGTCATGATGATGAGAGGCAGAGTTTGTCCCCGAGTGTAGACAAAGCGGATAGAGTTCTGTCTGGCCAGGCTGGTTTCCTGTTGTTTACCTGCATATACTCCATTTCATCAGGCGGCTCAGTGGTAAAGAATCCACCCGTAATGCAGGAGCCACAGGAGACTTGGGTTTGATCCCTGGGTTGGGAAGATTCCCTTGGAGGAGGGCATGGCAACCCACTCCATGGAGTGGAGTGGAGAATCCCATGGACAGAGGAGCCTGGCGGACTATAGTCCACAGGGTCGCAAAGAGTTGGACATGACTGAAGTTACTTAGCACGCACGTCATTTCATCTTATTTCACTTTCTTGTCATCTTCTGGAACAGCCCCCAGCAGTGAGGCTTGATTTCTGTTCTCCCAAGCAGAAGCTGAGATGAAGCGTCCTGTGGTCCATGAAAGACGTGTGTGGAGCCAGGATCCACAGTTGCCTCTCTGTTGGCTTGGGTTCCACCACTCTCTGGGCCTTTCCCTTCAAGCCCATGGCTGCTCTCTCTCTCTCCTTCCCCCGGCCCTTTCTCCATCTTTGGTGGCATGGGATGGGCGAGGAGAGGGGGCCTCTTAGCCTGCAAACCCCTTCTCCCCTGCCACTGTAGTAGGTCTGGATCCACCTCGGCCTCAGAGCGTGCCAAGTTTGGCACTGAATGCAGCAGCCCCCTTGGAGTCAAAATTTGGTTTCCCCTTGGAAAAAGGCTACTTCCTGATTGCTGGAGAAGGAGGAGAAAGTCTTTAAAAGGCTCTGGTGTTCCTGTTGGCTTCCAAAGCATCAGCCTCCAGCATTTTGATGATTTAAGTGTCGATGGATTAGAAACATGTGGTCCGTGTTTCCCTTGAATTCAAATGCACGTTGAACTTAAAGGAAAGTTTAGGAAAAGAAATGCAGAGAAACAGTCTGGGTTTTACTCAGTGCCCTGACTTTGAAAACTTGGCTTGAGGTATTTGCAGAGTACGTGGGCCCTCTGGAAATGTATCCAGTTGGCCAGGAGGCAGAAGGGACTTGTGTGGGCGCCCAAGTCCCTCCGAGCATTGAATCCAGGTTGGTTTTCTGCAGCTCTGAGCTTGGGGAAAGGCTGAAGGTTTGGGGGAAAAAATAGAGCTTCAGCATCCTCCCTTCCATCCTGATTTTGCCTGAGGCATATACATATCCGGCCAGTGAGCCTGCAGGGGGGCATCTCCTAGGTGCCAGCGTTCTCTGTAGGTTTTATCTGAACTCATTGTGCCAGTTCTTTCTTACCCCCTGCTCCGTGCAGCGGAGTCCCTCCGTGTCCCCGCCTCTCCGCCTTTGCCTGCGCTGCTTCCTACCTGGCATGCTCCTGTCCCAGGCTTTATCCCAATCTTGTCCGTTCGCGCCTATAATACACAGACCAGAATCTGTGCTCCATCAACACTTGGAGGGATGTCCAAGGACTCACAGTGAGATGAGGCTGTGGCAGAGCCAGGACCTGTGATGAAACCCATAACTGGCCGTTTTCAGACTCAGCACGCTGAGCTGCGCAAAGGGATGCTGACGTTGGCTCTGGCCGCTAAGCTCCCCTTCATCGTTTTGGGAGGGTTTTCTCTGGCCCCTTCCCTCTCCCGCCTTGTTGAGTGCAGGCAACGATTTACTCTTAATAGAACGGGGAAGGGATTCCGCTTTTCATGTGGTTGGGAAGCAGAGGCCCACACAGACATCCACGGGGTTTACGGCCAAGCTTGAGAGGGAGGTGGTAAATTCGCTGGGGAGAGCCCTGCTCCCAACAGCTCGCTGGGAACAAGGCCTATAAATAGCTCCTGCCAGTCAAAGCGTAATGATTTCAATCTTCCCGCTGTATAAATAAACAGTGTTGTTCAGGACTTCTCCTTGGCTGCAGTTCTGGCCGGTACGTCTCAAAGGCTTGCAGACGATCCAGCTGGAATTTTCAGCAAAGGCGAAGGAACTGACCTGGGGGAGTGACTACTGTGTGCCCGGCCTCCTTCAATTCAGTTCTGGAGACATTTAAGTAGGTAATCTCCTTAAGCCCTCCTGCTGACCCAGGAATCAGTGTTGTCCCCCGTCCCCCCTCAGCTTAGGAGGAGGTGGGGGTCCGGAGATGGCAGGAAACGTACGGGCGATCAGAGGCCAGGGGACAGGGAAGTGAGCTCAAGAGCCTGCAGCCCCCTCACTGTCTCAGGTATCCTGCAACAACCCCGCAAGGTCAATATTTTTGTAAGACCCATGTTTTCCTTTGGTAATATAAATAACACATGTTCTTTTCTTTGCAGGAAAGTTTGAAAGTGGAGAAATGTACCAAGAAAATTAAAATCACCTGCATCCTTGCCACCCAGAAAAAGACACACAAGTACGTTTTATTTACACCCTCCCGATGTTTAGACAGATAAGCAGTTAGATCTGAGAAAGAGAGACGACCTTACCGAGGCACACACGGATGGATAGACATTTTTAAAAACTGAAACTGAGGGAAGAGAGCAGATTCTGTTTTTCAGGGTTTTTTGTTCACTTAACATTGACGATGAGCTTCTGACACTGACTTTCCATGGGAAGCTTGGGGAAGTGAAATAACTAGTCTACACTTATTAGGATAAATGTAGGATCCTCCTGCCTTCCTGTCACCTCCCTGCCTTCTCTTTCTCCATACCTATCTTCAGGTACAGATACCGTTGGGACATAAATTCACCGGTCCATTCACATCTTTCCAGATGCCCTGGATTGCTAGAGGTCCATGTTCCAGTCCTGACTCTGTGACTCATTAGCTGTTTGGCCTTACTGGACTCAGCTTTTGGTGTCTCTCATCTGTAAAATGGATACATTTTGATTCAAAGTTCTACTGAATCTGAAAGTGTTTGATGAGAAGCTCTTTACAGGTTATGTTTCCAGCATTGGGTAGAGCGTTGGTTTGGGATGTGAAAGCTTGTTTTACACTGATTTACTGTGAAAGCTTGGGAAAGCCATTTAGCCTCTGTAACATGAGGACAGTGATATCTCCTTCATGGAAGTGTTATAATAATAATAATAATAATAATAGGAGGTATTTATTGAGTACTTCTTTGGTGCCATGGGCTGTGTTGAGGTTTTTTCATGCATCTGTTGTTTGATTCTCAAGACAAATCTATGGAGATGGGGCTGATTATTATGCCCATTTTACAGATGAGGAAGTTGAGACAGAGTTAAAAAACTGAGGATTGAGGTTATGCAGCTTGATCTGAGTTGCACGAAGACCCTTTGAAATTGGAAATTCTTTTTTCCTATATAAGACTCAAGTCAAGCTTCTGATTAAACAAATTTGGGTTAGGATGTTTTTCTGTATTACTATTTTTCAAAATGTTTCCTAGCCAACAAAGAAAAGAAAATAACTTTTTACTTCCCTAAAAACCAGAATAAGGCAGAGTCCCAAACCATAAAATGTAAAGCATGCCTTCCAAAACCTGTGAAATGTTAATTGTTGGAGAGTGCCCAGAGCTGGAACCCATCTCCTTGAACCCTGAGCAGGAGGACACTCATTTCCCCAAGAATAAGTGACCCAGGGTTAAAAAGCACATCCAATGACCCACTGATTATGACAACATCATCTAGGGCACAGGTGGACTCAGTTTGACATCACGCAGTGATGGGATGGTGGAGGAACAGGATACTCTAACCCATTTGTGACACTCTGGTCTAAGGTTCCTGGTTTGAGAAAAGTGCTGGATATAAAGCAACTTAGAGGCGGGCAGAAAAGTGAGAGATGCTGGACCAAATGCAGAGACCTCCAGTGACGAAGAGAAGTTCCCTCTCGAAAGTCAAGCAGGATAGAGACATCACTCAGGGCAAAAAAAAAAAAAAAAATCATATGTAGTAACCAAGAGACTCCAGACCACAGGTGATGTCTACAGTTAATTATCTTTACCCTTTGCTCCAAGTCAACACATGGGTGGTTACACAGAGGAACTAGGCTGGGACCTACTATATGATAAAAATGGAATAACTAAACATGGAGGGAAAAAGTTGTCCATCAAAGGGGGAGTCAAAGGAATATATAACATAAATTGCCCAAGAAAGTAGTGAAAAAGTTTAGACAAATGCTTCTCTATAATGTTGAAAATATTATTGAAAGTATAATCCTTTTAAGATAGAACACAAGAAGAAATTATAAAACAACATAAAGTGAACTGGCAGAACTCAGGAAAAAAAAACCTGATGTGCAAAAGACAAACGTTACATAAATTAAAGCCCTATAGAGTCTTTAAAAATTAGAGTTAATATGACAGAAAGCATCATCAAAGATATGATGGCCTGGCTAGCTCTGCAGGTCCTGTTGGCATTTTAAAAAAAATTTTTATTTATTTATTTCCTGTTGGCATTTTGAACAGGACTTGCATCATAGGGCTAGATTCCTGTTGTTTAAGGATGTTTAGGATCCTCAGCCCTCATCCCCCAAATGCCAGTTATACCCAGCTTTGCCCTAGTTACTACGTTGACCAAAAATACCTTCCCACTTTCAAAGTATAAGGATATGAAAATGATATAAAAGATGATGTATCTTTATAATTGATATGTAGATAAGAGAAGTATGACAAATGTACAGATTTGTGTATCTTTAGGAAGAGACCAGAACAAATTACACAGAAGCATATTAAATGAT
Source organism: Cervus canadensis (assembly GCF_019320065.1). NCBI lineage: Eukaryota > Metazoa > Chordata > Mammalia > Artiodactyla > Cervidae > Cervus > Cervus canadensis. The sequence continues at coordinate 2,015,263 of NC_057402.1, read as the reverse complement.
ATAACAGAAGAAAACTTTACTTAGATAAATAAAGGGCTGATCAGAAAGCACACAATGTCCCAGGAAAGCATTATATAGAATGAGTGAGTGACAATAATGTATACCACCACGAAAAAACTGAATTTCAAGAAGGCTAGAATTCTATTGTCTTCTATGAGAAAATGCAAGTTTTAAGATGTAAAGGAGAAAAAGAAGGTTATCTTAGAATTTTCCACAACTATATTCCAAGCCAGAAGTCTAGTGTCTACCAAATGGTAAAGAGAGGAATAAAAGGTGGGCTTCAAGAATTTTAAGCCAATTCTAACATCTACTTCTGCTTTATTGACTATGCCAAAACCTTTGACTGTGTGGATCACAACAAACTGGAAAATGCTTCAAGAGATGGGAATACCAGACCACCTGATCTGCCTCCTGAGAAATCTGTATGCAGGTCAAGAGGCAGCAGTTAGAACTGGACATGGGACAATGGACTGGTTCCACATTAGGAAAGGAGTACGTCAAGGCTGTATATTGTCACCCTGCTTATTTAACTTATCTGCAGAGTACATCATGTGAAATGCCAGGCTGGATGAAGCACAGGCTGGAATCAAGATTGCCGGGAGAAATATCAATAATCTCAGATAGGCAGATGACACCACCCTTATGGCAGAAAGAGAAGAGGAACTGAAGAGCCTCTTGATGAAAGTGAAAGAGGAGAGTGAAAAAGCTGCCTTAAAACTCAACATTGAAAAAATGAAGATCATGGCATCCAGTCCCATCACTTCATGGCAAATAGATGGGGAAACAATGGAAACAGTGACAGGCTTTATTTTCTTGGGCTCCAAAATCACTGCAGATAATGATTGAAGCCATGAAATTAAAAGGCACTTGCTCCTTGGAAGAAAAGCTATGACCAATCTAGACAACATATTAAAAAGCAGAGATATTACTTTGCCAACAAAGGTCCGTCTAGTCAAAGCTATGGTTTTTCTAGTAGTCATGTATGGATGTGTGAGTTGGACCATAAAAAAGCTGAGCGTTGAAGAATTGATGCTCTTGAACTGTGATGTTGGAGAAGACTCTTGAGAGTCCCTTGGACTGCAAGGAGTTCGAAACAGTCAACCCTAAAGGAGATCAGTCCTGAATACTCACTGGAAGGACTGATGCTGAAGTTCCAATTCTTTGGCCACCTGATGCGAAGAATGGGCTCATTGGAAAAGGCCCTGATGCTGGGAAAGATTTAAGGCAGCAGGAGAAGGGGATAACAAAGGATGAGATGGTTGGATGGCATCACTGACCTGATGGAAGTGAGTTTGAGCAAGCTCCGGGAGTTGGTGGTGGACAGGGAGGCCTGGCTTGCTGCAGTCCATGGGGTCACAAAGAGTTGGACATGACTGAGTGACTGACCTGAACTGAACCAACCTGAAACAAAAACCTCTTTATTTCAATCAGAAGAAGGCAGAATTTTGAAATTTAATTTAATTTAATTTTTTGGCTGCATCTTGCATCAAACAGGATCTTGGGTCCCTAACCAGGGCTTGAGCCCACCCATACCCTCTGTAATGGAAGGGCAGAGCCTTAACTACTGGACCATCAGGGAAGTCCCAGAATAAAGCAATTTTTAAGCCAAATTGCACTGTTTTAAAATTCAGATATAAAAGTTTTAGAAATATTGACAAGCATGCACAAACGTGTCAATTGTATCAACTTAGGAATCTTTCAGGGAAAATAAACACAGTTTATTTCTCCAATTAAACATCCTAATTTATCTTGAAGTTTAAATCTAGACAACTAAAAGATGAACTAAAATAAACAATCTAGGGATCGTGACATCATGGTTAGATGGTAAACATCATAGTCATTAAATATAAGGCTAAGACTGACCAAATGAAATTTTCTTCAAGGAACAAGCCATAAATAGTGTAAAGCTGAATACTAGTAACACAACTGATGTATGTTGAAAGGTAGGGAGTGAGAAATATAGTGTAAAACTAAAATGGAATTTAAAGATGATTTCAATGTGTGTTATAATCTCCTTTCTTAGTTTAGAGGAAGATTTTAGGAAAGAAATCATATTCCTTGTAGTGAAGAAAATGGACTTGAAATAAGTTTTTCAATTTTACTTTGGCTTCTTTTTTCCTCCATTCAGCTAAAACTTAAAGAGAATTTAGTACTTTTAAATATTAAAAATAATGTACATGATGTATTCCTGTTTTTGTCCCCATATCTTTCTTTCACTTTATCATGTCTCTGTCCTTTTATCTATCTTTAAATATAGAATAAAGGCTGGAGTAGTGTTTACCAAATATTGATGACCATTGTTTCTGAAAGGTGGAATTTTAGATAATTTTTTTACTAGCCCCTTTGCACTTCTTTTGTATTGCTGGAAAATTTTCACAATGATTACGTATTATACTTACTAAATAAATTAAGTCAAAATTCTAAAATAAAGAAGCAATCACAATGGGTAAAAAAGGCAAAGCTAATTTTTTTTCATCCCCATTTTAAGATGAGAGTTGCCCATCTGAGCTGCCCGTTCTCCAGACTGGAATTCTAGTAATGACTATAAGCTGACCTTTCCTGTTCCTAACATCTTTCCCAAGAATAGCTGAAATGCTTTATAACTCAGGTCAAGTCTAAAAGAAATGGAGCCAAACAGTGGGATCAAGGACAAGGTTGTACACATTGAAGCTGATTATAAAAAACATTTTATTTAACTATGATGAGATGGTATTACAGACCCCAGTGCTTCTTTCCTTGAGAATTGTCAGACGTGGGGGCAGGTATGACTGAGGTTACCTGTTGTGACTCATTTGGATACTGATAGTTGTCATCTGTTGATTCACTTTGCATAAGATCTCATAACAACGATGTGCAGTTAAGGTCTAGTATTATATAATGCTCCTTATTTGCACTCTGCTAAACACTTTCACATAGGTAATCTCACTTACAATCTATGGGAGAGGCAGTATCATAACCAATTTACAGACTAGAAAACAGAGGTTTGAATAACTCCCACAGGAGTCTAACTTCCAAGTCAGAACCAAGATCTTGATTGTAGATGAATGCGTGGGAAGCAGCTCATTAGCAATTGGACTTTAGAATTTATTTCCTAAGCCAGTAGTTCATCACCTTATGAAATCCCAATACACCTAAGGATTTGTGATAGCCCTGGACAAGGGCTCACAGTGCATTTCTTTGCCCTGGGCACCATGATAAGTTCAGAGGTGGCAATGACTCCAGATGATCGATGGGAGGGAACACTAGGATTTTTACTGGTGTGACCAGTGAGTAGGAATCCTATTTTCTGAGAGCAAAATAGCAGCAAGGAAAATGCAAGCCTCTGCCTACTAAGGGCAACCACACAGATCCCAAGAATAAAGCCAACATGAAGGAAAACAGAGCCAAGAAGTGGGGCTAGACTAGATTCCCAGTGCATTGTGGAAGCTCCTGGATCCAACCATTCCTGAATCTATCCACCATATACTTTGGAGACACATAGAACAATGAGTTCACTTTTTGCTTTACTGAATTGGTTTTTGGTCACTTGGGGCTGAGTGGCTCTTGTGTATTTGGAAACCTCATGCGAGGCAGAGCACAAGTGGTAACTAGTTCTCTTGACTCCCAGTGAGGACTCCTTCCCCTGGACTCTGGGATTTCCTGCAGGAAGCTCACATAGTATTTCAGCCTCCTCAGGATGTGACTTGGTGGAAGAGGATGCCTTATTCACTTATTTGAATCCTGTGTCTCAGGAAAGTCTTTCCCATGAGCACTGAACAACTAGAGATGAATGAATTACAACAAAAAGGTTGCACTTGGAAAGTTTTGTTTTAAATGATCTAAATTAAAGGAACGGTCTTTCCCTTTTAATGTGCATATAAAATCACTGCGCTTTCCCGGTTAACAATGTAAGTCCCATTCTCATTATCAGAATCATAAAAATGAGTGAGGTGACAGGTTCTTTTTAAAATGCAAAGTGTTTTATGTCAGAGGGTATGAGAAATTAGATGGAGACTCTCCATATATGCAGGTATAAAAGAGTGACTTTCTTTCTTTCTTTTGGTATTTCCCACAATTATGATCCAATTTTCTTGCCTTAGAAACAAGCATGGTTCTATATACCTTTAGCCAAAGGAAACAAGAAAATACACACAGAATCCCCTGCATTTTTACGGAGACAAAGAGGAGGCAGTAAGCTGTTCAAAAGGAAAGTTATAAATGTAATGATAGGAAGGTCATGTGATGCACATTAATTCAAAAGGGCCCCTTTATTGGATTGTGATCTGATTGTGTTTACAAATATATAGCCAGAAGGCTTTTAATTTTGGGGCAATTTCATTGTTCATAGATAGATATCCAGCTACAGATATACATCTATGAAATTATGTGCTTATGTGTTTTAAATGAGATACAGTTCCTCTCTTTTAATGCAATAATGGTCCTATTTTATGATCTACGGTTGCCCAAAGTTGGGGCAATTTTATAACAATCTTATTTGAAATATCATAATAGATGAAAGATGTAAATAATGTGATGTTTAGAGACCCAGTTGAAATTTGAATTCATTGGAATTTCTCCACCGCTGGCACTAACAAGGACAGACTTTATTAAATCTCACGGATTGGATTCTTCTTGCCTTTCCAGCCACTTCTTGCCTCCTTGCTGTTTATTTTTCTTTTAAGCCTGAGTTCAATAAATAAACCCAACTAACAATTAAAAAGTCCCTAAATGATGCTAGATTGAAAAATTCAAAAATAGCCTGGCTGGCACTGCACTTGCAGTGGAGTTTGATTAAATTCTCTAATTGCATTCGAATGGGCGGCGACCATCACAATATGTTGGTGCTTTTAGCTTGAGCTGTGGATGAAAAACTTCAATTACCACTAAAAATGGAAAATGTTCATAATAGATAAATGTTCTTCCTATTTGAGAGCTGTCTTTTAAATATTACATAACTGATTTGGGTGAGATACTATTTATTCTATTCCTCTTGTGCTCTGTGAATTGATTTATACCCTTGCCCCAAACGTAGGAATCTTCTTTCTCCTCTGATGGAGACCCATTGCAGTAGCTGGCTCAGCCACAAAAAGCTCTTTTTCTAGCCAGAGGCTGGATATACTGTGGGAGGAATGATGGAGTCTGAACGTTTCTTGGAGAGAAAGAGGAACAAAGACTGGGAAGACATTACTAGTAACATTTGGAGCAGTCATCGTTGATTCGGGCTTCTCAGGTGGTAAAGAATCTGCCTGATGATGCAGGAGATGAAAGTGACTTGGGTTCAATCCCTGGGTTGGGAAGATCCCCTGGAGAAGGGAATGGCTACCCACTCCAGTATTCTGGCCTGGGAAATCCCATGGACAGAGGAGCCTCACGGGCTACAGTCCATGGGGCTGCAAAGAGTTGGACATGACTGAGCGACTGAGCACACATACACATCATTGATCTGGACTGCTGTGGAAGGTGGGTGAATTAGGGATGGAGCAGAAGGCAGGACAGATTGTTAGAGAGCTGCCCATTTCCACACACTGCCTTAAACCAAATGTGCCTCCATCTTCTGGGAAAATGGACAGTCATCACACAGCTCAGTTCAAATGTCACCTCCTCCAGGAAGTCTTCTTTCCCTGCCTCCTCTGGGCTCCCAGGATGCTGTGTACCTCTATTGCTGCATGGTCTGAATTTGATGGGATCATTGTTCAGGCCGCCTCCATTGTGTAGAGCCTCTTTCCTGACCTCTTGGAGATCCCCAGGGTCAGAACCCATATTTGAATTTTCTGTGTCTAGCCAGCTGGTTCTCTGGAGCTGGTCATCAGCAGCTTCTGTATCTCCTCCTCACCAGAAGGCAAGAGCTTTCCAATTGCACAGACCTTGAATCCTGCCATGGCAATTTTCAGCTGGGCAGTTGCCTTCAGCCTTTGAGCTTTGGTTTCCCCATTAGTAAAATGGAGTAAGTCCACCCATCTCATCAAACTGCTGAGCAGGCTTAATGGAACTAGAAAAGGTGAAGGCAGCTAGCGGGTGCCGAGAGCACAGACCCTTGGTAAATATCAGGTTATTGCCTTTCTGCTCCTCTCTCCTTTGTTCACTCTTTTTCTTCCTGATTTCCCTCATTTCAACCCTGCCACCATCACTGCCACCATGAAATGAATATTTACTAAGTGCTGAGCACAGTGTGGAAGGCTTTTCCTAGATCATTTCATTTAATTCCCGTCCTTTTTCTTCTCGTCCGCATGCTGCCTCAGCTTTCCCAGTTCCTGTGCTCCCTACAGCCTGTTGCATGGCTCCCATGGGAGGATTCAGCCCAGCCTCACTCTAGGCCCCGTGACAATCCTGATCTTGACCTCACTTTCTGATGGGGCTGGACTTAGATTTTTGCAGCCCAGAGACCCGATGTCCACTGCTTCAGAGAGCAGGCAGGGTATCTTCTTCCCAGGAGGCTGAACAGACCAGCCAGCACGGCCTTGGACTGCATGCTGCCCACCTCCACGTCATCTGGTCTCTGCCCCTCCCCTGCCTAGGTTCTGCCATCCAGAACCTCTGAGTGATCGCCTCCCTGACCCACCCTGGGCTCCCGAGCTCCTGAGCCTGCCTACCGCTCTCAGCCACTTCCCATCATGCCTCAGGCCCACCTGACTCCCCCAGGTACGGCAAGTCCCCTCGGTTCCCCCTCTGCTCTTCCCATAACCCTCCTGCCTTTTTTGCTTTTGCTGCCCTTCCCGCATTCCTTCCGTCGCTCCCCCAGCCCCCTTCCCATTGGCTGTGACTTTTGTGGCAGGTCCTAGTGTTTCCCAAGTGCAAGGGACAGGGCCGAGGCTTTGCAGGAACCTGGACCCAGTGGGGAAGACAGAACCACGATCACATAACCCTCTGTGCCTTGGAACCTTGATAAATGCGACCTCTCACGCATCAGCTCAAACAACCAAAGCGCAAGGTCAGGATGGGGCCACTCGGCTTTGTAGAAACACGTGAGGGAAGTGCCTTGGGGACCTTATTCAATACAGGTCTGCGGAACGACATGCCAGTTCATAAAAAGCTAATGGAATCTGAGACTGCGATACAAGGGCTTCAGAGTTTTGAGTGAGGGAAATGGGAGCTCCAAGCTTTTCTGCTTCGTTCCCTTATGCCTCGGGTGTTAGATCACTTCCGAGTGGGGGGTGGGTGTAGTTAAAAAAAAAAAAGCAAATTGGAGGATGGTTATAGTAAAGCCATCAGTGGGAAGTCTCAGAGGGGGAAGCTGACATCGTGTCACCTGTACAAAAGGGGAAGGATGGAAAGACTGAATGAAGGGGGGTGTGCACATTTCAGTGGGAGCAGTGCAGGATCATGACCACAGTTTCCCGAGGCGGGGGAGGGGGCGCTGCCTGAGAAAAGAGGCCATTGGAGGGGCTTGGGAGAGCAAAAACAGGGCACACACCAATAGGAAGCTGACTTTGGCAGACACTAAGGTCTGATTTTAAATCTGATTTTGTTTATTTATTTTTTAATTAAAGGATAACTGCTTTACATAATTTTGTTGTTTTCTGCCATGTATCAACATGAATCAGCCATGGGTTATATATATATTACCTAACATATATATATATATGTCCCCTCCCTCTTGAAACCTCGCTCCCATCTCCCTCCCCACCCCACCCCTCTAGGTTTATACAGAGCCCCTGTTTGAGTTCCCTGAGACATACAACAAATTCCCGTTGGTGATCTACTTTACATATGGTAATGTAAGTTTACATATGGTAATGTAAGTTTCCATGTTACTCTCTCCATTCATGCCGCCCTCTTAAAGAGGAGCTTTGAAAGCAGCTGAGCCAACTCACCCACCCTTGTTTGAGGGACTTGGTTCCCTGATTCTGCAGATGCTCAGACAGGAGACCCCTGTCCAAGCAGACACTGGGCAGAGGGCTGGTGACACAGGCTTAAACCGGTCTCCTTGCCTCCCAGCCTTTCCAATGCTGGTACCTTCACGAGGCTGAATCATAGCATGTGGCCTCCCTTTCCCCCCCGCCCCTTCCTCATTTGACCTCCAGAGCATCCCAAAGGTGATCTAAGGATCACCGACCTCAAAAGAAGTGTCACCGACCTCAGACATCACCCTCTCCTCCAGTTCCTGTTTCTTCCTTCTTTCTTCGCATTTCTGCATGAGTGTCGACCAGCAGACACCTGCGGGTGACGTTACTGTCCCTTCTCACCCGCCATGGTCACTGGTGCCCCCAAGTCCATGGCTGCCTCTCAAATCTCCTGCTCCCTTTCCGCAGCAGTCCCTCATCTCTCCTCAGCAGTCACAGGCCTGAAACGGGTCCCACTGAATCGAAACAGGGAGTCACAGGGCCTCACACCTTTTGGAGGCTCCAGGGGAGAAACCATCTCCTTGACTTTTTCACTTTCTGGGAGCTCCCGGTTCTGGGCTCACGGAACCTCCCCAGCTGGGGAGCACCGTATCTTTGAATCTCCAATTCTGACCTTCCTGCCTGTCTCATGAGCACCTCTGTGATGACACTGGACCCCAGTCACCCAGGATCACCTCCCCATCTCAGTGTCCCTAATCACATCAGCAAAGTCACTTCTGCCACTCAAAGGAATAGATTCACAGGCTCTGAGGATCAAACCTTTTGCTGCTGCTGAAATGGGATGGAGTATTGGAGAAAAAGAAGCACAGGCAGCTGTAATTTCTCAGGTGAGGAGGGAGGGGTAGTGGTTAAAAGTATTATGGAATGGGATGCTTGTCCCTGGGAGCAGCCAATACATTACAGAGAGACAATGCATGGCTGAGGGTGACTAAGCATCAATTAAAGGCTAGGTGTGAAGGCCAGAGGGCAACCTATAAAGAGACTTTCCTCCTGGAGGGTAGACAAGTTGAGGATCAGGCCCAGGTCTTCATTATAAGAGCAGCAGAGTGTTCCAGAAGAAGTTGATTCCTCAAAACCTTCACACCCACTATGCCAGGGTCAGATCCCTAATTAGGTCGGATGGGACTCCTCAGGGCAACACAGGTGGTGCAGTGGCAAAGCATGCACCTGCCAATGCAAGAGATGCTGGAGATGCTGGGTTTGGTCCCTGGGTTGGGAAGATCCCTTGGAGGAAGAAATGGCAACCGACTCCAGTGTTCTTGCCTGGAGAATCCCATGGACAGAGGAGCCTGGTGGGCTACAGTTCACGGGGTCGCAAAGAGTACTCACACACAGGACTCCTCAGAGTTCAGCATCTCCCTCTGTCCAGTCCTACCTCCCTTGCTTCCTTAGATTAGTTTTTACTGCTGGTGAAGTGAAGTGGTTCATCTTAGGCCAGTCACCTGGACCCAGAGAGACACCGGTCAGTAAGAACAGCGTACAGGACACGTTGCAGCGGATGGGTGAGGGATGTGAGATGTGCCAAGACACCAGGGCAGCAGCAGTGGCTGCGGTTTGTCCTATTAACCTTCCTTCCTCTTGTCATTTTTCTCAGGAAAGGGAGAGCAACCAGCTGTTCCCAGATAATGTGAACTTAGTTTGTGAAACAAGTGGGTCCAGGGCTCTGTAGTGGATGCTGTTGTGAGCTGCCGAGATTCTGCTTCAGGACAGGGGCTCTCAACTTCTCAGACACTTGGAGTGTTGGCTATGTCATTCCATTCTGGACGTTACCGTCAGCCTCAGGAAGCTTCCTTGGCCAAGCTTAAACACCCTC